>NC_071292.1:20621500-20963500 GCF_943737925.1 Anopheles nili
CGCGCTTTTCGATCTGCGTCTTTTTTATCCTTTTGCTTTTTTTCTCACTCTCTCTCTCTCTCTCTCTCTCTCACTCTCTTTCTTGCGATCAGCACTCCTGGAACGTCCTAGCATGCTGGTGACGTTGACCTCGCCGGGTTTTTGGGGGTGTTTCTTTTCAAGAATGACATCCGTCATTTTTGTTTGTCTATTTTTTTCCGAAACCTCTTTCAGCTTTTTCTCCGCTCAACCCGGTGGAGATCGACGTGCAGTACGTTGTGGCTCTCGGTTCACCAAGCCACCCACCCACCGATCACCCAGCAGCCACCACCTGAACTTGACATTCGGCGAAACGGGGAGAAACGTCCACCATATCGTCGAATGTAATCAACTCCCCCGAGCGTCGGCTTCATCCCGTCACCGTGGCGTATCTTAGGCTGCAAATCTCCCTCCCAGGTTGATGCCGGGAGGCTCAAGCAACTCTAATCTTTTCCTTCTCCCTATCGTCTAGGCGCAGCAAAAATAGAATAGAAGAGAGCGAAGAGAAAGAAAAAAAAAACAACCTCGTCATCCCGCGAAAAGCGCATAAAAGCGAACGAGCGCAACCCGCGGGCAGGACGCGTAGAACGCGTACGGCCGGCTCGTTAGTCCGTCCACGCGAACATAAAAGAATGCTGCCGTTGGTGCCGTTGCATGGTGGAAGCGAACGAGCATCGGACACAGCATAGTAAATCTCGCCTCCCTCCCAGCAACAACAAAAAAAAACAGCCCCCACCGATGAGATGACCCGATCCTTTCGCGGATTCACGCGTGCTGAAGATCGGTCGCCCGTGATCTCGAGGGGCGAGCGAATGTGAACGACCTCTCGCGGAATGGAGTTGGATAAACTTTGCCGCCACCACGGCGAGTCAAAAGTTCGCAGCCAGAAATTGCGCGAAACCCCCTTTCGGCCAGGAACGGCGAGGGCCGGGAAGCCTCGCTGCCGTCCATCAAAAGCGGTGAACTCGTCCCACGGACCGCGAAAACAAGCGCGCTTGCATCGGCCATCTCGCGTCTCGTCGTACTTACGGGCGACTGTCGATCGATCTGGCAACCTGTAGGTGTGGTTGGGGGATTCATTTTAGTTTTGCTCGTTTTTTTTTTTCCTTCACATGTACTCCTTGCTGGCTTTCGGCATTCATTTACCATCAGTCATGCCACCTCCATATGAGCCCACTCTCTCTGTCTATCTTTGCCACCCGGGTGATGGAATGCAGGGGTGAAGCTCGTGAAAAACGGCCAGTTTTGCGCACCATCATACGATTGATTTGAAGGCGGTAGGTTTCTCTACCTCAATCGAATGATATTTTCTTCAGCAAATTCAGCAAGCTTTACACGAGCTGCATGATCCTAGTTACATCTACAAACGAAAAGAGACGCATTGCTTGGTGACTATTATTTCTTTCTATTGATCTGTTCTCGCTCTGTTCCACCGCTGGCTAAAGATCAAGCTCTATGAATGCACAATTAAAAAGCTGTAAAATTGTAGCTTAGCTGTGACAAGAAGCCTAATGCGCCCCACCTCAATTCGCTATGATGTGTAAGCGGTATAAAATCAATTAAAGTATCACCTCGGCGATTACCATGCACGTGACTATTTTGCAAAAAAACAAAAACTCGTTTCCTGGCGTGCCAAGCCATATGGTCCCAAAAACCCAGCTCAAGAGGTTTGGTCGCTTTTTCGCATTAGCATTAGAATAAGTATGAATTGCTCAAAGAAAGCGCGTACCGTTATTGGGCAAACAATCCGGCTGAGATATGTGCAACGGTTGAAAGAGGCGCGGCCCTTCGGAGCTGTTGACTTACCGAACCGCAAACAGCACACGCAGCAGAAGGCATTTGTCACAGTTTGACGATTCGCAGGCCCGCACGTCGAACAGGCCGGGTATGTTTCGAATGCTGTTTGCCGTTTACCGTGCGAAGACACAAAAAAAACGAGCTCACGTTTGGTTCGCAAGTTTTATAAGGACTGGGGAAACCTGTCCAGCCATCGATCGCACGGCTACTGTGTTTCATTATGAAATAGCAAAAGGCCCTCCCGAAGCTGGAGAGCTCACCCTCCCCGAAAGGTGGGTGGAAAAATAGAGAGTGCGAACAACAACAAGAAAAAAAAACGCACCACTTTCTGTGATTGACATTTTTAATTTCCTGTACACGCCAACGCGGCTTCGAGATGCGATCGGGCTTGGAACTGCGTGGTGCCACACACCGATTTTGCCGGTGCTTTTTGATGTCGTACCATGGAGCGAGTCCTTCCCTGTTTTTCGCCGAAGGAAACACAAACACACAGGCTCACAAACGGAGGACCGTGTGGGCATGTCCTGCAACAGCCGGGTGGCGAACGTGCGTGGTGTGCATTTTCCTTAAAACCAGGGGAAAAAAACTGTGCAGTTCTCCAAACCAGGACGTCAACCGAGATGACTAAATGGGAAACGTGGGATGACTTTCGATTTTGGTCGTTCACTCGGTTGGTCGTTTGGTGGGGCGTTGCAACACTGCAATTTTAAAACACCCGCACTGCGGCACACTGGAGCTAGGAAAAGGACACAGGTGGTTGAAATTAAATTTGTTCAGTTAAGACTCGTCTGTACGTTTCGCTTTCGTTTAGCTTTAATCAACTCGTTTAACTGTTCATTTTTACATTTGTTAGCCGATTTATCTCAACCATAAACCTTTGACAAATCGCGAGACTACTCAGGGCAATTATGGCCACCCATTTTAGGCCTATACTACGACAGTTCCGTAACAAATTATGATTGATTCCGGGGACATATTTTGCACAGATCAATTTTTTGGATGTTTTTTGCCAATCAAAAATGCACCGCGCTATTGGGCTGCTTTCAATTACGCATCATCGCGCACGGTAACAGATTGCAGTAGAGCGTAAATTGCCGGTCAAATGGAACCGAATTTTCGATCAGTCTGCGACACGCCTACACACCGTTGGACGGAAAGGGATACTAGAGTGAGAAAATTGAATCTCAGTTGCATCGCGCCAAACGGTACGAGCAGTGATTTATGACGCCGATGACTGATAACCGGTGGGGAAGCAATGTGTTCGATTTGAAAGACGCAGTTTCGGGAGTGGAAATTTAAATTTTCATGCCATGAAAAAACCATAGAGTGCACGATATATTACAAAAATAAGTACATATTACTAACATAACGTAGTGATCGATAAATTGGACTTTAAAATAGATTACCCTTTTCGTTTACTGAACGTTTTAAGATCTTTCTAAATACAAATTGAAGTATCATAAGTCAAAAAAAATCATATCGCATTTCGTACCGCAAAACTTTACCGAATGATGTGAAAATTGTGCGTAAAAGACATTTTTCTACCAGCTACCAGGCTGCTCCATCGCATGCACGAAAGCAAATGCGCCAACGCAACGCCACGTCAAACACCCAAGTAGGCGACGCACGATTTGCAAACAGAACCAGAAAAAAAAACACTCAACCAAACCTCGCAACACACAACAAGGTCATTGACATCGCGCTCGACCACCGCGGGCCGCGTTTCCCGGGCTCTATCTATCGCTCTCAAAAGGCCACCCTGCCTGCCACATGCACATGTTCGCCTGCCGTCATCATCCACTGCACGCTAATAATTCCATCAACCCTGTGCCACTGCATCACGGGCTGCGGCCTGGGTCAGCTAGGCCTAAGCAAGCGAACAAACATCAACAAAATGGCATAGAGAGCGCGCACGAAAATAAAAGAGAAAAAAAAGGCAAGAATAATCGCAAAGCAAAACCCACCAACATCGCGAGCGGGCGAATAAATAACAAGTGGCCCGAAACACGCGATCGCGCGCGCGAATGGTGCGCGCGTTTTCCGCCCCGGGAACGCATCTAATGCAAAAATGCGACCGCACACGATGTGGTGGATGGGGGGAGTGCTCCCAGAGGTGGCGGGGGGGGGAGGGGTGGGACATCGTGCAAGATACGAAAGCGCTCTCGAGAACGAGCAAAAAAGAAGTAGAGGGCGAACGTAAATAACAGAAAAAAAAATAAAGACCTTAGAAGAAATTGCGCCCCTTCCCAACGCTGCGGGGTCATTGAACCGGTCCTAAACAGCCGGGTTGCACACAGTCGCAGCAGCAGCGGGTGCAGAACGAAGAACAAGCGCGAACGAGAGAGAGAGAGAGAAAGAGAGATAACAACAGCAACAGCAAATGGGCAGCAAACCGCATGCTGATAGGCTGCAGGCGTGTGTGCATGTGAGCTGCAAACTGCGCCCAACCGGCGGCCGAAATAGAAAATTTAGAAATCGTGAGTGAGCGCCAACCAATGGAAGAAAAAACATATAAAAAGAAGACGCACATACACACCAGCACTGGGAGTTTGGGCAAATGTGGACACAACTGGGCGGAAGGAATTGGTGTGGCGAGATAACGTCCCGGAAGAGCCAAGACGGTCCGGAATCCGGAGAAACTGCATACAGACCCGAAGGGGTGGCTGGGAGGGTGGTTTTGGGGCGGTGGGGGAGGGGGGGCGTTAGTTAGTTGCGTTGTTTGATCTGCTCCCTTGCTTCGTGGTCGCGAATTCGCGGGCTCATTTATTAGCGCGTTCTTCTTTGCGGCCCGCTGGGTGGTTCGAACGAAGGAACCAACTGCCCTGCAAGATGCCTGGAGCGAATCAAAGCCACCCCAAACTTGCCGCATTGATTGTTTTTTTTTTGTTTATGTTTTTTGTTACCCCCAGATCCCTTTGCACGTCCGTTCGTATAATTTGCAGAAGGAAACGATCGTTCATAATTTCGAAACCGGATCGGAACCGGTGATGCTGGTAATTATGCTGCTTTCAATTTCAAGCACTTGTCTACGTATTAGTCCCGTGCAGGGATTAAACCAGTCGAAAATGACCCACCCAAAAGGTGATCAAATGAACCTAGTCCAACAAGTTTAGCGCAATGACTCAAACATCTCATACATGGTATGTTTGTACGTCAACTCATGCCACTAACGCAGCATCAGCGCACCCGAAGATCGTGTGCTTTTTTTTCTCTCTCTCCCCATTCTGCCCGATCCAAAGCAAAATAAACAAATCCTACACCGACGACGAGCCAGCGAACGAAACGTAACATGATGCAGGGGTTATGATGTGTGTGGCAGGCCCCAAAAAGAGAAACCTCCCACCCGATCGTCAATGATGTAACTATCCGGATCGGACTGGATCGTCAACCCTGGCCTGGGGCCTGCCAGCGGGCGTGTTTCCCGGTTGGCGAAAATCGACGGCGAAAAATCCGCAACACGCGATGGTTGATGCGTGGGGTTTTCGGGTTTCTGCGCGTTCTGCGTCAAGCTTCCAACCTCCCAACTACTTGGGTGTAGCTAGGGCAGAAAAAAAAAATTGCACAAAAAATGGATACCATGCAATTGCACGACCGGCCGCCCACCGGCACTGGTAGGGGGTTGCGCACCCTGGAATCCATCTCAAGCGTCACGGGGGCGTGTATGTGTGTGTGTGTGTGTACGTGTGTGCGGGTCATGTGCGCTGGTGAAGTTAAGGAGATTAGAAATTTACGCTGATGAGATGGCGAGTGTGCAGAGATGCAGAGGAGTTAGCAAATAGAGCTAGAAAAGGAGAGAGAGAGTGCGAGAGCGAGATGGCTTCACTCAGCTCGCTAGGTAAGTAGAAGCAAAAATCGCATACTCACCCCGTCCCGGTTGGGGTCAATGGCACCGCGGCCAGCTAGCGAGATGGCATTTTATTTTTTGGTCATATTGCCGTTTATGCGACTGGGGGTCCCTTTCTTTATTTTTTTTCCTCATTTTTTGCTTCTTCACCCGCGTTCGCGATTTTCTCAGCAAGGGCTTGCCGGGAATGGGTGTGAATATGGTGCGCGAAGGCACGATCGTTTCCGTTTGCAGATTCGCACCAACGTTATGCTTTTCTGCTTTATCTTACCATGCAAATGAAGGTGAAGAAGAAAGCTCAAGTTGCGAATTCGCCTCCACTCTTCTAGCCAAAGTTTTTCATATTTCATTTAGCGATTGTAAAAAAAAAGTGGCCAATATACATATGGGGTTTATATGGTTTTTAGCAATATTATTGTCGTTATTGACATGTCGTTAAATAACTGACATTAAAAATAAAAAACGTCACTTATTTATGAACAAAACCTCTAAATCCACTGACTAAAAAATAATATCTTTATTTTCTGCATGCATCTTTAATGCATGCAAAAGCGCTATCGAAATAAAAAACTTGCAATAGAATGTGCTACATAATCTAGTGAAAAATGTCTCTTTGCAAACACAAACGCCTCTAAATGTACCCCCACGTGGCATGTGGCTAGCTTGACCATTCCCTTCAACTACGACGCAAGACGCTTCAGCCAGATGCCTTCGAAGGGCTTTAGAAACATGCAGGCAAGCAAGCAGCAAAAAAATGAAGAACAAAAAAACACCACACCGCACCTTAACGCACAAACATCCCCTGCAACGATCGGGAACTGCCGAACCGAATGGTCTCTTGAAAATCCATCAACGCCACGAGAACGATTACAAACCGGGCTGTGCGTGTGTATTTTTTTGCTTCTTCTACTCCTCTTTTGGTTATAGCTGAATAAATTAAATTCTGCAACATTACTCAACCACACTCCTGGGCGCTGCCGGCACCAATTCAAGGGCCCAGCGATAGCCCTAGTCTAGTTCTAGCAGACTGCCCCCGGGAAACGACGCGAGGGTCATTCGTAGCCGAAAGAGCACATGCTCTTGCAGATGACCGCGTCGTTAAAAAGAAACCGAACCTCTTCGGTAGGGACACCACATGCCCAAGGCGCTTGACCAACTGCACGGAACACGTTCCATTCGAGGCAGTTGACGCTAAGGAAACTGACGAACAAGCGTCCGTGGGTCGTCATTTTTTTTTTGCTACATTCCATTTGTGTTGTTCCTCAAGATAATAGGAACGAAAGAAACAAAATAATGCTAGATGAAAGAGACCCTAGAGTACGTGCATACAAAACACTCTCTATGCCACTCTTCTATATCCGTGAGTTTTAAGGAAGCGCTTTTCTCAATTTTAAACACGCTTTCAATGCAACGCGCAAACAAAGGTGTTATAAAATTAAAGCATGTGAAGAATTATCCACGAGGTGTACAAGTGCATGATAAATTGCCCCCCACTGTGTTGGCTCGACCAGCTTCGTAATCCCGTGCGCTAATGGCGCCATCAGGGGCATTAAAATCATATTCCCCCTAGAATGCACCCACTGCTGCGGGCGGACCGCTTCGGTGATTAACGTGCTCACCACACGTGCTTTAATAATGAACAATTTAAAACGATTTATGTGCGAACTGCGAGCGAAACCCGCGCCAAACTGCGCCCAATGCGTCCCGTTTTTCGCCTTGTTTGCACATGCCGCCATAAGCTGCCGGTCTCGCCGGCGGAATCGCTGTTAGCGCAGGCTGTTGCCCGCAGTTTGGTTTGCATGCGTTGCTTGCAAGGTGAGCTAATACCTATGTTGTGCGTTGGGATGCTCGGCTTGCCCAAAATGTCTACCGTTGCCATGGTAACCTGCGACCATTTAACACGATGCAGTAACAGTGTGGCAGCTCCTTCTTGATACAGCAGTAGGCTTTAGGTTTTTTGATGAACTTTTTCTCAAGTGGATCCCGACACATTTGAGGTTAAATTTTGCTATCTCTTTAACGCAACGGAGATTCAAATTATTCAACTCAAATTAAAGAACATAGATCTAAGCAGTCGAAAAAGATGAAAATTTTTTTAGTTTTCTTAAACGAGTAATAAATGACAAATCTCTCATTAAATAAAGTAATGTAATTAAAAAATAAACTTCTTCACGACTTACATTTACACGTTTAAGATCTTTTTGACTTTACTTATCATAACTTCCAATGAGCGTTACCTCATGTAGTTCTACTTCAAAAGCATCCTTAACAGCACCTCATCGCCACTCCCAGACCACGTTCTGAGTGCAATTCTAACGACATGACAATTTTTCCAATCAAGCGACATAAACGGCCTCGCGCTGCACAATACGCTTCCGCTTCTTCGCGGGTGGGCGAAATTTCCTTTTATGTGACAGTAATTAACTGTTATTAAAAACATGTTACGCACTTCATCAGTGTAATTAACTTCACTTTGGGCTCGAGGGAGCTTTCATCCTTCGTCCTGCACCCTGCGCACCGTTACGAAACGCACCGCGCGGTTCTTCGATGTGCGGAGTGCAGAAACGCGCCTCATATTGAAGGTGAATAAAATAAGAAAAAAATATATGCGTACGTTGGTGATCCTGAGGAAAATAGACCCGTCGGAGCAGCTCCCGACGCGCTTCACAATTTCACTGCCGCTACATGGTGATTCTCGTTTTTCGCCGAAATTAAGGAAGAAAGCTTTCACCAAACCCAACGCCCCAAATCACCGATCCTCACCGCCAACGGTGGGCGCGCTCGTTTAGTTTTATTTTCCCTCCCGTGCAGGCGGAAAAACATGCGGTCTGAAGGCCGTGATTACGGTTCACGCGGGGGAGGTTTCGTCATTCGCCGATTGCACGCAAATGCGAACGGCGTGTCACGCAAGGGTTATTACAACCGCCTCCGGCCGCCTTTAAGGCACATTACGAGCCCGCTTTGCGGGCGGCCAAAGAGTGGAAATAATTTTTCATTTGTATGTGCGTAACGCCACCGTTCGACGGCACCGATCGAGGGCGTTCTCGAGGGCCTTCCACCCGCTCCGGTGCCTTGAAGTGGGTGTTGGAAAGAAGAATTGTGTGTTTCATTCGAAGCTAACACTTTTAATTGGTGGTGGCATTATGACGGGCGAGCATGACACCGTCATGGGGCCAGGTTCGGTGCCATGTGTGCTTACGAATTTACCGAGAATAACGTGTTTACCGTGGAAGCACCGTGATGGGTTGGGCAGGGAAATCGATTTCGTGCGCTGACGATCGGTTTCACTTTCATCGCGCCACCCAAACCGCGCATCACCGGGCGGGCGGTCCTTTCAAGCGAAAGGCCCACCTTTCGGCGAGGCACACGAATTACACGCAAGAAACTGCTCAACCCGTCGTGAAGGTGCGCGAAGGTGGAGAAAACTCCGCACCGGCACGGTTTCCGTCGGTTGCCCCGGGTTGCCCGGGGACGTGCGTTTCCTGGGCGATTTTCCGTCCGCAAATTACGTCAATGCAGCTCAAGGCAACTCCACGGTCGGTCGAGTTCGGTGCCCTGCTCGGGTATGGGGCTTGTGGCACCTGTCCACTTGCGTTTCGATCACCGTGTGCCATTAAACAACCGGCGGAATCTGGGCGGTGGTGCAATCAATTCACCGGAAGTACGACACCCTGCAATGATCTCCGTGCGAACGAACGGGCACATTTTCCATCCATGCGTACGGAGGCGCACTCGTCCGTGACCGCTCACGTCACGATCGTGGAGCGACTCCTTTGCCTGGCTGACGAAAGCCTAGGTGGAGAAGCTTTAAGAGCATGAAGAGTGTTTCGAGGTCCTGTAGGAAACAGAACAAGCTGTTTCACATTATTAAAGATAACAATCGTGGTTTTTTGCTTATACTAGGTAAAATTTGGCCCGGTTGCAGGATTGCGTATTTGTATTATATTTACGAAAGCTTTTGTGTGCATGGAAAAGGAGCGTTCGCTACTTGTCATGGTCAGCCCAAGACCGTAGCAGTGCAATCAAACGAAACGATGCAAAAAGATGCAGATCATTTTGAGTCTGAGTAGCTACCTAAACACTAAAAACAGATGCTTTTACTGTCCTGGTTTCATCAGAACATCGACCGACAGGTAATTCTAATCCTCATTGGAAAGACACGCCAGTACCGCGTGCTTGACGTCAATATCATCTAGTTAACTGGCGAAAATATGGTTCTACAAACAAAAACTACATTGCAGTTACTGTTACTGTTTCAGTTATCGGTAAATGATGCAATCGTAATGATCCCGTTATGCATAAAGAAATGCGTATTTAGCTATCTGTTAGGGTTGGCTATTCGATCGTGTTAAGTTGGTATAGCATCTCGTATTTGTGAATCATCTGGTTTTCAAGGCAATGTTTTTGTCTCGTTTGTAAAGCACAATCTCTGCGTTCTCGCATTTGCGTGCTTTAGCGAAGAGGATTGAGTTGTTTGTACATCGGTAGTGTGAGAATCTAAAATAAAGTTCGATGTTTAGCAGATATACTACATGATCTGTGGAACTCCTAGCACAACGCACGAAGCAACCATCGATCATCACCATAGTAACAAAATACGAAGCACCCCAACATGCACGGAGCGTGAAAAAGACAAAAAGCTTAAAGCTATACCCAAGATATCCTACCAACTATTTTTTTCTGCAGGCAATGCGTCGAAGCTCACTCACTAAACACCTCACTTGTTTGCTAACTGGCTTGCTCGGTCGTACACTCGCAAGGCTTCTTTTTCTTTGCGAAATAGGATGTAGCCTACTATATTTGAACACTCCACAGAGTCACTTCTAATATATTCAAAGGTTAACCACTTCTTTATAGGCTATTTCTTTGTAGAATCACATGCCTTTCAGTAAAATACACTAGATAAAACCGTCCACTTCGAGCAGCAGCGATTGTAAGCACTCGCCAGGCAACTGGATTGTTTTGATTTGGCATGCTTTGTTTTGATTTTGCATTGGCGCTCGTTTTCCAGCGTGTCATCTCCCTCACAAAGCGTTACGCGAACTGTCACCCTTAAGAACGTTTATATATAGATGCTACGCATAAAATGCTGCCTTTTATCGTTTTTCATGACGCATTTATGTAATCTTTTTTGAATTTTGAAGGCTTGATGAAGTGATGAAGACATGCTTATCACGAATATTATGTTACACGGCTGGAAAAGGACCTTCCCTTCTGCTAAATTCATGCAATTTCGGCACTTAAGCAAAAAAAAATCAAGATAAACCGTTGCAAAACCTGTTCCGTGGTTGATTTGCAGCTTAAATATGCAACCGGCGCAAGAACCCACCGCGGCGAACCGTTTCCTCGATCCAAGGCGGGAAGCTTCACAACGGAAGGATAACTGGCACCGCATTTCGCGCGCATTTTCTCACGACCCAAAATTGCACCTCTCGGTCACCATACGAAGGCTTTTTCGCTTTTTATAACAGCAAGTACCTGGCTTTGTGCATGCCGCATCAAAAAGGTCCTGGGAGGAGACATAAAAAAAACAGATCGTTTTGCATTCGTATACACGGGTACGCCAAAAAAAATGGTGAGGCAGTCGAGCAAAAAAAAAAAGATCATATACCCCTCGAAAAGTGTACGAGGACAAAAGGAAATCCGCGAGTCCTGTGGTATCGTTGCCAATTCCTTGAATTCCTGTTCCACGCAGTCCGTTTCCTGCAATGCGACGCTTACCTAAAACCGTGAGAATATTATGCATGGAAGGACATAAAAGTGAAAGTGAAAGGACGAGCCGGGATGGATTGAACAATACTAGCTATTTTTTCAAGCTCATGTTGCTGATATGCTTTCGAGATCTCAATGGACATTCGCAATTAGTTTTCAATTATGAAATGATGCTTCCAAACCGAAACCAAGGCCCGCAAATCCTTACGGAACCGATACCCTGGCGGCAGTACAACATCAAACAATTTTTCCCAATATTAATTTCCACGATTTTTTCGCTCGGTTTAACCGGGTTTCCCGGTGCGTTTTCATTTGTTCCACACTCAAATGGCCGTGACGAGACGAGAATGGATCAGCAATGGGAGCAGCAAAAAAACCGGTTCCGTTTCGCTAATGCGATACGGTGGAAAAAATACCGTGAATCCTTATCGGATGTGTCCCCGTAGGCATGGGGAGGCATCATTTTGCCATCGATTTTTAACGATATGTACAACGTACGATGCTGTTTTTTTTTTTCTCAATAATTATAATTTTATTCATTATCCGCACATATCCCGCACACGGTCACTAATGAGTGGAAAAGCTTTCTTTTCTACACTGGCGTCCATCCGCGAACGCTCGCGCTGGTGACCATGTGCAGCCCATAAAAAAGGTCCAGCATTTGTAAGGATGACTGGAAAAGAACCGTCGGTGAAAAAAGACCACTCAAACCAAATCCACACCACCCGCGAATGGACAAAACAATCGCCGGGTGCCGATGAAAGACCGGAACCATTTCGATTCGATTAGAAAGGGGATGATTCGCTTTGTTTTTTGTTTGTATTTGTTTTTGTTTTATCAGTCCTGTTTGGCCAGCCCGCCAAAATCGGTGGATATTCGTTTCATGTTTCATCAACCGTAACCATTATTATTATCCTACCGAGCGTCCTGCTAAGCTCCCCCTTCGGTGGTTCTCTCCAACCCTTCGGTGACAAGAGCATTCGCGCATCGGAAAAAGGGAAAGAAAAAACAAAGAACAATCACCATTGAAGTGTCTGAAAAAGGATCAATCCCAATCCGCTGCCCAAAACCGCCGGACAGCCGCACAAACCGCGGAAAAGCGGAAAAACAAATGAATCGCTGTTGCGTTCGCCTTTTTTTTTGCTTTCTTTGCAGCCTTCCATACTCCGCTGGCTCTCCGTTCGTTCGTTCACTAATTTTCCCGCACGCGAGCGAGTAATAATTCGACGCGCATTGAATATCGGCACCGGCTCGATACGCTTCCGCGCGGAATGAACAGCCGGAAATTGCTTCAATCATAGCCGCGAGCTCAAAACCCCAACGGTTGCTGAAGGTTTATGTCGAAAGCGAGAGAAAGGCTGTGTACTGTTTTCGGTTTTCCTTGGCCCCGGAAACGGATCGAATGTCCGGCCGGTGTGCATTCAGGCGATCGCACCAGATGCCAACGGTGTGTAGCGTAATGGCGATTTACTTCACGTTTACAATTTATCTACTTGCCTTTCAACCGTCCGCTAGAAACAGGAGTTTGCTCTAAAAAAGGGGAGGCCATAAGCGATGAAACCGTGGCGTGACTTTGTAGCTGATTTGCATAAGAAGCACTCTCGAGGAAGCGCTCAATCTGGCCCCGGATCAAGTGCAATTGAAGGCGATTGCGCGAAACGAGAACGTCGAGTGTCATCTGCTATCATGCGGTGTGGACAAGCAAGGGATGTTTATGTTGAAACAACCGAATGTAACGGATATGCTCTACTTTTGTTTCCTCTGATTTGAATCACCTTTCGCGGGATAGTTTGATCCAAAGAGTAAACTTCTCAAATGAAATCATGCAAGTCAATCCTATTATGATTCTACTTTTACGCACACACTAAAGCCATAAACAATAAGAAAAATACCATAACATTAAGATAACTTCTCTCTCTCTATCAACGTTTTAAATATGGCCTCATAAAACACTAGCTTACTTAGGGAGGCCAGGAATCGATCGGCCAAAAGAACGGCTCATCATTATTGCTTGCTCCAGGCGGGCCGTACACATAAATCCACCAACCACCCACTACATAGCTCGAGCCACCTGCCCCAACCCCAACCCCCCCACCCCCACCCCCTCGGCTACGCGCAATTGACAACGCGTCCTTATCGTAATTGGAAGGCGTTCGGGTGGCGTTCCCGAGCGCATCTCGCGCACAAACGTGCGTTTCCCGTGCTGGACCGTTTTTCTTCGTTTTGGGCAACGCATCACGGTCGTAATTATGTGTCGTTTCACTTTCGCCCTCACCGCGGGAGATCGGTGCCAGGTGCCAGTCCCCCAGCTCGATGCCCTTTCGGTAACGGTTTCGTTTGGAAGCGCAGTTGTTGGGCTCAGAACGGACAATCGCAGCTACCAACACGTGCCCGACGTGAGTGTCTTGATGGCACTCAGGAGCACCGTGGGTACATAGCACTTTTCCGGCTCGTCCTCGACGTCCTCGTTGTCGTTGTTGGGGGTGGGAAAAACGGCTCTGGCGGAAGATTGAGACGTTTGTCCCGTGCAAGGGATGCAAGGAGCGCAGCCTGGAAGGCGCAGGAGATCGAGAAAAGTGAAAGTCCCCAAACCGGAGCAGGCATGATATAAGAGCGCCGGAACCGGCGGGAGCATCAGCAAACTTTCCGCTATGCGTTATTGTTCGCTCGAGTGGAAGCGGATGTGGCGGAAGGAGCCCTGCCGCCCCGAGGGGCACGCACGCACACTTGTAGTTATATACATTTTAATGATTTTTGAAGTACCATAGGAGATGATTTTCCCGGCCTCGGTTGCCGTCGTCGTCGTCGAGCGCCTCGAGAACCTCAACCCCCGGGAAAAAGGGATGCGCCGGCTGCGCACGGTCTGAAGAAAACCCACCACGCTCTCTTTCTCTCTTTCTCTTTCTTTCTCTCTCTCTCTCTCTCTTTCTGCACCATGCTGCTGACTCAGGACAATCAGGATGCCCGCCCCAAACAACCGGTGTCAGGCTGCTGGACGTCCTTCGGTGAAACATGAGCGAATGCTCTCGATTGAACGAGGCTTCGAGATTTCTGCCCATGTACGTGCCCCCTCCGTGGGTGAGGCAGGAAAACCGCCCCACAAAAAAAGGGACAGCCGGACGTTTAGCCATTGTTCGATGAGCGGGTGACACGGGCGCACACACCTTTATGGCACGAACTAGCTCACCCCCACGTAGGAGCCCCGAAACGTCAGCCTAAGCCCGCTTATCTACTGATTTGCCGAAATTTATCTGGTGCGGGATGAATTTTCGAAGCCCTTCTGCCACCCACCCCTCCTCTGCATGGTGTCCTCCTTCGTGTCGCCACTGGCAACACCGCTAATCCTTTCTTCCAACCCGCGCCACGTACATAGCCCGCGAGGATGCAGGATAGGGTGCCGGGTTGCGAGCAGCAGCGATTAGAAAGGCACTTCTCCGGGCGGAAGTAAATACTGCGCACCACCTTCGTAACCGTGCCCACCCCCACGGTTGTCCTTTATGTAGTTTTTAAATCCCAACCTCCGGCCGATTGTTTCGCCCGATCGGAAACGGCTACGAAGCGCGCGCACACCACAGAGGGTCACGATTGGGAAATAGTTCGCGCTGTCCGGGCGGTGATAAATTATATACCCGGCACCCGCCCGTTGCGTTGACCGAGCGGACGAAAAATTAGGTGGGAAATTGTCGCTCGGAAAGGGTAGATAAAAAATGAAAAATAAAGCCGAAGACGTCACCCACCCACCGCCGGGTTGGTGATGCGCTCCCGTGAAGAATGGCTTCGTTTTTGCTTTGATTAAAATGATGAGCACACTTCAGCCGAACGCCGAAACGCGGGTTTTGCGGGAGATTAATTCGATTAAATTCACCGCCACCGTTCACCCTGTTTTTGGTGGTGGGTAACTTTGCTGCCATTCTAGCGGTTCCTTTCGCTCTTGATTAGTTTGGGCGACTAATTGGATTCCGAAGAGGTTCGCTTCGGCAGGAAGACGGATTAAGCACTCAAACGGGATTTGTAAACGCAAGGACTCAGAGCAATCGCAGTAGCACTGGTTTTTTGGATGCATCGAACCTACCAGAAAACGTGTTCTCGCTTTTCCAACAGAAAGTGGACGATTTTCCGTAGACAACGGCGCACAATTTAATCATACGTAAAAACGATCGAAGGACAATGCATGAAAGAAAGAAAAATACTCGAAAATCGGAACATCTCGGGCTCTCGAGAAAAATCCACTTCCATTAGCGGGCCGGTTGCAGTGAACGGTCCACCGGTGACATGTTGCTAGAACCGTCGCTATATGCTGTTGATTTCATCTAAAGTTTTTCACCTACCATCTCCTTCCATCGTACACACCGTTCGGCCCTTCCAGCCGGTCCGGCGTGTACATTATTTTCCACCGAAATGTATCTGGAACATCCTTCAAGCGTACATCCGCTTGGCACTCGTCGTCCTCGCCGATTCCGTGTCCTTTTTTTCCTCCAACCAGAACGATCGTACCGCGAAAAGGGCCACGGCATGCGACAGCAGCCAGGACTTATCGTGGTGAGGGAAAATAGAGTGAAACCGGTGGGAAGCCAGCCAGCTTCGCTAACTTTCCGGCACATCTACTTGAGCCGTACCATCGTGCCATCTTACTCGTGAGCCCGCCTGAACGTCTCTGCTTGAGCGTGCTGGCTCTGCATTTTCTGTCTCGCTTTCGTCGCCCTTTTTGCCACCCCTGCTCACCGGAGGGTGGCTCGTCCCGAGTGGCAGCCTACTCACCTACTAAGCTTCTCTCTTCCCAGCGCGGTGTCGTCCTACCCGGGCGCAACATCCTGGCCGCTGGTGACCCACATAATACGCGCACCCTCGCAGGATGCACAGCGGCACCGGCGGCATCGCTGAAAACCTGCGTTTCCTTGTCGTTCGCTGGCCGTGGCCGTTTCCTGCCCCGGGAAAAGGAAAAGTAGGAAATTCGACCCCCGACTCCGTGCGCCTTCGTTATCGTGACCGGAATCGTCTCGAGCGGCCGAACCTGGGGGAGGTGGGGGGTTTGCTCAAATAAGTGTACACAATGGGTTGTGCCGGAGCGGATATTAAGGTAAGAAAAATCTGAATGCGTTAATTTGCGTTGTTGGGTTAGTTGGTGGGTGAGAAATTAAACGATGCTTCTACGAAAATTAGCGTTCCTCGTTTTTCTCATTCGAGGCATTTTTATTCTCAATTTTCCTAAGCACCAGTAAAAAACTGCTTCTTTCGATGTTAAAAATTTAAGTACATTCGGGTTGATGATTGTAAATTTATTATTGGGAAAAAATAGAAACCGGTTTTTCTCCTTCATCATTATTCTTCTTCCGATATAACAAATAATGTTATTCGCCAAATTTCACAATCTTTTGAAAATTATTTAAATCATATGGGACTAATAAAAGTTAAAAACCTACTTAAATTGCAAAATTTCTCTAAAACATGTATTTAGAAATTTAAGACATTATAGCGATAAAACTCTAGTTTAAATAAAAAATTCCATCCTTTACTGTGACTGTATTAGAACTATTTACTAGTACTATTAGATACTAGTTTAATTTCAAATTATTTATTTATAACTGAAATTAATGAAAACTAATAAATAATATTGGAAAAACAGTGATTCTGCAGACCAGCTGTCAACCACGGACAACTTACTCTCTCTCTCTCGCTTTTTTTCCAAACACTCACCAAAATCAGGAACGAAAAATTCCCACACGCAACTCCAACGGCTCGGCATCACACACTAGCCCAGCCAAAGCGGCTGCCCATAGTTCTGCCGGCGCGCAACGGGAGAAATAAAACAACGTACGCCGCGTCCGCGCGCACGATGCGAAAAACGATGACAGTTTTATCGAGCAACCTCCTCCCCGGGCGCCACACCATCCGCAACAATAACAATCATCCAGCAACGCTCACGTTGGCGGACGAGAAACTCGCCGACGACGAACGCAGGACGAACTTCTCGAAAAACCCACCCAACCAACCATCCGGCCACCCACCGACCCGGCACCGGTCGAGCAGCATCCGCGGGCGCGCTAACGGCGAAACGAGAGCCCTGAGTTTTCCCGCGCGTCCTGTGCAATTTTCCGATGGGAAAAGTTTCGTACCCTCTGCTGCTGCTGCTGCTGCTGCTGTTGTCGGTGCCGGTACCGGTGTTGCTGCAGCACGCGGCGCTCGTCCTGGGTGTTTTGGGGGAGGGGGGGGGGGAGGGGAGGGAACTCGGTGGGTGGAGCTGTCCCCTGGTCGTCGTCCTCGCCTTCTTGCACGCCAGCCGGGACAGCGCTAGACAACGAGCGCCTTGGGAACCAACCCGTACTGGAGAACGTCTTCGGCCGGAAGTTGTTGGAGGTGCGTGTGCGTGGGAGGATGGGAAGAGAAGACGCAACCGGGTGGGTGGGTGGACGGGTGGAGAGACATTTTTCATTTCCTGCTCCAACGTCACTACCGAAACAGCGAAAGTGAAACTAGCTCCCCCAAGGAAAGAGGTTAGCGCATGAAAGAGAGCGAGAGAGCGAGAGAGAGAGAGAGAATGAAAGGAAAAGTGAGCTTGGTTGAAGGGACGACGACGACGGCAAAGTGGGGGAGCTTGTGCAAGCGGGAAAAGCTTGGCTCAGAAAGAGTGAGACAGAGAGAGAATCGGGAGGTGGGGGGAGGGGGAAGCTTTTCCGAAGGACGCCCCACCACCCGCGCATCCATGCAACCACCCACCGAGCGATGGATGGCGCCAAAAAGTTCACTTTCACTTTCTCACGTTCCGTGTCGGATGCCCTTCGGGGGATTCTGGAGACGAACCCACCACCCACCCACTCCCCCTCCACTTGATCCCCCTAGCCCTCCCTTGCCCCTCCTCAATCGCCCGTGTACGCACACGCACACACACACACACCCACCCGAAGGACACACCGCTCTCACTTTCGCAGCTCGCTTTTCTCGCCACCGCCCGAGGGGTAGCGTGTGAAGGGGCTGCTTTCTTATGTATTTTCTCGACAGACCCCCTTCCGCTGGGTGCGCGCTTTCTCCGTGTCCTGCGTAGGTGTGTGTGGGTGTGTGAGCGATTGCTTGCTCGCGCTGTATGTAGCGAGACGGCGGCCTGACGACGACGCTCTGTGCAGTGGGAAAGCATTCGGTGCGCCGGTGTGGAATGCAGGAACCACCGAACCAGCTGGATGGGATGGGAGCTTCTCCCACCACAATCCCACCCACCCCCCCCCCCTCCCCCACCGCACCCCTCCCCCAACGGCAGCGGGTTGGATGTAGTTCGGTAGGTCGCCAACGAAACCGGTCGCCTGCCGGGTTTGGCCCCGGTGGTTAAGCGAAATTTCGAAGACTATAAATTTTCCTCGCAACATACATTTTAACCGAGCCAGCAAAAAAAACTCATGGGGAGCCCTTGCCGAAGGGGTGCAGTGGGTGCGCGGGTGGCATTCGCTCGAGCGCAGGTGAAGGAAATCATCTATCGGGAGGACGAGGGACCCCCTAGAGAGAGAGAGAAAGAAAGAGAGAGAGTGACCGTGTGTGTGTGTGTGTGAAAGAGAGCGAGACCACAGTGAGTGAGAACGAGAGAGGAAAAAGGACCTCGAGCCCGGTGTCGTGTTGGCGTGTTGGCAATAAGATGAAATCCTTCGAACGGCCGGAAGCGTTTGCAGCGGGTGGTCGGTTGGTTGGTCGGGCGAAATGAAAATGCACACGCGAAAAAACACTCGCTCGCTCGCTCACACACTTGCCCGCCGGCTGTGCGCGTTGCCTTCGAGAGCGGGTTAGTCGGTCGAGCACGTACCCGTCGACTTTGGTGGGGAGATCGAGCACGGTACGAGGGAACGCCGGAGGCACAAGGACATCCGGAAGCGTGAAAGGACGCACGCGGGTGGCCGGGTGTAGAGGTCGCCGGATCAACGATTTTGTCTGGAATTTTCCGGTCGCCCGAAAAGGCAATAAAAACGGATTCGCTGCCTCACCCTGTAATGGGGATATAATTCAATGCAACTGTGGGATGTGGCGTAATTTCGGCTCCGGCAGGATGCTTTTCGGGACTGTTCCCGTTTCTGTGTCAAACAATACGAAAGCGAGATAGAGGGAGAGGGAGAGCGAATGCGCAAGATGGATAGATTTAAAGGTGCCGTCAGCTTGTTGTGTCCGGGGTTGGCATAATGAATTGGTGAATATTAACGATACGCTGGCTGCAAACGTTCGTGGGTATAAACAGGTTTTTATAAACTACGGCAAAAAAGGTGGTTAATCTCAAATTAAACTGCTACCAAAAATGTTATGTTTATTATCAAGACTTACGCCACAGTAGTTGTAAGAAAGCACGCTTTGCGAGTTGTGCTTAGACTTTAAAACAAATATTATCACTATAAATCAATGAGTAATCCTTTCCATGTCCCGTATGATTAGCTCTATGCCAAAGTGGCTAATTGTTAGCAAATTGGTTGCAGCATTTTAGGCGCACTCAGTTGCATGTCCTTAAAACTGGCGTTAAGGTTATCGCGCTCTTAAGGACAACCCGCACGCGAAACGGTTGTTCACAATTTTACACCCACCGCCCGACAACCCCTACGACAGGAGCAATTTTACATTAAAGCACAATTACGCGCTCCGCTTAGCGAAATTAGCCCGACACAGGGCACACTTGGCGAAACGGCGCAAATCGGCCACCATTACGCCAGTTAGCGCAGCAGCAAGGACGCGTGTGGTAGTTACGGCTCTAGCTGTGTACTTTTTCGTCGGTGTTTGCATGTGGTACAGCCAGCAGCCACTGGCACACACCACTGACACAGTTCCCTTGCAGCGGCGTTCATTTTCCCAAAAGGATTGCTCATCTCGTCCCTACCGCCAGCGTCGCTCTTTAACCAGCATCCCGAATTTTTCCCGCTCGTCCTGTGAATTTCACTACCCTTCGCCTCATTGCACCACACGCAGGACAAAAACCGAACGCACCCCCACGCCACCATCGAACCCCGGCCATGCCCCGGGTATCGCGTGGTAGAATGAAAATTCCGGTTCCACCGCAACCCCTGAAAACTAATTTTCAAGAGTGAATAGGCAAAGTAGGCCCTGCCTGCCTACCACGCGGCCTCGATGCAGCCTCCACCAGCGAAGCCTTACCAATACAATCGTTTGCACATGAAATTTTAAACAACTTTCACTACTGCCGCCACACTGCCACCGCCACCAACCAACCGACGCAGCCGCCTGCGCTTCGGGAGGAAAAATCATTTTTTCAAACCCCAACCGGTTTTCGCCCAAATACACCCTTTCGCCAGCCACACACACACACACACACCAACACGGATGCCTCTGAAGCCACTCGAAGCGGTGCCGTCGTCAGCGTCTGAAAGCCTTCGAGGCACGGAAATTTGTCCCACCCCGTTTTTCCGGGCACGGGCTCCATCCCCGTAGGGCTTAGCGCACGGTTCGCATGGTTACCATGGTGCCCGTGTGGCAATAGTGAGCTAGTTGAAGGTTCGGTTTTGAAGAGGCCTCCCGGCCTGCTTAGAGAACCCGACCCACAGCCGGTTGCAGCGTTTGATAGAATATTTATCTGGCTTTGCTAAGCTCGCTAGTGATTCCCCGATGCCGCACGCGCGTTGCCGAATCCTGGAACACCCGGGACAGGAAGCCACCCCCAAAATGCAGCCTCGTCCTTTACGGGGAGCACACGGTTCTAAGCTTACAATTTATTAACAATTTATGCAGCGTGCAAAAATGGAAAATCTTATGAAAAATTCCTTCCCTGCTAACCTTGAGCCAAATGTGCCCTTGTCCGGCTCAAGGGGGCCTTCGTCCTGGCGTGTGAAATTTCAGACCCGAAAAGCCCACCTAAACCTGCTGCCCGGAAAATAGCCTTGCGTTCCAGCAGGGCGTATGTGAAACCGGGAACGAAAGAAAAAGAGAGAGAGAGCGAGACTCATAGTAGAGCTGAAAACTTGAAAAACACTTAATCGAGGCGAAAGAAACGGGAATGCCGAATGGCCCAGAACCGAAGCTTTTTGGGCGATGGAAGGCGAACCGATACGGCTGGGCCGTCGAATGCCACCCAGTCGAAGGTGGGGACCGTCGATCGGAAACTTTAGTTTGCTGATCTTTCATTCTTCCCTCGGGGATTCCATGGCATGGTTTCCCGGCGGTGATTTTCCCGTACGGAACCGAAAGCACTTGAAGGAAGCAGGCGAATGGAGGCAAAAGCTGAAGTAAAAAAAAAACTTCGCCGAAATGGTTTCACAAAGTGCGAAGAAAAACAAACCAACCAGACTCGTAAGCCTTTTTTCTCGTTACTTAGCACCTCTCTCTGGGGGGGTTGGTTTTCTGGGAATCGAACGCCGAGAGACGGTGGTTGCCTTGCAGAGTAAAGAAAAAAAAACCACTCATCCACCCGGGAGCGAGCGATTGAGCCACTGGCCGATAGATTCTCTGGCAAGCTGCAACCCGTGGACGCTCGCTTTTCCAGGAGCTGCGCTCTTTCGGTTGTGGGCGAGCCGAGAGGTTTGTTTACGCTCAAAACATCCTTTTGCCGTAGTGCGAAGACCTAAGCGAATTCGAAACGCCACTATTGCTCCTAAGCAACCATATATTGTGCAGCCGGTGGAGGATGTTTACGAGCGCACGACAGCATCGCTATTAAATAATCAATGGTCGCACTTGGCACGGGTTGCTCTAAAATGACTAACCCTTGCCATTTTTATCGACCCCTGAACAACGATTGTAGAGAGCACGGGTTGTGGTGGGAGATTTGGTTAAAAAACAATGACGCTTTGTCGTGGCATTGGGTAGCATTAGCTGATTTCATGCGATCTTGCTCAGGTGTACATAATGCATGCACTTTTTTCGGTGAAAACTAACCAAAACTTCTTGCATAACCATGCCATTAAAAGTCAAAGTTTACTCCATCTTTTTGAACCTAGCTATAAGAATTCGGACATTATTTTTCAACTAATACGCTATGTCATTCATGGTTTATCTCTTCAATATGTGTAAAACAAGCAGTTAATGATAACAGTCTTAGATAGCTTTACTTTTCTCCTGATATAATGTGGAGCTGGATAGGCCTTTATCATTATCGATACGCTGGTAACTTTTCAAATGCTGTAAAACGCCTTTATTTACAGCAAAACTTGATCGGAACGTTGAACAGACGTACAAAACGATGATACAAACAGGTTGATGCGATGTCTTTGGTTGGCACAGAAACATAACTCGCCGTCCTAGGAAAATTATACGCCTACATCGCTGCAATGCCGTGTGTGCAATAACTACGTCGCTACGCACCTACGTCCTTTTTTGTTTCTGAGCGATCCTTTTGCAGACTCGCTACGACTTGTCAGCTGCAAAGCGTGGCACATTTTACATCGCATTTTCGTTCGTTTGGTTGCAGCATCTTGGAGAGCATTCTGGTACAAAACTGGTAAGAAACAAAACAACACCACAAAAAATAAGTACATCTTGAAGGGACTCAACGGCACAAAAAGAGCAAACAACTGAAGCCCACCCATTCCAAGTGGCTGAGCGTGCCATCCCGCACTTCACCTGGTGTAATGGCAGTTCCAAAGCATCCGTATGATACGGTGCTTCGAGCGAAAATGAAGCAAAAGTAGATCAACCCCTGCGTGCGATTCTTTCCGGTTCACCATTCGGTGGAACTGTCGCAGGCCTTGAGCAGCAAAGCCCTGCTGAGACAAGGTCCACCCAATTTCGATCCCCTTCTTGCCCACACAGTCCCCAGTGGCGTCCCGCAACAGCGTGCGATCGGAAAGAAAAATCCATCCTTGAGAGCACCAACCTTGCGCATTCCCTAGTACTTCCATTAGCGTGCCAGCCCAGCGTCCGACGAGCCCAGCACAAGGAGTTCCCTTCCGTACGGCTTGTACGCCGGGTGAACCTGCTGTCGTGCACAGTTTTTGCCGTCCTTTCCTGCCCACAGTGTGCCCTCTCCGGCAGGGTTTCCTCAGTTCCAGCGAAAGCCTTTTCGGTGGCGGGGGAAAAACCTTCGCGGGTGCACCTTCGACATCGGGCACGGCGTGGAAAACCGGCGGAAAAGTCGTCGACGAGGCTGTTTTCGGTATTATTTTTCTAACTCGCTTGATTTATCGCTACACTACTCGCCCACGAGCCCGGCAGCCTCGGCTGTTGCTCGGCACTTTTTGGTGCAGGAAACGGCCCATTTTTTGCCGCTGACGATGCCACCACACGGTACGGTTGCCTACATTCGGGCGGAATGGCAGGAAATTCGTTGCAGAGCGAAGCGCGAACGGCGTGCCCGATCGGTATCGCGCCGTCCGAAAATGGAACTATGCCTAGCGCAATAGGGGAATAAATTTAAACAACAACATGCCTGCCCCGTTCTCTCACCCAACTCCCTTCTCTCCACCCTGACACCCCTCCTAGCGGAAGCGTATTAGAATGGCTGATAAAACTTTTCCTCGTGCCCGCATCTGCGTTCCACCGGGGCTACTGCGTGCTCGACAGCCATACTGTGTCACGAGCGAGACTACATTTGGGAATGGCAACGAATCGTGGGAGTGAAGAAAATGTTCGGCATATTTCAGATACATTCACTAATTTTAACAGATTTTTGTAAAGTGCATGTTTGAAACACTTTAGTATCGAGCTGTGTTATGTAATGTCCTATAATATATCCTGCACTTTTACAACGGTTCCGGGAGCAGCAATTGGTTTTGAAAATTCTGTAGCCACCGTTTGGATGGTAATAGGTATTTCAGCTAATTAATGGACTAAGAGATAAGAAACAGGTTTTAATGTGGCAAAACATTCGAGTGAGCACTTGCCTACACCATTAACGCCTGAAACATGTCTGGAGAGTGTGCAGCCAAGTTGGTTGAACGGTTTTAACCACGAAATTAGAGAGCTATGATAATCTAACGTGAGAATGAGCTATGGTAGGTAATTTAGGAATAATTTGACACTTTTCTTACCCTCTGTTAAACAACGCAAACAATTAAGAATGCATCAAAAATCCTGGTGGCATTCGATTCATATTACAAAAAATAAACCCTGTGTAACAGCTGAAGTATTATTTATAGTGATAAATTCAATCAATTGTTTAAGCATTCATACAACTGTAACAGTAAAACATTGGGGACATATAAAATACTAAACTGAATAAATAAGAGTTAACCATTAAATAACAATAAGAGTTAATAAAAAAAATATCATAGAGACCTTCAGGTGTATTACATGCATACGCCACGCAGGGACTCTGTTTCTTTCCTATATTATGATCCGTACCGTTAGCGAGGTGTTAATCTATTCTCAATAACAAATCAAACTGCACGCTCTCACATTACATCTTTAATAACCCAAAAAAGGACCCAATTATCACCGCAGTTCAACATTGCAAGCTCACATATAGTTGTCGGACAAACGAATGCTCACCATGAAGCGTATAACGGTTTCCTCGTTTAGCACGCCCGATATCACCATCTTCCACAGCCCGTACGCCATCGATTCGGGCAACACCTCCGTTTTGAACTCCTCGTCCTGCACGAGCATGTTCCGCTGCGAAACAGGACAATCGTCCGTCATGGGTATGTTCACGATATCTGCGATGACCGTCGCGTAGCTTTCGTGCACATTTTTGATGAATTCACAGAAACCACTCGTCGGCAGATGCATCGGGTAGTGCTGGAACTGCTGATTGCCGAGTCGGCTGTGAAACACATCACTACTGAACTGGTTCCAAGACGAGAGAAAGAGCGTGATAAAAGGATAGAAGCATCTAGTTCACGAGGTTCGGAAGACTTTTCACCAACCCATACTACTCACCACCAGCGAATCGTTTAAATCCTGCTTCACGTAGATCGTCCCGTTGAGCGTCATCATGGTGCGGTTGTACTTTCGCACACGTAAATCAAGCTCAATGTACTCCTCGCCGAAAAACTGCTCGAAACGCTCGTACATCGCCTTCGAACCAATTGCCTGCTCGATGGTGGCAGCCGCCACGATCAGTGCGATGCAGTGCAGCCGAGTCAGCATCGTGTCACTAAATGTCACGTTGGTGGTCGCTTTCCGACATCATATAGTGCGATCGTTCCCAACTAGCGTGCGATATCAGCCCTGCATCTCGACGGTACAATGTTAACAAACGGATACCACAGCCAGCGATTGCAACTAAGCTCGTTACGTGCGTATTGGGGATTTCTTTTTATTCTCATGCCACATAACATGGCAAAGCTATCAGCGACATCTCGAATCTCCATTGCACCCGTTCATGGTGCATAATGATCTTGCTCATATCGGTGTGCTTGCATTATGAATGCTCGCATTGTCAAATTACAATTTACATCATCTTGATGCTGTTGGCAAATTAATTCCATCTTCCGGGTTTGTTCACAATGGGCGTGCTGTTACCGAGGTGTAAGTTTTGTTCTAATTAACATTATCGGAATTCACGTTTCAATTCGTTTTTTTGATAACATAAAACGTGCTTTTGTAGTTGTTGCAAATGTGTTTTTATTTATTATGTTTTGATGTGCCTAAAAAGGATCTCATTGTTAGCCGTCACCCGAAGAAGTCCTTCTCGTGCACATGCAGCACCATCTGATACCGGAGCTTATCCTCCTCGTCCACGCGCCCGGTAATGACCATTTTCCACAGGCCCGTGGGAAAAACGGGTGGTATCGTGGACGAGGGAAACACCTTGTCCAGTATGTA
This sequence comes from Anopheles nili, assembly GCF_943737925.1. Classification (NCBI taxonomy): domain Eukaryota; kingdom Metazoa; phylum Arthropoda; class Insecta; order Diptera; family Culicidae; genus Anopheles; species Anopheles nili. The sequence continues at coordinate 20,647,545 of NC_071292.1, forward strand.
CACTTCTCGCGCCTTAATCGGACACTCGTCCGGTTGTGGTCCGTTCACGATGTCCACCAGGTGTTTGCCGTACGCGGCGTGTAGATTACGGACGAACTCACAAAACCCAGCCGTGGGAAGTTTGGCGGGATAGTGATTGAACTGCTGGTTCCCGAGCCGACTGTGGAAGAGATCGGTGTAGAGCTGGACAATCAGGCGAGTAGGCGGTTAGTGATTAAAGCCCATCGGCAGTAGCGAACCCCGGCAAGGTCTAACCTTCAGATTATCGCCCATCGGTTGCCGTATGTAAATCGTTCCGTTCAGTGTCGACATTGTGCGGTTGAATTTGCGCACGCGCAGGCTCATATCGCAAATGTCGAAGCCACTGAACTGCTCGAACTGCTCGAATAGCACTTCCTGCGATAAGAGCCCACCAACCTGCAGGACTATCCACCCGAGCAGCATTCGCGCCATTCGTACCGTATTCATCACGTGCACTTAGGTAAACTACCCACGTTGCTGGACTACCACCGCGTGATGGAGACGCCTGATGAAACTACACTAAGCAACAACAAGTTTGAATGTGTAAAACGCTTTACTGTTTATTGCAAATCAGAGTACGATCGCCTGTGGTAACGGTAGTTTATTGCAGCCTGCATTGATAACCATCGGAGCTGAAAATGTTGGACAACTGCACACGCAACGCTGATTCTATCGAGCAGGCGCAACAATTTATATAAACCCTTACCGAGCGCATGACCGTAAGCGTATACACTATCACGCGTACCGGTGGCTTGTCTGCAACACTGACATGCAGCCCGTTTGGTTTTTACTCGCGCTGGCTGCTGCCGTTTCCCTCCAGGCCAGGGAAATCGTTTTCGAGAAGTTCGATCAACTATCCGGAACCGATCTGTACGGCAGCACGCTGCGGGTTCGCAAGTACAACCGCACGATGATGGTGATAAACGGGACGTTAGCGGTGAAGAAGAAGCTCAACAATAGTATTGTGGTCGGTGACGTGCTTTCCTGTGCACGTTTACATGATTGTTTGCTGTTTAGTATGTCATCTCTCTCTCTCTCTCTATCTTTCTTCCAATTGCTACCAGATATCGACGGATCTGTTTCATAGTAGCCGCGGGAACCAGCAGTTCAACCACTATCCCGGCCGGCTACCAACCAAAGGAGTGTGCGAGTTCCTCGAAGACTTCTACGAAGAGTACAATGGGTTTCTCGAGGGTCTAGTGAACATACCACCCAAGGGCTCATGTCCTATCGTCCCGCGCGAGGTGTATATTCTGAATAAGGTCTTTCCGGTGTTGGCTATTCATTCGTACATGCCGCTAGGGCTTTGGAAGATGCTTCTGATCAACCGACTGAACTCGGTTGAGGTGGCGCGGTTTGAAATTATCTTCAAAATAAAAAGTGACTTATTTTCGTAACGAGCAAATTGTTAGCTGTGTAGTTATGCATAATAAAGAAAAAATGATGCAATGAATACAACACAACAGAAACGAGGTATTCAAATTATATACTTTAAGTAATAGTATGATGATGTTCTCTCAGATCTGAATTTAGGGCGAATATATCAACTGTGTACATCATATGGCTGATGATCACAGATGATTTGTTTTATTTATGATGATCGCAGGTGGCTTTGTTACGATTATCGTGTAGTCGAACTGTCGAAGCGGTTTAAATGAATGTTCAAATAGATACAAATAAAAGAATAAAAGATAGTTTACAGTACGCTAGCCTTTTGCTAGATACGTAGTAAATAACGTTTAGATTTCACCCAACAATTAAAGAGTGGTTTCATATTTTATTCGCGTGCCTGCGAATCACTTGCTAAAATTAAGTTGTTTTCTTCCCGTACCGGGTGCTTGATCATTTGTTGCACGCGATTGAAAGGCTTTCACGAAATGGTTAAAAGAGACGATTGAATGTTTTCCGTATTAGTTAGATCCCAGCCTTCTGTTCTGAGTGTACCACTATGTTGCGCGTTTGGTTTTTAGTAGCACTAGTCGTTGGATCGCTGCAAGGATTAGAGGTTGTATTTGAAAAGATTGAACAGCTGTCAGGTTTCGATATCTACGATAGCACGCTTCGGGTCCGCAAGTACAATCGCACGACGACTACACTCAACGGCACTTTTACTTTGTTAACGCCTGTCGATAACAGCTATATAGTCGGTGATCTTTCTATTTGTAAACATCCCAGCAAAGGTCTTTGGCGTTGAATTTTCAAATTTTGCTTTCCAAAACTTAACAGGTATCAACCGATCTGTACCACAGCAGCCGTGGCAACCAGCAATTTAACCACTATCCGATGAAGCTACCAACTAAACGGCTGTGCGATTTTCTCGAAGGCATTTACGATGAATACTATGAGTACATTGCTGACATCGTCAACCTACCCGAGAAAGGTGAATGTCCCATCATGCCACGAGCGGGTCACATCCTTAACAAAGTATTCCCAACCAAAGCCGTTCCTAAATTTGCACCGAAAGGACTATGGAAAGTGTTTGTTATCCAAGCGCTCGAAGACGTTGAGGTTTCGCGCTTTGAGTTGATCCTCAAGGTGCACAATGATTTATTCTGAAAATGAGTTTGCCTGCGATACTGTTTATATAAATGCTTCTAGACAAAATAAACTTGAAGAGATCTACCATACAACAGACACGTTTGTCGATTGTTTGATGAAGCTGTAGAAAAAAACCAAAAGAAGCTTGGAAAGGTGCGAGATTCGAAAAAAAAGAGTAAACGGAGGTTAGAATAAACGCACGAGAAAATCCATGGAATATTTATTTTTTACATTCAAACGGGCATTGTTGATCAAATTTATTACAGATTAAGTTATTCCTCTCGGTTTGTTTTCAATATTCATGTATTCCACAAATCTATTCAACAGCTTTAGCGATTATAGAATATTTTATGATTTCAGAGCCACGTAGCGAACCTCGTATCACCGCTTTCCACAGACCATTTCTCAGCAATCCTGATGGCCAGACTTCGTCGGGAAATTCCATATCGTATACATGGATCTCACGTGGTGCTACAGGACATTCGTTCGGTTTCGGTGTGTTAATGAAGCGTTTAACCGTGTTGGGGTACGATTTGTGCACATTATTAATGGCCTCACATAATCCCGCTGTCGGTAGTTTTATGGGCAGATGGTTGAACTGTTGATTGCCCAGGCGGCTGTAGAACATATCGAATGTAAACTGTGAAGCACAATCGCAGCATTAGTTATAAAAGCAGTCAAAGGTGTGAGCTGTGCACACATTTTTTTTAAAATATATATACTATGTAGCTGTTGTCGGTTTCCTGAAGCATGTGGACGGTACCATTTAACACTGTCGTCGTTCGATTGTACTTGCGGACGCGCAAATCAAACCTAAAATACTCCTGTCCTAGCGATTGCTCAAAGCTCTCGAAGTGAAGCTTTATTCCAAACGCCTGGAAGAAGCTACAACCCAACACAAGTAACAATATGATCGTCATTTCCGATCGTTGTCTCTATCGTACTGTGCCTTTGCGGAGATCGCTACTTGTTATTTATAAATTTGTGTACTCATGTGAGTTGGTGGAAACGTGATCGACTACATTAACACAGGCTGTTATGTGAGTGAGTAGAAACGTGATCGACTTCACACAAACAGGATGCCACAATCTTGTCGAAATGTAACTGTTACATTCATGCGATCACGTGTAGATGATGCTTGCTATACATAAATCTTTCGTTTTTCCCGAAAATAATGGCACTTCCTTGTATAATGTATAATTTTGTAAAATGTATAATAATGATTTATTCCCCGGAGCATGTTTTAAAATAAATAAATCAAATCTAAATAATGCAAACAGTTGCAGATCAACCCGTAACGAGATACTAGGGATTATGATTTAACATGACCCTACCCATTCACATTACCATTCAAATTTACATAAAAATAAAAAAGAAGTATAACAATACTATGGAACAAGATGTTCAAGGGCTAATGAAATAACACTAAAGTTGTCTAAATTTATTTCAAACGTAACGAAGAATCGAGCACTTTTTTAACAACTACAACTTTTTAAACAGCAGTTTTACAATTGAGGAATCGTTGTCGTAGTCATTACTATGCCTACTCGTCTGTGTGACGTATTTCAGGTTCTTTAGTCTGGTCAGTTCGCACCAACGTTACTCAATCATCGGCCACTTTGGAAATTAAGTTGTAACGAATAATTTCATTACCTCGCAGATAACCATGAATTATCGCTTTCCATAGCCCTTTTCTCTTCAGTGTAGCTGGCACAACTTGGTTCGGATATTCCAGGTCAAGCAAGTGTACTTCTCGAATGCTAATGGGACATTCGCCTTCTTTCAGTGGGTTAATGAAGTAATCCATTACGTCCGGGTAGAACTTGTACACATTATCGATAAAGTCACACATTCCTCTTGTGGGCAGGTGTATAGGCAGATGGCTAAACTGCTGATTTCCCAGTCGACTGTAGAAAATGTCGAACGAAAACTGTAATGCACAATAATCACCAAAATATTAGCTATGAAAAAGACAAACTGCACAACAGCTTATTGTGCACAACATTTGCGTACTATTAATTCATTGCCGAACTCATGGAAGATGAAGATGGTACCATTCAGCACAGGCGTCGTTCGGTTGTACTTGCGGACGCGAAAATTAAACCACATTTTATCCTGTCCTACGGTCTGCTCGAAGCTTTCGAAGTAGCTCTTTACCCCTAACGCTGGGAAGAAGCCACAGCCCAGCACAAATAACAACATGATCGTCATATCCGATCATGACAACCGATAGAGACAACCGATCCGATAGAGACAACATACTGAGCCATTGCGGAGATCGCTACTTGCTATTTATTGTTTCATGTCGTCAGATCAGCAAAAACGCGATCGTTTAAATTTACACAGAATGCCATTGAAATCAATACACATATCTGATCGATTTCAAACAGGATGTGACGATCTTGTTAAGACTTCAAATAAAATGAAAATGTGTTTCTTTTCGAAAAATTAAATTATTCTTTATTTCGTTTCTGGCAATAGTGTTTTTAAATTACTAAAAACAACAGAAACAATAGAAATAGTAATAGATTAACTCTTTACGGAGCCATACACAGTATGATTTAAATTGGAGCTTTAAAACTCCATCGTTAATGTATAATAAACTCACAAAGAATAAAAAATTACTAAAAAAATACAAAAGCTCAAATTTCCAAGAAAGTGCAATTGAAACAACCGTAAAAATATCTATATTTATTTGTACCGTAACGGAGAATCGAGAATAGTATTACATTTACGATAAACAACATTTCTGAACATGTACTTGCTGGTATATGTTGTCGTCTTCGCTATCCTTACTTTCCTCTGGCACGTGTTTAGAGGATCATATCAGAAAGCAAGATTATAAATTTGCTTCACTCAATCATCGGTCGCTTTGGCAATTGTGGTGTACTGTATAACTTCGTTTCCATCTTGCCAACCGTGCACCACCGTTTTCCATAGTCCTTTTCGTTGAAATACGGTTGGAATAATATGGCTGGGATATTCTAGATCCAAAACGTGAATTTCTCGGCGTTTGACGGGACACTCTCCTGCTGGCGGTGAATTGATAAAGTATTTTACTACCTCCGGGTAGAATTTGTTAATATTATCCATGAAATCGCACAGCCCACTCGTCGGTAGCTTTATAGGCAGATGATTGTACTGCTGATTTCCCAGTCGGCTGTAGTATACGTCGAGTGAAAACTGAAATGCACAGTAGTAACATAGTATCAAACATGAAGCAAGTAAACTGCCCAACGGCTGGTTGTAATATATGTACTATCAAATTGTTGTCGAACTCATTGTAAAGGTAGATGGTACCATTCAACACTGCCGTGGTTCGATTGAACTTGCGAACACGTATATCACAAAAACAAACATCCTGTCCTATGACCTGCTCGAAACTATCATAGTGCAGCTTCACTCCAAACGCTGAGAAGAAGCTGCAACCAAGCAAAAACAACAATATGATCGTCATTTCCAAGCGTTGTATACTGAATAATTGCGGAGACCGCTACGTATTATTTATAAGTGGTGTTCTCATGTGAGTTGGCAGAAACGTGATCGACTATGTTCAAACAGGATTTCATGTAAGTGAGTAGAAACGTGATCGACACAAACAAGATGCTTATCGAAACTTTCTTATCCAAACGTAACAACATTGCTAACGCTACCGATAATTATGAACACGTGCGTCTAAATGAAAACTCTAATCTCACCAAAAAAGGAACCCATGGTTTCTGTATTTAATTTGAGTAAGGTTTTACAATAAATAATATCATCAAGCACAACAAACCCATCAGCAGATCAGAATATACAATACATCACAATATCACAATATACAATATATAGTGGATTAGGATTGAAATTTAAATCAAAAATTTACAGCAACAAAAAATCAATCTTTCAAAAAAGTGCTGTTAAAACTAATATAAAAATTTCTATATTTATAGTCCGTAAGTAAAAGAGAACCACAGATAGTTTTACAATTGAAAAAACAACTCTTTCAAATTACTGATAGTTGTGGTCACCTTCGCTATCTTTTCTTGCCACGTATCCTTTTTCTGGCTTCTTTGGACTTGGCAGTTAGCAAAGCGTTACACCAGTTTTACTCAATCATCGGTCGCTTTTGCCACTATGATATATTGCATTATTTCTGTATCATTCAGCCAACCACGTATTACGGCTTTCCATAGCCCTTTTCTCTGCAGTACCGTAGGCAAAACATGGTTGGGAAACTCCAGGTCAAACAAGTGTATTTCTCGAAGACTGATGGGACATTCGCCTTCTTTCGCTTTGTTGATAAAGCGGTTTACTATATCCGGGTAGAATTGGTACGCATTATCGACGAAGTCGCACATTCCTCTTGTCGGAAGATGTAGAGGCAGCTGGTTAAACTGTTGATTTCCCAGTCGACTGTAGTACACGTCAAGCGAAAACTGAAAAGCACAATAGTGGCAAGGTATTAGCCATTAAATGAACAAACTGAACAACAGTTCATTATAACGTATGTACTACTAAATCGTTGCCAAACTCCTTTAACACGAAAAGGGTACCATTCAACACTGTCGTCGTTCGGTTGTACTTGCGGGCTCGAAACTTGAAAACATAATACTCCTGTCCGAAGGATTGCTCAAAGCTTTCGAAATGAAGCTTTACTCCAAATACTAGAGAGAAGCTGCAGCTCAACGTAAGTAATGATATGAACATCATTTTCATTCGTTATCTCAATCATACTGAGCCATTTACGAGCATCGGCATTGCTATTTATAGTTTCGTGAGCAAGGGCGAGCAAAAAAGTGATCGGCTACATCCATACAGGATAAGTGAATAGAAACGTGATCGACCCAACTCACGCAATATGGGACAGTCTTATCAAAATATTCGAGCATTACTCTTGCTGGCGATATTAACGATCATGTGCAGCTTGTCAAATCTCAATTCTACTTGTCTACCAAAGTTGTACTCATTGTTGCTGTATTTGTTTAAAATAAAAATTTGAAATAAATAAAATCACAGCATAATATAACGGGGCTATGGCAACATATGTCAGATCCTGCAATACTATAATGATAATGAATATGCAATGAATATGCATATGCAATGAATGATAAATTAAAATTGTCAACTTAACTATTGGCCACTATTAGTAAAACTTCTCAATTAGTCTCAAAAGAACATTCCAAGCGTCAGGAAAAGGATATGTCATAAGAAAGATAGAAAAGCAAAAAATGCAAAAAATAACACAACCGGAAAGAAAGGTGTTGTTGTATCAAAAACATCACCTTTAAAAAATATATTTTGAACCTAATGAAAAAGATTTATAATTTGAAAATAATCGCATCTATTTGTAGTCTTTTTTGCTATCAATCATCGGTCGCTTTGACAGTTGTAGTGTACTGAATAATCTCGTTTCCATTTAGCCAACCGTGCACCACCGCTTTCCATAGTCCTTTTCTTTGCAGTACAGAAGGAACAACTTGGCTGGGATACTCCAGGTCAAACACGTGTACTTCCCGAAACCTGATGGGACATTCGCCTGCTGGCGGTGCGTTGACGAAATATGCCACTATCTCCGGGTAGAATTTGTGCAAATTATCAAGAAATTCACACAACCCACTAGTCGGTAGATGTATAGGCAGATGGTTAAACTGCTGATTTCCCAGCCGACTGTAGTATACGTTGAGCGAAAACTGAAATACACAAACTGTATTAGCTATAAAGTGGGTAAACTGCACACCAGTTTATTGTAATATATGTACCACTAATTCGTTTCCGCACTCCTGTATAATGTAGATGGTTCCATTTATCACTGAAGCCGTTCGGTTGTACTTGCGGACGCGTAAATCAAACACATAATACTCCTGTCCTAGTGTCTGCTCGAAGCCTTCGTAATGCAGCTTTATTCCAAACGCTAGAAAGAAGCTGCAGCTCAATGCAAGCAACAAAATGAACGTCATTTTCGATCGTTGACTCATTTGTACTGTCCCATTTGCGGGAATCGTTAGCTGTTATTAACAATATCGTATAACCATACGGGCTGGCAAAAACGTGATCGACTTCATCCAAACAGGATGTCACAATCTTATCGAAACATAACAGCATCACTAATGCTGTCAATACATGCGAACACGTGCAGCTGGTTAAATCTTAACTCTATATTTTCACCATAAATGTAGTCATTGTTTCTATATTTTTTTGGAAAACGCTTTAGCATAAATAAAACAGACACAATAAACATAATAGAAAACTCAAGACGGACTTCAATTGACCTTAACATATAAGCAAGCACTATCAGCAAACCGTTGGTTATTTCCAAAACGTGTTCGATATTTAAGTGTTTGTTGCATTTTTCCAGGGTAAAAATTAGGTTCATCCGCATTAACACATGCGTGAGCCAGCCAATATTAAACGAGTATTACACGTAAAATTGTAAGATATATACAAATAAGATACAGTAGCATCGAAAGTTTAATTTATTTCAAGGATATTCGTTTCCATCCGCCTTATTCAGTCATCAGTCACTTTCAAGATCACTACGAATCTCAATACCTCATTACCATACAGCATACATCGCACCACCACCTTCCACAGTCCTTTCCGGAAAACTCCTGGTGGCCACTTTATCGTGGGAAACTCTGCATCGCGAACGTACATTTCCCGCAGCTGGACGGGACATTCATGTGGGGGTGGAAAGTTATCGACAACTTTTAGCATCTCCGGGTACGACAGTTGCAAATCGGTGATAAAATCACACACACCCGCTTCGGGCAGCTTCATCGGCAGGTGATTGAACTGCTGGTTCCCAAGCCGACTGTAGAATACATCAGCCACGTACTAAAACACGATCGCAACTGTAACATTAACCAGGCGCAGAAGCAATTCAACCGAAGTATTACCTTTTGATCGTTGATACCTTCCTGTCGTGTATAGACGGTACCGTTCAAAACTGCCGTTGTTCTGTTGTACTTACGAACGCGAACATCGCACCACATAATGTCCTGCCCATGGGTTTGCTCAAAGCTATCGAAATGTATCTTTATACCAAACACGGGCAAGCTGGAACAGCTTAGGATAAGCAGTAATAAAATCATCGCTATAGCTAAAGCGTTACGTGCAATCACGCGTAAGTCATACTGAACAATTATACACTGCAGCTCCCAGTATTTATCGAACAGAGAGTGGCACAAAAAGTACACCCTTAAAACGTGACCCACATTACATCTATCTAGGATAAGCAAATCGTGTGCAATCATAGTGCTTTTGTATGTTTTTGTAATGGCAGGGTGAGCGTATGTATGAATAGGACTTATATTAGACACGGATGATTTTGTAAAATAGTGTTTTTGTTACACACACGCCACTTTGGCATCGAGCTGCATGAAAATATATATCAATAACCGCCAATGCAGCACTTGTAACAACATAAACTTTACTCTTTGCCTCTCAATGATAACAATTCATTAGTAAAAACAAAGCTATTCTAAATGTAAAAGCTTTCCGTTTAATTTCATGTATGGACACTCTCTTTAAAAACAATAAAAACAATGAATTTAAAATTTTGTTTTATCTTCTGAGAAGATGTGCGATAAGTGTATTGGTAGGTGGTGTTGATAGTAAATCTAAGATATTTAATCATCATTGTTCATATGTTATGTTATATTCATATAAAAAAAGTACGATAAATCTGATTAGACATAACTTAACATGTGTACCCTTTCTGGAATTCTACTCATTAACGCACCTCCCAGACGTTTTTATCTGAGCTATATTTATTATACATTGAACTGATCAAGTTTTGAATTCAATTTAACTTTATATATTGTATCTTGATTCTAACGCGGGCTTTGAAAATTAAAGCTAGTATTACCTGGTTGGATTGATGCACCGTGTTAGTCAGTTGCTATGCCCTAGCGAAACGTGTAGTCAATCATTGGTCGCTTTAGCGATTAAAGTGTACCTAATGATTTCGTTACCGTTCAACGAACATCGTACCACTCCTTTCCAAAGACCTTGTTTCCGCATTCCCATTGGCCATACTTCGTTAGGAAACTCCATGTCAAACACGTGCATTTCTCGGACAGAGATAGGGCATTCGTCTTCTTTCGGTGTGTTGATTACGAGTTTCACGATCTCCGGGTATTGTTTGTGGAGATGTTTGAAAGAGTCACACAGCCCTGCAGTCGGCAGTTTGATTGGGAGATGGTTAAACTGCTGATTGCCTAACCGACTGTAGAATATGTCGAGCGAAAACTGTGAAGAACCACACATTATTAGTCGTTAGACGGACCTACGGATAGTTGGTCTCAAACTATTTGGCATATTTACAATAAAGTCATTGCCGATCTCCTTGATCAAATGTGCGGTGCCATTCAGCACCGTTGTCGTTCGGTTGTACTTACGAACACGCACATCACACAACATGTATTCTTGACCTAAGGATTGGTCGAAGCTTTCGAAGTGAATTTTTATTGCAAACACTTGAAAGAAATTGAAAATCAGCACACCTATCTCTAATATTTTCATTATTATTTGTTAGTTTTGCCTTCCTGTTCAATTTCACGTTTCAATCTCATTTACCGGTCGTGCGATCCGCTGGTTAGTATTTATATTATCGTGTAATAATAGGAGGCAGTAGCTGCATTATCCATTTCCTCTGGTCGCGTGTCACAATCGACAGGACTTTCATCAGTGCTCTTGATACGTCCGAATACATGTTAAAAATCTATCATCGTGTAAATATCTGGAGGATGGATTTTCACCAAAAAAAAACCTGATCGTTTTCTGATTTTTTTCAAATGGCTTCGACTGCAAATCAGTTTTAAAAAACTACATGCATGTCAATGAGCGTTAGTCGATGTATTTTCTATTTACGAACGATATGGAACTAAATTAGATGTGCTGTAAGTAAATAATAAAAATGTGAAAAGAAACTCAATAACTCATTAATGTAAGAACATTCCATTGTAGCTACAACAAATATCATAAATAATACAAATTTTTGGAAAATACAGAAACTGACAAAGCAAAATAGTGTAAAAAACGATCGATTTTACGAACGAAATTTGCTCGTTATCCTGTTTTTTACATCAAAGGCAATTATTTGATAAACTATTAAAAAATTTACTAGCTGTTATTGTTTGTAAGACCAAATTTGATAAACCAAAACAATAATATGAAAATTAAATAATGATCAACTGATCAACTACTGCACAGTATCTGTTTTAGATAGCCGGTTGAAAATACCCTAAATTTTCACCCCCAGTTTCAAAATAATCCGTTTGTAATGTTTTTCAAATATCGTTAGTGACTGTTTTAATGCACATTATTCAATCCTCAGTCACTTTCAAGATCACGTCGAATCTCAACACTTCGTTACCAAACAGTACACATCGCACCACCACCTTCCACAACCCTTTCCGGACAACTCCTGGTGGCCACTTCATCGTAGGAAATTCTGCATCATTTACATACATCTGGCGCTGCAAAACAGGACATTGATGTGGGGGTGGAAAGTTATCGACAACCTGTACCATCTCAGGATACGTGAGCTGCAAGTTAGTGATAAATTCACAAACACCCGCAGTTGGCAGCTTAATCGGCAGGTGATTGTACTGCTGATTCCCAAGCCGACTGTAAAATGCATCGGCCATGAACTGAGAGAAAATAGCAACAACTTAGTCAGGTGGGAAAATTTGCTTCAAAAATAGTATACCTTGTAATCGTCGGTGCCTTCTTTTACCACATGGATGGTACCGTTCAAAACTGTCGTTGTTCGGTTGTACTTGCGGACGCGTAAATCACACCACATAACGTCCTTTCCCAGAGATTGCTCGAAGCTCTCGAAGTGTATCTTTACTCCAAACGCCGGTAAGCTGGAACAGCTAAGGAACAATAGTAATAGAATCATCGTTGCAGGAATGTGCTACATGCGGTAGCACAGAAGGCTTACTGAGCTGTTATACATTACACCGGCCGATATTTATAAATTTCACGCCAAGTTTGCTCTCAAAACGTGATCAACATTGTAACCATTTCAATTTACTTTGAACATGCTTGTGCATACTGTATGCTTATTAGTGATATACTTCAATAGGAATGTGTGTTTGAAGCCCATAATGTGCAAAAGTGTTAGCATGAAGCCTACAAACGAATTTCTCTCAGCGTACCCTTGCATGCTGTTAGAATATAACACTTATTCACAAGCACGTGACATACGTATCTGATTAGATCAATCTAATTTTTCTTCCCTCTTTTCACATGCAACTATGTGGGGTTCCGATGCAAGGTTAGGAGTGGAATTTGGGATTAGTTTGAGTTCATCACAGGTTCGGCCCCGGAACAAGTGCACCATGCTGCTCACCCGGATAGCGCTAACCCTCTCACTAGCCATTATGAAGCTGCAAGCATTAGAAATTACATTTGAAAGTATTGAGCATATTGCTGGATTCGACATCTTCACCAGTACGCTGCGAGTTCGCAAGTACAACCGTACAACGACCACCCTCAACGGAACGTTGTCGTTGCGAACGACTATTGATAATAATTTTACGGTACTAGTTCTCAAAGGTGAGTTTATAAGCTGTTTTCTATGCTAACCGCATTTCCCTTGCATCATCGTCCCCCAACAGGTGAAGACCGAGCTGTACCACAGCAGCTTAGGGAATCAACAGTACAACCACTATCCGATGAAATTACCTACCCAGCGGCTCTGTGATTTCGTCTCGAGTCTCCATGATGAGTACGGTGCGCACATCACCGCCATTCGTAATATCCCGAAAAAAGGAGAGTGTCCAATCGCTCCACGAGAAGTATTCGTTCGTGATATGGAGTTTCCGAGCAAAGCGGTTCCTCCTTTTTTTCCTAAAGGTCTATGGAAAGTGTTTATCATCGACACCCTCTATAATGTCGAGGTGGTTCGGTTCGAAATGATCCTCAAAGTGTACAGTGATTCGTTTCTCTAACATTTCCACGAACTATGTGCACGCATATGAAGTATTGCATAAACAAACGAGGACCTATATGCTTCTGATGCCTCCTTTATTTTAATATCACAAAAAATAGAGCGAAATGTAGCACCAGATTTGTTGTTTTTGAAGTACGAGAAGCTTGTGAACTATAAAAATGATTATCATAATCATCATTTCAAACATCCTTTACTTAATCTACTCTGAGGCGAACTTCGCATCACTGCCTGTTACAGGCCCCTTCGAAAAACTGCTGGTGAAAGCTTCATCAACCGCGCCAAGACGAGGCATCCCTAAGCGGGTGGAAAATTATCGATCACTTGTATATTTGGCATCAGCTTATGGCCTATGGGTATCATGAGTATAGTTGGATTGGGATGAACCGTTCTTACTGAAGAAGTGTACCCAAAAACATCATTTCAAACAACGGCTAGTATTGTGTAACATCTTCCTCTTTTTACGAGGATTTACTTTATATAAAATTAATGCTCTGTCTGTCCTGAACTTAACACTACCCAGAATCATTGTGAGTATGTAGAAAGAAAAAACCACATTTCATAGAGCATATTTCTCTCATCATACCCTTGCATGTGGCTAATGTAAAATATCTATTAACAAGCGCGTGACATCTGATCTGTTTTATTTAGTTGTTTTATCTTTACCTTTTTTTTAAGAGAAATTGTGTTGACGATGGATTGCGACGCTAGGAATAGATTTCCAGTTTAGTTTCAGTTCATTATTCATTTGGTAATACAACAAGCTCCACCATGCTGCTCACCTGGATAACACTATCCTTTTCACTAGCCTTTGTGGCGCTGCAAGCATTAGAAATTACATTTGAAAGTATTGAACTCTCAACGGAACATTGCCAATACGAACGAATATTGATAATAATTTTACGGCACTAGTTCTCAAAGGTGAGTTTATTAGCTGTTTTCTATGCTAACCGCATTTCCCTTGCATCATCCACCCCCAACAGGTGAGAACAGAACTTTACCACAGCAGCTTAGGGAATCAACAGTTTACTTAGCGATAAGGTACTAAGCGATATTATATATTAGGTACAGTTACTAAACGATATTATATATTAGGTATCCCGTTTAATCGGCACACGCAACATGAAAAACTCACTATGATCAATGATTCTCACTATCTCACATTCATCTCGCTGTGCAATTTTACATTCGCAGGGTACATTAGAATACAGCTAATATGAGCTCACTATCAACTATAGAATCAATTTAGTACTGCACTACTACGAAACTACGAGGCAAACTATACAAAAAATTTTTAAAATGTCCTCAGCCAACTGAAAATACATTTTTTTGACAAAATTTATAAGTCTCTCTCATTTATGATTTCTTCTTATAATAGCGTATTGTCTGTAAATTCAAATGAATTTGAAGTCATTTTTAAAGCTTGAAATTTTAGCTAATTAATTAATTATGATGCGACCGACAGGCAGCTCATTTATCTGTTCATGCTATTGCACTTTGTATCATTCGGCCATCGTCTATCATCGTAATTGTTGAAATTGAGGTCGACCGAACGATGTGAGGTTTTTTCATAATTTGCTAAGTAACGTTCCATTGGTATTTCTTCTCGACTCTCGAGTTGCGATTTTGACTCACTGACAAATGTATGATCCGTCGTGTAACGAGAGACATTAACATCAATATCTGTAGTACATTCCCTGGGTAAATAACTGTTTCCATCTTTCAAATGTGCTTGATCGTCGAAGGCATTTTCGTCATAGCTGATGGACTTAAGCGAGAGCCTAGCTGATCTTCTTAAACACTTCTGCTTTTTTGCTGGTTGGTGCAACTCCAACCCATCGTCATTATTACACTGTTCTGCAACACAAACTTCAGGTAATGCAATGGATTCATCTTCGATCTGTCGTAGAACGTATTGGATATTGTCACTGGTGTCCGTTTCATTTGAAATCAGTGTTGAATCCGAATTATCCATGTTCAGTTTGTATTCTTCATAAGACTCGCTACTTATCAGATCATTGTTGAACCACATCTCTTCATTTTCTGTGTATTCTGAAACGAATACTTCGTCATTTTGAATGCCATCTGGGTCTGGCAGGGCTGCGTGGGATTGAATTGGACTAATTGTTGATTCGGTGTTCAATGCACAATTAGATAGAGATAGTCCCCCATTGTGACTGCTATTATTATCATCATTTCCTTCACAATCAGCTGCAGTGGTTTTCAGCTTGTGCAAATACTTTTCGAGTAGTTTATTTTGGTTAGTCTGGACCAGCAAGCTATACTCGTAGATGTACCATACGGTTGAGGTGCATGTGTGACACACAAGCAATGGCAAATCCTTCTCGAACAACGTCTATAACAAAATGGTGGAGAAAAACAGTATATATTGCTTCTAACATTGCACCTAACATAGTGCAAAATATGTACACCAATCACCTGGAACGTAAAGATACGGTCGATCGCGATGCGTAAAGAAGCCTCCAATATGGAAGAGCATTCATCGTGGGGATTCAGTTCCTTGAAGCAGAATCGACACGTTACGTATCTCATTGTTGCAGCTAGAAAGCACCTCACGTGGCAGGTGGTTTAACTATTTTAAGTACGTCGTTCAAAATTCAGCTCAATAAAATCTAGTCTTAAGCATTCAGCACTAATAAATCGTAAAGGGAAGAACCCAAGTAACGTTTACTGATGGCTGAAAGGTCCTTGTTTCTAGAATCTTGCAATGAAAAAAATGTCTTGTACACTTCTCGGAACTAGATTGAAGATAAACTGGCAAATTTTACCTTGAAATAAATCTATCTAGATCTAGTACGGCAAAATACACCGAAATAATCAACGGCCTTAGCAATGTATCACAACTACACCCACTTAAAAGGTTCTTAGCTAGTCTCACTTATCTCTTACTCTCCATTATTTTTTGTAAGCCTGCTACAAGCATACCGCTTAACATATACACATTCATTGCTCATACTACATCACGTTTTGAGACAAACTTTTACATGAATTTATCCACGGAATAAAATGTGATAAGCACATGCCAATGCAATTCAAAGGGTCAGCCTTTATTTTTGAATAAAAATATAGTTTAATTGATTTTTTACGAGAAGAATGAAATTAGTAGTATAGTTACATATTATTGCATCATATATCAGATATTACATAAAACTTTATTATTTATAGTTTAGTTTTATAAGGACATTTAGGCAAATAAATTACTTAAAAACGCTTCATTCTGCATTTGACAGCACATTTGTGTTTGACATCTGCAAACGCTTAACAAACGCATGCCGTATAAACGTTCTCTAAGGAGAGGAAATTTGACACACCGACTTGGTAACCACAAGAGTGAAGAAAAATCCGTGCGTGTCCGTTTCGGGAGACCAAATCCGTTTTTCGCTGTTGCTCCCGCTGAAGATCCGCGACCCGACGATGCTTACCAACCTCGTTAAGCTGTCCGCCGTCCGCGGTGTGTCGCAGTCCGTAACCAACGGGCTGAAACCCGCCGTAGCTGGTGCCGCAAAGGTGGAAAGCAAATCTGCGACCGCTGCAGGTCAGATTCCTATCGTATCCGCCGGGGCTGGCTTGCCGAGCAGCAATGTGCGAGTGGTTTCGGGCGTCACAGGTTAATACTTTCATTAGTGATCATATCGATCAAAGCCCCCCAAAATTGCGATCTATTTCGTGTGTTGCATAATTGTTCTTTGTAGAAGGACATGGGTCGGTTTTTGACAGTTCCGTACGGTGTGGATCGTTCGAACAACAATCGGTTGCGAATCTTGCGTTATGTAATGCAATCGCAGTTCGCCAGGTGGAAAAAATGCCAAAAATATCACTTTTACTTGTCGAAATGTGAGAATTACGTCTGCTGGACTATAATACAGTCCATTTCTAGAGTTGGTCTTCGTTAAAATCGTTTTAGAGAGTAGACATGGCCTACGCTTTGTCTCCCGTATGTACCAAAACAAACCGAAAAAGCCCCTACGGAACTGTCAAAGTTCGATGGCATGTGCAAGATGCCTATTGAGATGAACCGCCAAGTACATTTCGGTCCCTTTCTTTTCGTTTGCAGGAGCAACACAAATCCGATGCGCCCACACCGACATCCGAGTGCCGGACTTCTCCGACTACCGCCGTGAGCAGGTGAAGCGCCCGAACTCGAAGAACGATAGCGCCGATGAACGGGCCGCATTCACGTACCTCATGGTCGGAGGTAAGTACGAGCTAGAAAGCAAAAGCCCTTCGGGGAGCCAACACAACCCATGGCTGACCATTTTCCTTTCCTTTAAGGTGCCGCTGTGTCGACCGCGTACGTCGCCAAGTCGCTCGTCTCGACATTCATTTCCTCGATGAGCGCTTCCGCCGATGTGTTGGCCATGTCAAAGATCGAAATCAAGCTCGCCGATATCCCTGAGGGCAAATCGATGACTTTCAAGTGGCGCGGTAAGCCCCTGTTCATCCGCCATCGTACGGCGCAAGAGATCGATTCCGAACAGTCGGTCGCTGTCGCTACCCTGCGTGATCCCCAGAATGACGCCGTAAGTAGCTGCCAATGGGGATGCTGAAATGAATTAGATCCTCCCCCCAGATTCTGCACGTAGACAGATTCATGCTGACCTTTTTTTTTGCTTTTCTGCTATTCTCGCCCGCAGGAGCGTGTCCAGAAGCCGGAATGGCTCGTCGTGATTGGTGTGTGCACGCATCTTGGTTGCGTCCCAATCGCAAATGCTGGTGATTTCGGTGGCTACTACTGTCCGTGCCACGGTTCCCACTACGACGCGTCCGGTCGCATCCGCAAGGGACCGGCTCCGTTGAACCTGGAGGTGCCATTCTACGAGTTCCCGGAGGAGGGTTTGCTTGTTGTCGGTTAAAACCCTTCCCCCCGTATGGCTCGATCGTGTTTGCAAGGCAAACCACCTCCCTCCTTCTGATAAGTAGTGAAGAATGTATCAATCGCAGAAAGGCAATACCCCGGCAAACGCTTTTGTCGAATCAACATACTAACGAGGAATATGCTCTACGAAGGCCTCTAGCACACTACCCGAGTGTAAGTATTTAAAATTCAATCCAACCGACGAGAATGAATGCGCCCAGATCGGCAAGAGGCTACCAACCAACGGCAGCGTTAGCAAACCAAAACCAATTTATTGATAGTAGAACAATTGCGGCGGTCTGGGCAATAAATTGATTGGTATAATAACGTTCATGTTCAGCATGTCTACGTGACGAGTAATGCGATAATTCCGAAAAAAACAGCCAATCGGCATTCAATCGGTTTGGATGATTGATATCTTTATTTCCAGCCATCCATCTATACGTAAAACAATTTACTCCAGAGAAAATTATCCATTTGTCTGTAGTTTGATTTGATTTTCACATGAATACATGCTAATCATCCGACGCTATCGCAAGGTGGCCAAGATTTCCCTGTGACGCATCGCACAGCATTGGCACCAGCACCCGTTTGTACAAATCATCCTGCTCGCCGTGGGTAACGCGCAATATCTTCGCCGCCTGTTGCAGGTGCTTGAGGGCTTCCGCAAAGTAGCACTGGTACAGCTGCAGCTTACCGATCTTGAGAAGCGTCAGCGCGATATGCGGATGGAAGGGGCTGTAGTACTTCCGGAATCCGTCCAAAAGCCGCAACGCGTACCCAGTCGCTTCGGACCATTTTTCCAGCTCCAGCGCACTGTCCATCGCATTTTCCAGCGTTTTGATGTGGTACACGTTGTAGCGGTGCAGTACATTCTCTTGCTTCTTCAAACACAACCGACTAACGTCGAGATCTGTTGCTTAAAGACAAACAAAACCCAACAGCAAGTTAAACAATCACTCAGAGATTTTGCGACGACGTGGGGTGTCCCAATTGATCTTACATGATACATTCTTCATTTGAGCGAGATGATCCTTGGTGAATGTGCTGATGTCCTGAAACGTTTCTCGATCGACCTCGGTGATGGGAGTCTTGCAGGCAGGACACCGCACGAGCGCCGTATCGTCCATATCGATCGGTTCTTGACAGCCCTCCAGCGAACAAGCGGCCGCATTCGTGACCTTGTGCTCCTGTTCATCCTGACAGCGGGCGCATCGGCATCGGAAGTAGTACCGCTCGGAAAGCTGATCTCGCCGCGTTTCCGTCGTGTCGATCAGGTCGATGTAGGAGATGAACAGCTGGCCGAAATCAAGCTCAGCCTGGGAATAGTCCTCCAGTAGACGCAGTTGTAGGGTTTCACCGACAAATGAAACCATCACGTTCGGCCGGCAGCTGTGATCTATGATAGAAGCCCCGAGGTACATGCCCGTGCCGATGGTGTTCAGTTCACTGTCCAGAACGTTGAAGGTGTTAATGCACATCTAACCGGAGAAGTAAGTTTCTGTTAAGCCTGTGTGTATGTAAGCTTATGTACCGGTAAAGATCGTCCGCACCTTGCCGTAAATTCGGAGTAGCTCCGGTTTCTTCGGGGTAATCGATTCGTCTAGCAATCGCTGCAGGACCACGACCAATGTCCCAAAGTGCTCCATCCGCTTGGGATCTTGACGAATGTCTTCTTCATCTGTACCCGAGAAAAGCGTTAAGGAAAGAATGGAAAATTATACTCCAAATCTGTTACGCGTTACAAATCTACATGCACGGTGGCAGGGTTTAATCGTCAGTCAATTGTTATTAACGCTTGACTGCGACACCCCCTCCCCACGTTTTTCGGCTTTATTGCGAGCCCGTGTAACCTCTTTCCGCGTTTGAATGCCAAACGCTGGTGCATGTGGCGTTCACAGAACGAGAGTAAGTGCAAAGGACATTAGTGTCGAAAACAAAACACAAAACAACGAGAGCTAATGCTTAACATCAATTTGGGCGTACTGAGTAGGTGTAATGTTGCCAATTGAACAATGAACGAAGGCACACATTTGTTCGTTGTAGCATTAGCAGTCTGGGGAAAATCAAGCAAACAAACATCAACACAATTATCCTCTCACTTTAGTGACACATCTTAATGATGATACAGCTGGTTCGGGAATGTATCATCAAGGTTTTACAGATGTATGTTATCAAGGTACTAGAAAGAGAAAAAAAAGGAACGAAAACACAAAAATGAACGGAATAGGAGTTTTTGCCAGCAAGATGGCAAATGAAAGGGCACGCCTTTTGATGCAAAAATCACTCGTCTCTATGATGGGCTTGAAAACTTTTGAATTATATACAAACGGGCATTATTCATTTGATAGCAAAGCAAACGTTCATAAACTACCTTTACTTGTTCGAGGAGGTTTCACGACTCGTCTACGGAACGACGCAATGAAATGCTCGGAGAGGTGAGATGAATATGTAACCTTAACGCCTTCACCAGGAAGGAAGCTCACAAAATCCGGATGATCGCTCAGCATAGGAATGGATCATCGCAAAGAAACCAGGCGCCTTTTCAAAAGCGGCTACATACTTACGTGGCATAAGGTCGGCAAATTTTCGGTAGAACTTGGATGTGTAGTATCCCTTGTGAGTATCACCTCCCTTTCGGAGGCGCCGTACGATCCGTGACATCATCATGGCAGCAGACGGGACGAGCAAACCCGCTGGTAGAGCCTTCAACTTTTCACACTCCTCCTTATGATCGGGCCATGCTTCCTTCTGGCAGGTTCGGCCACAGTACCGCAAGTAGAGACAGCTTGAACACTTCATCACTTTAGTCCTGAAAATCGTAAAAAAATGTATTTATGTTACGAGACGCTTTTACAGCCATCCAATCACACAGAAAACTTACTCCTTTAGGCATCGATCACATCTTTTATCGCGATACCGTGGATCCAGCACGTAGGCGAACGGTTTCTCCTGCAGAATCACATCACCCTTACGATAGACGGCTTTGTTCATGGTGCTGGCGGATCGGACTACGCCAAACCGATCGACAACGCGACCAGTGGGTAAATGAAAATGTTTCTAATTAGAGCTCGCCCGCCGCAACTACAATCGCTCGCGCTTCCGCCTCACGCAACCGGTGTCAACCGTTTTTGATAATGTTCTAATTGTTGTTCGACGAGTTGATGGTTTAAAAATAACGTAACTACCAGCGACCTACCGATGTTGGCGACCTACCGACAGCAGCGCTGGAACAGCACGAATGAAGTTTGGGTCAGGTGGGTTCGAAAAACAGGTCCAACGAGCGGACAGCGAGATGCATAAATATAACATACTAACCAAGATGGATGGCTATTTTTAGTAGTACCTTTTTTTTTAACTAGCCATGCATACGTAACATTGTTGTTACCTTTTCAGTTACCTCTTTCTACGGTTTACAATGCCGCCGAACATCCAATTAATGGCCATCGGAATGCCAAAGAAAGAATTTACACCTCGCTTTAGATAAATATAACAGAATGGAAATTTCAAATAATCAGTTTTTGGAATACTCTTCAAGTTTTCTTAGGCGGTTACATTATTCAATGTTTACAGCCAACAGCTGTCGTGTATTTTTGTTGATTTTGAAATGATCTAGAGAAGATTGGTTTTAAATTCACTATAAACCTTGATTAAAAGAAAATTAACATTTAACTAATTGCATTTCAAATGTATAAATTACACTAATGGTAGCTGCTGGAGTATTTTAAAATACATTTGAACATTCAGCATAATTATCGTACAAAAGACAAATCGTATCGTTATTATCGTACAAAAGACACCAATTTGGAAATGTTTTGCTGTCGTTGATCTATCTATACCTTGGTTTAATGTAAAAATGCGCGCTTTTTAAGACATCAGAAAGCTGTACCAACGCACAAATTGGTTTTCGTTTCGTTTTGTAAAAATACTGCCAGATCTCAATGGATATGGATTTACACGACTTCGGACTGGATTACAACGAAGGTATTATAGAATCGAGCGATGAAGAGGAGTGTAACGATGGCGAAATCGATGGTGCTGGTAACGACGGACAATCCGTCCCGTCCAAACCCATTTCGGTCGCTCTCAAGAAAAGTGCCGTGCGCAGATCCAGAAACGTACTGACCGAAGAGACACTGTGTGGTCCGCGAGGAATAGTTGCGCTAAGAAGCTACTTCAAGGGTTTCAAATTTCGCGGAAGAGGCCACGAGCTGGATGATCTCACCAGGATGTTGAAGCGGTACGAGCTGTGGGCTCACCGTTTGTGTCCCCAGTTACACTTCGACGATTGCATTGATAGGATCTCGAAGCTCGGTGAAAAGAAATCGGTCCAGATGTACATGAACAAATACCGCATGAAACAGTTGCATAAGGAACTGGCAGAGGCCGACGCTCTACATGCGGACTTAAGGGTTGACGATGGAAACCAATTGAATCAACCGCTGGATCCGCTTGATAGCATGCTCGATGAACAGATTGCACTCTCGCGGGGCCGTTCATCGTATGCCAACACATCCGGCATTGGGAATTTGGACAACAGTGCCTTCGACGCAGTGAGGAACGAATCTACCCATCAAGCTCCAGGATCCAGCAAGTCGCTCGTGGACGATGCGGACAACTCTTCAGCCAAATCACCGCCGCTGAATGAGGAGCAACGGGCCAAAATTGCTGCAAACCGATTGAAGGCAATGGAGCTGCGTAAAGCTCGACTTCTTGCTCAATCTCAAAATGTAGAATAATGTCAAACGGCAGAAGATTTAAGAATACATGTTTGATTACATTTTCAACAGTTCATTTTTAGGATTTACATGTTTGTCTCGTTAAAACGAGACGTCTTATCAATACCGAGAAGTAGGCTTATGTAGATAAAATTACGTCCTAATGCGTACGCTTGCTTAGTACGTAACGCATCTATTCGGCAGACTTCGCCTCGCTTTCTGTAGCTGACTTTTTGTCCTTTTCCACGGTGTCCTTCTTCACCGGTGGTTCATCTTTCTTGCTCTGCTCATCGTCCCTGTTGTCTCGCTTTCGCTTGTGTCCGGAGTGGTTGTTGCGGTTGTTAAATCCACGGTTTCCTCTACCCTTGCCCTTCGCGAATGCTTTACGTTTGGCCTGTTCCTCCGCTACTTTCTTGAGGTACTCGGTTTCCCTTTCCTCCACGAGCAGGTCAGCCGACACTTCTGAATCATCGATTTTTATCTGTAACCAAAAAAAAAGGTTCAAAACGTGTCACAGGACGTTCGGCAGCGCAGCTTCAGCCGCCCGACGCGTACCTTTTTGTCCGTTAGCTTCTCGAGAAACTGTTTGCCCGCATCTTGCTTGTTGAAGCGGACGTAACCGCTGCTGTCGCCCATTTGAAAATCGATGTAAGCAAACTCTAGGGTATCGTCTAATGCGCGAATCGCTTCCTTCATCGTTTCACGGGTAGTTTCTTTGCCCAGCCCTTCCAGAAAAACGCACGCACCGGTAGGTAGCTGCGAAAGATGAGCGTTGTTGGTTTCCTCCTTCTTGCGCCGTCGCTGTTCAATTTTTTCCGCACGCTCTTTTAATTCAGTGCGCTTCATTTCGTAGTAGTCGTTTTGCATCTTGCAAATCAGCTCCTTGCCCTTGTACTTGAGCGGTTGCTGACCCAAAAACTTTTCGCACTGTTCCGTGTTGGTGAAGGAGACAAACACGCTGCCCTTGAACAGGTACTTCTTGGACGGTTTGTCGAGATACTTTCGCATCACGATGTTTGTCACTTTGTCATATGGTTGGAAAAACTCGACCAACTCGCTCAAAGTGGTGCCATCCTGGGGCGCGAATCCCTTCACGTACACCGTGCGAGCGTACAGCTCCTTGCGCGTTGCCTCGTTCATCTCCGGCAGCGGACGTTCCGGATGACGGCGCAGCTTCTCGCGATCTTCGCTGACCTCGATCAAACCTTCGTCGGACTTAGCGATCGCATCCGCGATTACCACCTTATCCTCGCTGAGGGCCTTCAGGCGCTTGAACGTAAGCAGCACATCCAGCGGCACCCAACCATCGTCCTTCGTGATTTGATCCTTCATGAATTTATCTTTACCCAAGTTAGCATCTCCAAAATAGTACTCAAGCTGGCGAATGATGGCTGCGTCTGTCGCAGACAGGGCGTTATTTTCATCATTCTCGGCTTTCTTCACATCCGTAACAGCGGATGATTGTACCTCCGTTTCGGTCATTGTGCGGCTCTAGAAAGTACGACAAGTCAGTATGTTAGGTTAGACGTGTAACTACCGGGAAAAATCGATGCTCGCTTTTTGCATAGTGTGAAGCAAGGTCTAATGTTTCGTTTATGATTATAGTTACCTTTTAACTACTGAACAGCACTTAACAGGTGTGTAAAATTTCCCTATGTAAGCAAAACGCTTTTGCCGAAAGTTTACCGCACGTGTTATTTCCCGAAGCGTCAACAAGACAGTAGAGTTATTTAAAGTAAAACTCGGGCATGAGGGCATGGAAATGACACTTTCCTTGGAAGGAATTCTCAAGATTCGTAAAGCTGTAAATAATACAAAAAAAACTCGTTAAATGCATTAAATTGCTGAAAAATATGCTAATTTTATTTCTTGCGTATATCATTTTGCTATCTTAGGACCTATTACATTTAAGGGCTATTGAAATCTTAAAACTAATTCGAAACAAAACCTACAGCATTTTTGTCTAATCACAACTATCGTTACCTTGATGAACATGCTGTCAGTCTGCCATGTGCGACTGTCATCATCGCGAACATGTGTGTCTATTTACATTTTTGTTCACGATAAGTTTTGTGGCCGACATCAGTTTTCATTTAAATAACCATCATGGATGATTGTTTACGGTCGGTAACGCTGCCTAGCTTGAGATTCCGCAACAAACGAATGTGCCAGGAGCAAGTTAAATCGCGTACAAAATCGTTGTACGAAGGTATGTCGTCGGTCAAGAGTGGCAAGTACGCTATCGATCACAACACCTAACGATGGCTTGTTTCTTCACCATGTCTAGATACCACAAATATTGGTGTTCGCATGCTTGCCAAACTGGGATGGTCGGAGGGTAAAGGACTTGGTAAACTTGAAGATGGAATACAGGATCCTATCCAGCTTAAACAAAATCGAGAATCCAAAGGAATGGGTTTTATTGGCAAGCTGGATGATGAATGGACTCAGCACGATGCACAATTTAACGCGCTGCTCAACCGGTTAAACGGAGTGGAAGGAGACGTTTCGACCGAAAGTAATGTCGAACTCGATCCTAAGGCTAATTTGCAATCTCTTGAGGAACATTCGAAGAAATCGCGTGCCAGAGTACATTACAAAAAGTTCACACGTGGCAAGGACTTGAGCCAAGTGAACGACAAGGATCTGGCAAATATCTTCGGAAAACGTTCCCTTGCGGAGGTAAACAAAGCCCCTGAGGCTACGGAAGAAGACGCTTCCCGGGCTGAAAGCGAGGAGGAAATAGAACCCGAGAGGCCCATTATGGGTTTATCAACGATCAAATCCAACTTATCGTACCAAGAATATTTTAAGCAAAAAATGGTGCAAAAACAATCCACTGCTGAGCCAGCATCAGAAGAACCGTGCCTATCAGATTTGGGAAAAGCAAAAAAGAAGAAAAGCAAAAAGAATCGCTCGGAAGTTGGAGTTGAGGATCACTCAATGTCACCAGAAGCGGTCAGCAGGGCGGAAGGCGAAGCAGAAGAACAGCCTGAGAGACCAATTATGGGTTTGACAACGATTAAGTCAAACTTATCGTACCAAGAATATTTTAAGCAAAAAATGATGCAAAAACAATCGACGTCTGAGCCAGCTTCGGAAGAACCGTGTTTATCAGATTCGGGAAAATCGAAAAAGAAGAAAAGCAAAAAGGATCGCACAGAAATTGAACAGGAATGTCAGCCGATGTCAGCAGAGGAGGTATCTGCTGCAGAGATAAAGCCCAAGAAAGCAAAACGGAAAAGGCAGGAGGTGGTCGAAACAGAGGAAACCAACTCCATGGAGGCGATGGAAGCAGAATCATTGGAGGTTCCCAAGAAAAAGAAAAAATCTAAAAAACAGGATCCCGAAAATGAGGTGAGCGTTTCTGTTGAAGATGTAGAAGTACTGCAAGACGATTTAGCTGTGGTAGAGAACGGAATAACAGAGAAGCTTAGGAAGAAGAAAAACTCGAAAAAGAACAAGCAAGATTTAGAAGAAGAAATAGTCGATGAAATGGTGCCAAATGACTCTCACGTAGATGTTACAAACGAGATGAATGAGGTAGCCTCAGTAAGCAAGAAGTCTAAAAAATCTAAAAAGAATAAAGGGGAAAAATCCAGCTCTGAAGTTGAGACCAACTCAAACAGCGATGCCCAGCAGGGCAAGGACGAATGCCACGAAACAGACGGTAAGGATAATACAGCAGATACACTACCACAAGCCGACTCGGCCGAATGCCTAGAGGCAGAGGAACCGACGTGTAAGGTGAAAGTAGCTGTGCTGAAGTACCTCGACGAAAGCCGTTTCCTTGGGTCTAACTTTGGCAATATTATTGGTTACAGCTTGACTGAGGATGTGAAGCTTGTTATCAACAATTGTGGTCGAATGACAGGATTGCGAGACAAAAAGGAGCAAAACCATAAAACTTTTAGAAAGCCACGGATAGGACAATAAAAGTCGTAAGAAAATTACCTTTATCTGTTATCTTTTAATACCGTTATCGATACACTGTAAAACACCAGCACTAAAATTCTAGTTGCGAATTCCAAACTCACCCGGTCGGGGAGTGATGCGGCAACGAATCCTTGAAAATGAAAGATTTTGCACACACGCCAGAAATGAAAGAGCGATTGCCTTCGTGCAACCGCACGTGATCGTACAGGGAGTATTTGTCCCGGAATGCCATCCCGCACCGTGCACACTGGTGCTGTTGCGTGCGATAGGGTCGCTGCTGTTGGGCAATTAAAATTCGATGAGTTTTGTATAACCGGTGGCAAACATCACACGTAAATTTGGCGCCATCCGTTGGATGTGTTTTCAACGGTCGGTGTATAATACGTTTGCGATGACTGTTGAGTTCGCGACGATCCTCAAATTGATTGGAAGATGTTAAACATGCTTCATTTTTGCAGGACGCATTCAAATTTGGAAAGGATTTGTTTTCTGCTTCGCTAGGAGATGTTAATGAAATTATTTTGATTACTTTGGGTAGTGCTTTTTCATGAGAACTACGTGTTAATGGTGACATATGTCCTTTCGTCACTTTTTCCCATATTCGTCACTTTTGCCCATAATTTCGCAGTTTTGTGATACAATTACATCAACATGCAAGCGTCTAAAAGCCCATTTTCCCATACCTCGCATGGCATATAAGGATGGCCTTCGTTAACGATTAATTATAATTGAATTGAAAAAAAGGATATAGCATGGAAGTCAAGCAGAATCGCAATTCGACTTACTACTTGGCCGATACAGACGTTCAGGATGTGTTCAAGTGAAATGCAGTTGATGTGCCCGTCTATTCGATGGCACGTGCCACTAAAACGAGAGCCACAAATTCTACAGCAACTGTTTATATATATTCAATCATCAATAGGATTCTATGACTGTTATTTTTGTTTTATTTTATCCTTTTTTATGATAATTGGGAAAAAGGACGAACAACTGCATCCTTATGACGTAGAAACGGAAATGGGTTTCTGTTTATTTTTCATTTTAGACAGTAAAAAAGTTAAAATTGTGTGATTTGAAAATATTCTTGATCTTTTGAATCAGATGTTATTAAAATAATATGCTCTCATCATGCATTTCCATGAGATTTAATCTATGGAACCGAGTTTGAAATTCAAATCTATATCAACCTTGGCTCATAACCAAACCCGTTCAATGACAGCATCACGGTCATCGCTAAATTTGGCGCCGTTGTCATACCAAAATCATTGCCGGCGTTCTACCTGTGTTTGTTTCTGCTCGGTTTTGATGCCAAACAAGTCACGAAAGTATGTGCGAGAAGCTAATAGTGTTTTAAAATGTCCTTAGCGAACTCTGTGATGAAAGTGCGATAAAGTGTCTTAGGAATGTGTTAAGGGTAAACGCTGCATTCGTTTCTTGCCTTACCACTCCACGCGTTGTGGTGTCCTGGATCCTGAGGCGAAACCGTAGCATTCGGTTTAAATACTCGTTACAACGAGTAATGCAGACGGGGAAAAGTACTCTGTAGAAATGATCTCGTTTAAATACATCCCTTTTTCGACCATCGTGCTTGCGTGCATGCTGTTGATGGACGCATGCTGGGCAAAAGAAGCCGATAGCAAGAAAGGAGGCGGTAAGTACTGCTAGGTTGAGGTGCGGTTCCTTTTGCTGGACTTGTTAAAAAAAAATATCTTGCTAACCTTGTACACCATCTTGCAGTAACGTTCCTGGAACCGGGACGCGTCCTGACGTACACGCCAGACGAATGGAGCATATACAAGCCGGGGCTTGTGATTTACTGTTACCCGGGACAACCACCGACGTTACCGAATGTATTCTGCACCGTCTCGATTCGCATGCAGTGTGACCACGAAAATTTCAACCAGTACCCGGGAAGCGTTCCGGCCGAAGTCGAGAAACACTGGCGCGATGATCAGAGTTTGTTCAGCTTCAACGTGTTCGCCTCACGCAAACGAAGACAGGTTGAGCTGGAACCGTTCAATCAGAGCTGTCTCGGCGTCGTCTCCGCCGGAAAGTACGACATCGAGGTGGTACTGAACCGGTTCGATCTGTGGCGTGTGGGGATGCTCATGTTCGGCGTGATGCTGTTCTTCACCGCGCAACCGATGAGCCAAAACCCGCTGTTCTACTACACCGGGGGCATTCTGATTGGGCTGACTTCCTTTGCCCTGGCGCTGGTGTATATGTTCAGCAAGCTGATGCCATACCGTCCCCTCATGGTGGGTGTGATGGTCGGAGGCTGGACGCTCGGATTTTACGGCATGCAGATACTGTACGAAAACTTGCGGCTCATCTTCGTGCTCTACCAGCACTACGTGTTCTGGTACTTGGCCGTGGTGGGCACCATCAGCTTTCTAGTGTGTTATCGTCTCGGTCCACCTATGAACCACCGCAGCAAGCAGGTCATCCAATGGACCCTCCAGCTGATCGGACTCACGATGGTGTTCTTCTGTAGCTACCAGCGGACGTTCTCGACAGGGCTGGTACTAGTCGTTATGGCGGTATACTGGCACGCCGCCCCGTTAAGCGTGATTCGATGGATTGGTGGCCGTTTCCGGAGTCGCTTTCCCGGTCGCCGCCGCTTACTGACAGTGGATGAGTTTGATGAAATGGGGCGGGTTGAAACGGACCGGGCTCTTAACGAGTTGCGCGAGTACTGCCGCAGTCCGGAGTGCAAGCAGTGGACAACCATGATGAGGTTGCGCGATCCGGTGCGGTTTGCATCCTTCGTCGAGGGCACACCACACGTGCTAGACGACGAGTGCTTCGAGTACGACAGTATCCATTCGACGCGCAGTGATCACGACTCGGAAGATCTGATGGACTCCAGCGAGGAAGAGGCCGACTGAGCTGAATGGACAAACTGGTGAGCAAAACCACCCAATGAACCCCGTCAAATTGGAATCTAAAATAAAATAATAACCTGAAGCGTAAAATGAAGAAAAAAATCACAATAACATCACCTCTTACGTGTGCAGTTTGCTTTTAAACAAAAGGTTGAAAATGAGATCGTAAAAAATACTCAAAGCAGGATTTATTTATGCAGGTATTCTTTCGCAAAAATTATGGATAAAGTAGATTACCTTTTCAAGTCAAAATCCAGGATCGCCAAAGGAAGTAAGCCTACACGGCGTTGCTAATATACGGTTCACAATGCGATCGCTTCAGTTTTAGATAATTCATGTGCCACCTTGCTGCTTACAACAAACCTCGTTAGTTGTACCAAACAAGTAGAGCCTGCAAGAGACTTAAAGACTTTCCTGTTACGAGAATCATTTCGAGAGAGGTAAATATCAACAGTCAATTAGATGCTGTTAATATCCTGTTTCCGATGTGATGAGTTGCGATCACCCGCTGGTGAAAACCCAATTCAATGTAAAAATGGAATTTAGTTAATAAAACAAAGTTGTGTGTAGTAACAAGATATATGTCACGAAATGAGAGTTAGTCAATCAATTAAAATAGAATAACATAAAAATAGTTCCTGAAGTTATAGATTGTTTTGAGTAACAGAAACATATTCCTCTGCGCAAGTACGCGGTGTTTGTACTGCGCGATCTCGAAGAAAATTTTAATGATAATCAACCCTTGAGCATGATCAGTGCTGCAATACCAATCCGTTAAATGTGTCTGAACCGCTTTTAGATCAACATGCTAAATGGAAAAGAGTGTTTTTACATCGTTACACCGCAGAAGTAGTGTTTTTCCCCCATCTACAAAGCGTATAGCCAGCCCAACGATCGTTTCGTAAAACATGCGCTCTTTCTCTCTATCGCTCCCTGCAGCAACTCCGTGGTGTTCGAAGTTATTTTACCCTCGTTGCGATCCCCTTCGAAACACAAGGGGTATGTTTATCTGTTTTATCAGCCAACTCTCCCTTTACCTTCCTCCCTCTAGGTGTTCGGGCGTCTGGCATCCGATCGCCGTATCTCCCCACCCACGCTTCCCATACGAGCATACTGCTTATGCTGCAGTGAGGTGAGTGAGTTACGAAACAGTGCTTCCTAGCATGTCGCCAGCAGCATGAAGGCACGATCGAACATGTATGCTCCAAAGCAGTGGTCTCTTGCTTGCTTGGGAGCGCAAAAGCATCACACGGTGTAAGGGTGTGCTGTGTGTGTGTGTGTGTGCGTGTTTCAGGTGTGGAACGGCGGGGATTTCGCTCGATGGCTGTAAACAAAGGCACGATCATCGCGGTGATCGCGCTCTCACGAGCCCCCACGTTTTAAAGCCCACCAGCTAGCCGTCTCGCTCGCACCACCCTATCATGGCGATCGTGCGCACGTACGGGCACGGAGAGGAAAAATGTTATCACTTCCTTTTTATCGGCATTATTTCGAAGCCTTTGTTTCGGTTCAAGCTGGTGCGCTTTTTTTGTTTTGTTTTGCTTGGTTTTCGTTCTCTCCCTCTTCTGCGTGGGGATCGGTTTACTGAGAAGGGTTCTTTTTTTTTGTTTCCTCGAAACGCGACCCGCCTGACGAAGGACTATGCTGCCGTACAATGTTGCAAGATGCGCTTGTGGCTTAAACCGTGAATTTTATTGAAACACCCCTCGGCGACACGATTTTTAATTGATCGCCGTGCAAACTGTTGAAAATTTTGGAACTTTCCAACGACCAGCGCTAGCAGGTAAGTTTATTGTTACTACAATTCAACATAGATTCTACTGTCAGCTGAAAATAAGCCAGAAGAATGGTTTCAGCTGATGATAACATCTATTTCAATCTTCTTAAGATTTTTAAATCATTTTGGAGTATAAATTTTAGCTTGTAACTGATGGAAAAGATAAAAATTGTGTTTTAAAAATGTCCTTCTGACTGTTCGAATAATTATTTTATTAATTTTCTAAACCAATGCTTATCAAATAAATGTAAACTGATTTGTGTTAATGTGTAAGGCGTGCGTTGGCCATTTTGTAAAGCCAAACGAAAAAATGCCCAATTTTAAATAAAAAAAACGTGATATGCAACAAAAACCTTTTGGTTATTTATTTCTAAAAATAATTCCTTTATCGTATCATTCAATCCAACATCAATTTGGGCCTTTATGATGCAGAAATCAAATACATGGGGCAGTGTTCCTTTTTATTTTTGGCAATTTACCTAACCAACTTGCCTACAATCTAATGATAAAACATTCATAACAATCCGCCATGAACGCATTGTTTTATTATTGACCGCTTGCGCCCCACAGTGGGGCAGCTTCGATATGTCCCAGCGAGCATTCCGACGCGTGCCATCTCGCTCTCACCATGCTCGGTCGCTCGGTTGAACAACGTTCGGATTGCACACGCGGGCTCTCTCGCTCTACCGCGCACGGGCGCCCCGCACGTGCCATCTCGCTCGCACGGAAACCCGATCGGCGCTCCGAAAAAGACGAGAATTTGGACGCACACTAGGACATCGCGCTCTCTGCCGGGCAAAATGCGCTCGCAGTACATTTCATTCAACCGATCTGTTAGCACGTGGTGCGCGCCGTGTCGCGCTCGTTCGTCCGTTTGTTCGCAATTCTCGTCCGCGCCGTGTGTTGTTCACGCGTTCAATTCTCTGGTCTGTTGCCGTCTTTTATCCGTTCATTTTCATTGCTCTTCCCCCTCCTCCCTTCCACCCTTTTTACCCTTCTTCTTGCTCCTGCAACCCTTTCCGTCTGGCCGCTCTTCGGTTTTCTCTCCGCTCCGCCGCTCGAGTGGGGTTGTCCTTTTCACTCTAACCGGTGTGACAGTACGTACGCATCCGTGTACCTGGTTGCTTTCGCACTCACAATTACCACTCGTGGACGTCCCCAACCATGCGTCCTTCTTCTCTTCCACCCTGTGCTACCCTCCTTCCTGTCGCTTTTCCCCCTCCTCCTCCCCCAAGGAACCAATTGTTTTCTCGTCCGTGCCCGCTCTCGCACACCTGGGCCTGCCAGCGCAATCTCCTTCTCTCTCGGTCTCTCTCTCTTTCACGCACGCCGCATTATGTCTGTTGTTTTCGTTCGGCGTTTTCGAATTGTCAGTGATTTTACTTTTACCTGGCCCGCGTTGCACCCGTGAGACATAAGCCCCATGCCGGAACCCTTTTGCGTGAAGCTGGCAGTCGTGGGCTAAGAACACTTGCACTCGACCAGTTTATCATAGGGCCTCGACTTTTTGTTTTGTTCCTGTGCCTGGACCGTTTCGTGTTCTTCCTGTGGGTTTGCCGGTAGAAAAGCGGAACGATTTGTGCTTTGAATTATGTTTGGCGTTCATTGGAAGTATGATTAAAGAGCCGTATTGTCACCCAACCGCGAGATGTTATTTTAATCGTGAAGAAAAAGCCATTCCCCCTTCTCTGACGTGCGTGTGTTGTGTGGCTTCCGGCGTGCGTGTGTGAACCACCGGCCATTACCGTATCGCTTCCATCGGGCTAATCTCATTAGATCGCGATGGCAATCCAGCGGCTTATCGGCGGCCATTTGCAAGGCGGCAGTCTGGTTGACGGGAAGTGCAAAGGTGTCAGTGCCCGCATATATCCTTGCGGAATGGATGTTGTGTTCCGGCCATATTTTATATCGTCTACTGCCCGTTGAAAAAAAGTGCATTTTTTATCATTTGTTTTTGCTCGATCAGAGCCGCCGCGATAGATTATTTTGCAATCGAAGCATACTGCGAAACAGTCGTCGCAGGTTAATTGCTTTAGAGTGACTTTAGTTTCTCAACTCAGCCCGGGGCAGTTTGGATTTGTATCGAGATTTTGCTTATCGAAATGCGGCAGTGTGTTTTTTGCTTAAAAATCCGTAAAAGATCGCGTGTACTATGGACTTTGAGTGAGCTATATTGACTATTATATCGGTTTGTGCTAGAACTTTGAACTGGAATGTGCGTGTGCGATATCTTTTTGGTGTTTGCTCAATCAGAACCTGCGCGACAGATTATTTGCAATCGAAGCATGCTGCAAAGTTGTCATCCGCTTGTCAATTGCTTAAGAGTGACTTTAGTTTATCAGTTTCGTGCGAAGGAGTTAAGTGTGTACCAAGATTTTGCGTGTGTCTGAAGCTGTGCGTTAGCATTCAATCAATTTAATTTCTCATCGCCCATGTATTACTCGAGTAAAATGTAACAGTGTGTTTTTTTGCTGTAACAACCGCGAAAGATCGCTTAAACTTACGGACTTTGAGTGAGGCGTGCATGCTATTATATTCGCTTATATCAGGAACGGGAGTGCCTACGAAAACCCGTTGCTCCGTTTCGTGTGCGTGTGTGATTGCCGTGCACGAAATGTCACCGGAATAGCGATTCGCATTTTGTCGGATATATGAAGTGTCAGAACCGGCGATAAGTCAAAATCACAAGCCAGTGCTTTTCGAATGTCGGCATGTTGAAAACCCTCATCCGGCAAAACCCGGTATCAAGACCTTGAAAACCGATGGTATGCACGTTTCGGTTCGATGGTTACCGGGGGCATGTGTGAAGGATTCCCTTATGTGTTTGTGTAGGAAACAGCGCACAAAAAAGGCAGACAACTAACACACGGCGTACGCGTCCCTTTCGCGATGGTGAATCGGAAACTAATGTCCATCCCGTCCATCCTTCCGCTCAGCCAGCTCACCTTCTTTTCCGCAAAGGTAAGCAATCGGATTTTCATCAATTTCCCATCGCGCAGTAGTTCGTTGGTATCTAAATCTTCAAATCAAAGGACGATGTTTACGCTCCATCAAAGCACACCTTGATTAGGACGGGTATCGCAGAACGGTTGTGTGAAGCAGAGGCTGCTTCCTAAATTCCGAATGCATAAAACACAAATGGAGAGCACTTTTGGAGTGTTATTCAGGGGGGAATGAAGAGGCGCGAGTGAGAGAACGAGAGCTAGTGAGAGAGAGAGAGAGAGAGAGAGAGTGAGATGCACGTTACATGCCGCCGGGAATGTCGTGAACGAGTTTATTCCACCCGCGTTTCATTGCAGACGCGCAGAACGAGAGAGAGAGCAGCCGCGTGACAGAGATAGCCGAGCAACGAGTGTAAGCGAGATAGAAAGAGAGCTAGACCGTTGAGAGACACCCGGCGCTTTCTCTTCTCGCGCCGTGGTGGAAATCGGCTCTTGCGATGTGTTTTCTCTCTTTCTCGCTCGCGCGCACGTCAAACGGGGACCCTCTGTCTCTTGGTTTTCCTTCTCGCTCTTTCCCACGGGTGATAATGGTGTGTCGTTGATCTTCACTGCATCTAAAAAGCCCCACGCAGCAAAACCAAGAGATAGTGTTGGATATTGATAGAAAAATAAAGAAGAGATGCTCGTTCTCGGCGGCTCGTGCAACCCCACAGATCCCTTTTGTGGATGCCATGAGGTGGGGGGAAGGGGGAGGATTTCAGTTCTAAACCTTCATCCCTTCACGTTTGCGCTCTCTTTCTAGCGTTCATCGCGGTCTCTCTCACACTCTCACTCGCATCAACGCTGTCTGGTTGGGTATCCCTTCTTTCGGTTGCTTGTTTTATCTACAATCATCGTCCGAAAATAGCTCCACCGAATCGAAAGGGAGAAGCTGAAGCGCAAGGAGGAACGAAAAAAAGGCAACCCCCACAAACACACACACGCGCGCGCGTCCGGGCGCACGTGCACGCACAATAATTAACCCCCACCGGGAAGAAGCAGACGTGATAGGACAACTGGCGCGCCGGTTTCTATAGCGGCAGGTTCGGGACACAACCCGCGCGTTTTCGTCCTAGACGGGCGCGTGAGCCGGCCGTTTTGTATGCGTGGTTCTTTGATTGTGGTGTGGGACGGTGACTGGTCGGTTTTTCCGTCTACCGCACGGCTGGCGGGCGTACGCACGTTTTTGTGTGTATGCATGCATGTATGTATGGGTATGCATGTATGTATGACTAGGTTTGGGGAATCCAATGTGTGTTCTCGCGTTCGTGGAAAAGCAACGCTTTTGTTTGTCCCGTGGCTCCTTGGCGTCACACGACCCGTGTCTGCATGAAAGGGGCCAGCATTAGAATGCAAGCGACACCTGCACTGGGAAGTGTATGTGTGCATGTGGATTGTTTTGTGTCTCGTAGGGGTGGACAAGTGCTGGAAGGGCCATTCCTTCATGGGGGAGTTTTTCGTCTCTTTTCCCTTGTACGTATTTTTCCTCGGTTCGTTTGATTCGTTTGGGATATTGAGCTGGTTCGATTTTTCAAGGTTAGAAAACCAGAGGTACGATGGATTATTCACCACCAGTGTGTGGGTAGACGGATGATAAGGCAGCAAGTGTCTGGAATTACGTCAATAGTGTATGGCCAGGAGGAAGAAACGAAATTCAAGCGTTAGATCGCTGCATCATGCTTTCGTTTGGTGGTTTTTTGGAATGAACGAAGGAAACGCTCTCGCGGAAAGGCAATCAATATCAAGCCTTATTTTTATCCCTTTCTGACCCCCCCCACCATCTTTGACGCAATCAACTCAACCAATAAATTGTTCCGGTTTTCATTCGCTTTTCGTCGAATTAAACTGTGATCGGAAAATGTAATTGTTTTTCTAGGGTTGAATCGAAAGGAAGGCAAAATGAAGGGTGCTTATCATTGCGACATCAGCACCTATTAATGGGGCCATTATTGATATTGTTCTTTAAACGAAGGTTCCGTCCAGTTGCCGCATCAATTAAAAATCGTTTAAAATGCATTCCAGCAAATGCATAGGGCCACTTTACACCTGGGGTTTAATAAAAAACGAGAGCGAAACAATTGATACTGTAAGGGTATATGTGGTTGAATTGTGGCAGAACGTTTGCAGCGGTGTGTGAGGTTTTATTATGTTTTTTAATCAAAGAATTGCGGTTGTTGGTCGGCTCTTTGTAAGCCTGTGGTTGGTTTAATCATAATTCAATTTCGTAGTCAGAAAGACACACTTTTTGATTAAACTCAAACATGCTAGGCGTATTTAAGAATTTAATAAAAAATATATACCTTCAGCTAAAAAAAAAACAAAGCTAATATTATTAATTTTAGGTATCAAGAGATATAAACGTTAAAATATATCACTAGAATGTCTATTGAAGCTGAGTATTGCGACTTTTCGAAAAGGCATCAAGCAACAACCCCCAAGACTATTCGCCCTAGCGGTGATGGATGAGTATGATGGAAATTTTACGAACAACCACCCACACGTATTCACTTAACGCCCGCAGCTCTTATCGGCGGTATTCGATTGGACGTCTCGGGCATTCTCGTGTTGTCCACTCGTAATGGTCCCGCGCTGTATATGGACCAGTCCCTTGGGGCCGCGACCCAACCAATGGGGACACACACACACACGGGCAAGGGTGGGAGGGAAAACATTTTAAAAAGCACCACCCCCGGCACTTCACCAACACGCACCCTTAACGCACGCACGAACGAGGGTTGCCTGCTGATAAGATAAGGATGTCTGCCGTGTCGCAGCTCGCATACTGGCGGATACACACACATACACGGAACAGGCCGGATTGTAATTATTTATGGGCAGAACGTGAGCTATCCGGTCCAGGGGGGAGGGGTGGCTAAAGAACCCCTCGAACGCAAGGATTGGCGCATAGCTCGGCTCCATTGGCATTGGAACATTTTTATCTTATCTGGAGACTAGTTCGCGTTTTTTTATTCGTTCTTTTCTTTTTGCTTGCTCGTTTCGCGTTGCTACAGTTTCTGAGCCGAACCATTTGGTGGTAGCCATTTTATGTTTTTGAGCTCGGCTTCGCCGGTGACCTCTGAGTGCATGTCGTTCATTTGCTGATTGGTGTTTTTTTTCATCGAGATATTTCTACAAAATAGCAAATTCTAGCAACGGCAAACACGCGCGTACGGTATTTTTGCTTGGCAAATCCACAAATTAGCTCTACAAAAGCTTGAATTGAGCCGGTTGCAAGCGAAGGGTTGCTATTAAATCACCTCCCCATCACGGAGAATGTCGCAGCCTTCTTCGCAGAGAGGATTATTTGAGTTTCACGGCGTGCTGAAAGCCATTTTCCATCCCCAAAAACACCACACATAGACTGGCTTCCATCTGCCACGATGGCCAGTCGTAAAAGCGGCAATAGCAACAAAAAAAGTAAGCCAAAATATTCCCCAGACAACGAATGTCAAAAACCTCCGCTGAAACGTGCCATATGTTTGCATGAGTTTGACGCAAGCGACGAAAATCACGCCCAGCACACCAACCAATAGATCATGCTCAACCATATATGCTGCATCTTTTTTTTCTCTCTCGTCCAACCGTGTGTTGTGTGTAAGTAGAGGGTAGGTTGTTCAACCGACAAAATGTGCGCCTGTGTGTGCGTGTCTGTATGTGCGCTTGGCGAATTGTTAATGACTTCACTTCAGGTGAGATTAGCCGATAAAACGTGGAATTTTGAGCACCCGTTCGCTGCCACAAGACGCATTTTGGTGCCTCGGATTTACTCGAAGGGAAGCATGTTTTTTTGCGTCTAAGCCCTTCCGCGCGAAATCGCATTCCACCGCCACCGTCGTTTATTTCGATCCGCGCTTCGATAGAGTTTTGTTTTCACTCGCCATTATGTGAACCTCCTTGGGCAAGTGGGTACGGGCGAAAGAGGAGCGTGGCGGTGTGTGATAGCGTGTCGTGATGGAACTCACGATCCTTGGGACCTTCTCTTCCGTGGCATGCTGGCAAACGCAACCGGGGCACAACCGGTCCCTAGCAACATTGCGTGCTAATTGGTACTCTAAAGGGCCAAAAGGACCTGCAAACAAAGCGAAAAAAGGAGGACGAAATAAAAGCGAACATTGTTAGCAACACAGCACACACGACGACGCCGGCTTTGTGGCGTGTTCGTGGCCGTCATCGGTTGGGTGCTGCCACCGAGAGGACGACGATGACGGTGGCGATATCCTTATGAATCATTATCAGCAGCTCCATCACTGACGCCACGGCATCGGCGCTGCAGTGGAGGGGGATGAGAAGATGGGCATGAGCTGTAGGGGGTGAATATTTGAAGGAGAGCACCACCGGGCCGAGATGGTTGGGAAGGTTGTGTGATTAGGAAAAGTTTTTGCACAACGACTTTTTCGAAGGCTATCCTGCGGGGCCCGTGTGGTGCTGGCGCGCAGCAAGGATGGGGTGTTTCAAAAGAAAGAGAAAAGCGACAGGGAACGAATGAAGGAAGGTCGAGTCCTCCCGGTGTTCTGGTGTGTTCCTGTGTCAGGGGAGGTGTCGCACGGCGAATTAAAGCAAATTATTCAGATGAGCGAGTTGCTGGCAGAGTTGTTGCCCGGTTTGTGCGGTTTGGGAGTGGAAGGCTCCTTCGAAAGGCTTACGGCTGCAGAAGTACCGCAGTATTTTCGGCAGGCAGTCTTTATGAAGCGCCCTGGTTTAAGCGATTTCAAATTTTTTGGCAGAAGTACTGAGCGGTTGTTATCATTAGCAGCGAAGGATTGCTTGCGAATGTTGTCACGATAACGAGTTGATTATTTTCTTCGCATTGCCAGGCAACTAATCTTCTTGAGCTTATTAAAATTTAAGCTTACTTAACCTTTGGTATTTGCCGTAAGATATCATGCAAAATTGAAAGAACTCTTGTAAATTTTTTTGGCATAATTTAGGCTTTAACTTCACTAAGTGTTGTAAGTAAATAAGTTGAGTTTAAGAGATTTTCTTCTTGATCATGTTGGTTTTCGGAAAGAAAAATCCAGTTTAAGGGCAAATTGTACGACGATATCCTTGATACCAGCTTGTGCCCATCCATTATCCCCACACGATGAAGAATCTTGTACTTGTTATTCTCTATTCCAATCTGCTGCATCATGTAACCCTGGTGGGAGCGATAGTAGAGGATCGGCTGGATTACGAACAAAGAAATTGCTTTTTTTTTGACAAATCAATACGCTTACTCAAATCTCTGGCGTGAATGTAAGATAAGTTGTAGAAAATCGCCCCTAATCAGGTCTCATCCCTCGCAAAAAGACGAAGGTATTAGCCGATGATTCGATTTTTGCTCTGCCCTCTGTTGCGACCGAAATCCACCAAACATCCCTTTGTGACCGGAACGCAAAACTCCCAAACGCCACAACACATTGTCTTTCTCTCTCGCTC
This sequence comes from Anopheles nili, assembly GCF_943737925.1. Taxonomy (NCBI): domain Eukaryota; kingdom Metazoa; phylum Arthropoda; class Insecta; order Diptera; family Culicidae; genus Anopheles; species Anopheles nili. The sequence goes on from NC_071292.1 coordinate 20,687,637, forward strand.
TTTTTCACTCCCTTTCTCTCTCTTGTTTTCCTTCAGGGGGGTCATCAACGTCCAACCGTTTTGTTTGCAAGTTGTCTGAGAAGTTGCGCCTGTGTCTTTTTATGTTTTATTTGTTCCTACCCCTTCGTTCCTAGCGACTGCACATCCACGCTTCACGGGGCACGATCAAAGGGCACATACAACCGGGATCGCACCCCACCCTCGCGCACCGAACCGAGCATTGTGAGACAAGTACGGGTCGGCTATGTTGTTTTTTTTTTCTCTTCGTATTAGTTGAATGTTTCGGTTGCCGCCGGTTTTTTTTCGCTACTCCCCCACCAAGTCTGGCTCATCGTTGCCATTTTATTCATGTGCCATTTTCATCCAAATGCAAATGAATAAATTGTTGCGTTGCAACCGCGATGCGGGTGGGGCGAACGAGAGATAGAGAGCATAAGAGAGAGTGACAGATCGTTTCAGATGGCGCAAAAGAGAAGCCCACGGGTGGGGTGGTGTCATACTATGCTTTCATTCTAATGGAGGTTTGAAGTAGCTGATGAATAATCATCTTAATCAGCGAACGGATGAATGATTCCAGCATGCTAGTGCATTTGGTGGATTTCCAGGAATCGGCTTGGCCACGGTTAGGAGCCCAATTAGTCAGAGGTCTGTGATCTGTATTAAAATACTTCATACACAACAATGTCAGGTCCCAATGTTCTGGGAATCATTTGTCACACATTGCAATACAAATAGAATTCAAGGTACATTAAACGATCTAATGTTTTGAATGTTATCTTTTATAGTGGGTATCAATTGCAGTTCTAGAGAGTCTTTTTATTCCACACAATAAAAATAATCCATAATAAAAATCCACAAAAACCCAAAAATTATGGAGTTAATCTCTTACAGATCTTCTGCTGTTTTAATGGTTTTGTACAAAACAGGTCCCAGAATGTAGTCTTAGATAAATCATGATGCTTTAAAGCAGTCACAGGAATGACACTTTGTAATATTGTTTTAAATAACAAAACCCAAATTGGCTTGATTTTTGAACACAAAAGTAAAGAACGCAGTTTCCCCCAAATTAACGCCACGGTGCATAGGGATTTTCCGACCGTTCCACGTCTCACGGTGTGTTTACCCGAACCCGACGCCGCTCGCCGGTGTGTTCTACTTTCGATGGATTTGTTTTCATTTCGCCACATTTCACCACATCAAGGCGAGATTAACGGCGTGCTGGACGCGAGCGAGAGGAGGATGTTCCAAAAATAATTCCACCCTGCCCTATTCTCGGCTACCAATACCAAAGCCCTGTGGGATATCACCCCTAGGTAAGGGGGGTGAGTGCGTGTCCCCCAGCCTCCCTTCCATCGTCCCTTAGTGGGGTGGTTCACGCAACTATCACCCGCACGTTTGCGTCGTCACGCTGGAGAGAACTTGGCCCTCGGAATGGGTTCTTTGTTGTCACGCGTGCACGCTGGCGACTGGAGCGGGATTTAGGGAGGTCCCTTTGGCGAGCACCCTCTGGTCGATAGCGGTCTTTTGGGAAACAAAAACGACGATCGTGTGCCATTGCGAAGTGCGATCATGCGCTTTGGTGTGCTCTCCGTCGAAATGGCGGGCGATGGACGCGATCGTGACTGGAATGAATCGATCGCGCGTGAACTGTGGAGGTCCGATAGTGGGGATGAAATTTTTTTTTTTAATTTCGACTGGGGTTTATATCAACCCACACTAACACAAACTCGCACTTTAGGGGTAGCGACTTTTGCCCGCCAGCGAATGAGTGGTGGATTGCAAGGGAATGATTAAACGGTGCGACCGTGGAGATAAACAACGGCGAACAGAAGGGGGATACAAAAAAAAACGCGCAGAAAGAACCATTCAAAGCCGCCATTTGATAGTATCGCGCTCGCCCCGGGAGTGGATGCGAGAAGTTTGTTGGGATTTAATTCGTGCGCGGGTATGCGTGTGCATGTGGAGATTAAAAAAAGGTGCTGGATAGTTTTTGAAACACATTCGGGGTACGGTAGAAATCGAACCAACCGACGAGGCGAATGTTTTATCTAACCTTTAACAACGTTTTCTTTCCTTCTGCGCCTCCTCTGGCGCAACACGCGAGAGAAGAGATAAATGAGGGGCTCTTTTTCGTTCACTATCTTATTGCAATCCGCTGTATCAGCGCGCTGTTCGTGTCTATTTTTAGATTAGAATGCGTCACTCTGGCGGTTTGTGAGATTTGAATTAGTGTTAGGGCGGTTGCCAGAATCTGCTAGCTCAATCTAGAAGGCGATTCCTTAGCCTTTTTCAAGATTTTCAATTTAAATTATGCTCTTATATTAATATACCTTGATGAAACAGAATATTGTTGTTCAACATTTGACACTGGGATAGCTCCACGATAGCGCATCATTGTGCAACAAGCGATATCTTTATTGGCAATTTGTGCGTTTTTGTATACATACCTTTTTTTCAATAATTAATACCCGCACAATGCGGTAACCGCGCTATACGAGGTGGTTCTAGCATTAAGGTGGCGTGGGCAAACCGGCAACACGATAATAGCGTTCGTTCTCTCCTTTACGGACGCGGGCTCATGTCGCTTGGCTTACGAATCACACGCCAAAAAAAAAATCGATCCACTCGCCGTTCATGCTTCTCACCCCGAAAGCTCTCGCACGAAAACGCACATACACACGCGGACAAGTACCCCCTCGACGTCACACCGTCCGGAATCCCAAATCGAAATACCCTTCTCGGCCTCGATCGATTCAAATGAACTGAACGTAGGTGAACGTTCGATTGGAGTGGCCCTAAGCCTCCCTTTCTGTCTCCGCTTGTTTTTGCCTCTTCCCCCCGCCCTTTAATTCTCCAGCGAGGAGGGTGCGTGTGTGTGTGTGGGGGGTGGATTGCGTGCTCATTTGATAGGGATGTGAAGCAGGGAGCTTCGGGGGGTTGGAATGGCGGTGTAATCCGTCATTCGAACGACGAACTTTTTTCCCCTCTCCACGTCCTGCTGATTCCGCTGCCCATCAGCCCACCCCCTTGTGGCGCGCTGACGAGAGTCCGATGAGATCGAGCGAAAAGAGATCGATCAAAAAAAAGGGCGCCAATTCACGCGTGAATGAGAGAAAAAGTGCGAGAGAGAGAGAGAGAGAGTAACGATAACGCGTTAGTGCGCGATCGATTGATCGCGCGAGCTTTAAGCACGATTTATTCACTCAACCCCTCTCCCAATCAACTGGTTCGAGTGCGCAGGAAGGAAGCAAGGGGAGTGCGTTACAACAATCCAAAACACACGATCATCATCCCTCTCGTGGATGTGTGTGTGCGTGCGTGTGTGGGGGTTGGGGCTGTTGAGGAGATAAATTACATTTCTCATATACACAATCCCCCTCCCTCGAGAGGTTTCCACGAGCTGCCCCGCGCTTTGGTCCGCGCTTTGGTCCCATTCGTCGCTCCGAGAGCAATCCCGCACGCACACACAAGCGATCGCGTATCAGTATGCCGCTGAAAATGCGTACGGCTCGAGATCCGCGCAGCATCAACGCGATGACGTATTTATCTCGCGGTGCTTTCCTAATCGAGAAGACGAGTGGGGGAAAAACTCGATGATCCAACATGCTTCGAGCAGCTGCCGTATGCTGTTAGTGAGTGAGGGACACACACACACACACACACGAACGCACGCACGCACGCGAGCATATTTTGTGATATCATATGTGCGTTGCTGTTATGCTTTTCATCTTCTCGTCTTCTTCGATGCGCATCTCGAAGCGAGCGTTTTGTGGTGAGTCATTTTGGGATAAAACGGGCGCGATCGCGTTTGGACGATCGCGCACACTTGGGACCGATCGCACACCAACCAAGCGCTGGGTTTCGGTTTATGAATGCTATTTTAAGTCGCACAGAGCGTGTGCGGCGTTTTGATATCGCCCTGCAGGGGTGTTCGTTGGGGCGGTGGGTTTTGTTTTCTATGTCACATGCCGGTGGAAAGGGGGCCATATTTTTAATGTGAAAACCCCCCTCCCCCCCCATCACCGTCGTTGTGATTCATTGGCATTCTGCCGGCGGAGTGGGCGGGAGAGAGAGAATGGTCCTGGGGCCCCCGGACGTGACAGATGATGCATGAAAATGCATCGTAAGCTATTTTTAAAATCTAATATCACCCCCAGGCCTGTGGCGAAGCGCACGGATTGTGTGTTGGACCTGCCCTTGTTGCTTTATTATCCGGTGGGTTGGGTGGGTCTTTTTTTGTGCGATGCAGGGTAAGAGTCCCTCCCCCGGGGGGTATCAGTGGACAGTTGACGGGAGACTATAACCCTTGGCTGGAATAATTAGATGAATGCGAAAAGCGAAAGTTTCAAGCACCCCCGGTGCACAATCGAGAGCAAGAGAGATAGATGGGAAGTGGGTGTGCTGTAAGCGCGATTTAATTTGCAGTGGCAATTTCCAGAATAGGCTCCCCAGTGGTTTTTTTCCTACTTCTCCCCGCCACCCTTAACAGCTGTGCTCAGGTTCCTTTGATTGTTTGAAAATCTTTAGAATGTTCCGTGCGAAAAAAGGGCGAGGGAAAAAGGAGTGTTCTGGCGGGGATGGGGAGGAGGTTAGGGAGGGATGGTGTCGGGTACAATGCGTCTGCCCCCAGATGCTTCTGCTGCACCTCGCAAAAGGGTCGCCGTGGGGTAAAACTCTTTCTTTCGCTTTGTGCAAATGTTTCGCCGGTCTTTCACGAAGCAGGGGCAGTTGGGGAGGTTTTGGGGGGAGGTGGAAGGGAAGAGGGCAACAATTTCGCTTCCCCATTCATCGGATGATAGGGCGGAAAAACCCGTTTTCCCCTTCGGTGGGGTATGCCGGCTGATTTCCCGCGATCGTTCAAGGCGATGGTTAGTCACCGAAGAAGGAAGGGCATTCAAACGAGCATACCCCGTGTGTGTGTGTGTGTGTGTGTGTGTGTGTTGAAAGGGACACACCGAGTGGGAAGGAAAGAAGTCAGCTGTAAAGCCAAGCGTAAAGGCGGACTCTTTTATAGTAAAATGTGTTCATACGTTTTCCATCCTCTTCCATGCAACCTTTCTCTCTCGTTCTCTCTCACTCGCACTGGCCGAGCGTTTTTCCTTCGTGCTTTTGCGAGGCGCAATCTTCACGACCCCGCGCAAAGCTTCCCTCATTTTCCACACCAAGCCACCGGTGGAAGGGCTGCTACGTGTGATGGTGTGTTGCACGCCGGCTCGTTCGAAATGATATCGTAAAAACTCACCCCCACCTCCCCCAAACCGGCTCCTTCTGTACCACAGATCCACATTGGTCCGGGGTAAAACGATAAACCTTGTTACTTCTATGTTTGGTCGTTCGGACCCATCGCTTCTTTCGGCCCAGCGCAGGGTGGGCATGCAGAGAAAGGGCACCCACCACCCAGCTGGCCGGAGGGCTAAAGGATGTAAGTGTGCCTCGTGCGCGCGCGCGCGCGCCACCGTACGTGTGCTGTGCAAATGGCATTTTAGCCGCTTTCTTGCACTACTATCGCCACCGGTGTCGGTTGGGAAAAGAACCACGCTCTAAAGTCGCTGGTACGGAAGAGCTCGTGAAAATTGGGAAAAGAAAAAAGGGGGGGGAATTTCCCTCACGATCGCGCAACGAACTCCGGGCGCGCGCACTTTGGTTTGATAATAAAATTTTGCCCCATCTTCCTCCCCACCAGTATCTGTGTGTGTGTGAGTGTGTATCTGTCTGACTCCATTCCATTCCGGGCTTTTTGGTTTTGGTGGGGTGTTGCTCTCGAACCCCACTGCGCAACATAGAATCACAACTATCGGAACAAATCGACTGCGTCACTTCCGAATGGTCCGGAACTTGGGACGATTTTGTGGTCGTCAAGTGACACAAAAAAAGACCTGCACCCGGGGGTAGTGGAAAGGCATATAAAGTGGGAGGAAGAGGGAGTGTGCTTTAACAAGAGCCGGAAAAGTACCACACGAAAGGTTGCGAGTGCGCGAGAGAGAGAGAGGCGTTCCTTCATCCAGCGTACGCAATCGTGCGCGCGGAAAGTGCCGTATTTATCGTGAAAATTTAATGAGTAGTCACTTCGGTGGAACGAGCTTCCAAACGAGACCCGTGCATGGGGCAAAGGTAGCCCTGCTTTTTTTTTCGTTCTAAAATTACCCTTCTCTCGTACATACATACAGCCGAACGAGCTCTGGTGTGCCTCCGGGGAGGTATATGGAAGAAATCCTTTTTCTTTGTCGAATGCTGGAAATTCTTGAATAATTGCACTTTCGATGTTTTTGTTTCTATTGGCTTGTTTTAGAAGCATCCTTCTCACAAGGAAGGCTAATGGAGCTTCCTTTCGGTTGGGGCCAAGACAAAGGGGCAAAGGGGCTTATCCTTTCACCCCCTTCCCCTCCCGCCAATCCAAAATCGGCCCACTAAAAGTCCATTTGTTTTAATGCTGTAAGTGGGTCGTGGGTGGCCGGGTTTGGAAAACTAATGGCGAGACATTGTTCCTGGGTAGCCATAATAGGGTTTCGGTTTGGTGTGGTGCTTTTGCAAAAACGTAATGTGTCTCTAGAGCATATTGGAGGCTCTTTCGGGTTTATTTTGCCTCCCCCAACGAGCGAAGCAGCCAAATCGAGTCGCCGTTTGGATGCCCTGCATGCAGGCAGTTCCATCCTGGTCACGCTCCACTCGGCAATGGGTTAGCATTAGCCCCTCTTCCGGAATGGCAAAGGAAAGGGGGCAAGAAAGTGTACCGCCTAACGAGAAAAATCCTTCCCCGAACGCTGTTAAACCTCCTTCGGAATGTTTTTGCATACAAACGTACCTGTAAGCCGTGTGCTGATCGATACCCCGGGCCTTCCATTCCTTCGGGTATAGATGGGGTTGGGAAAATATGTCTCGAATATCCTTGTTTAACCTAATTCATGCCACCCGCCCCGTATCGCCCCGCGTTTCCTTTACCGAGTGATCCAACGACAACGAGCTCTCGACCCCCTTTTCCCGCATCAGCTCGCAAGTCGCATGGGACACGTCTTGTTTAGGCCTCTGCGGTGAGCGGTTTCCATTCGTTCCGATAGCAGTATCAATAAACGGCATTTGTCAGGTGGAGGTAAAACCTCGATCCGGCCAGGACAATGCCAAACGAAAGTAAATAAGAGCTGGCTGCTTCTTCCAGGCAGCCTCCACGGCTGTGGGATGATGATGTGGCCGCAAAGACCACGTGTGGAAGATGCCACCCGAGTCGGCCCGGTGCTGACGGTTGTTCGCTTCGTTCTACATTATTTTCCCTGTCGGAACTCCACAGGAACTCCAGTTCCTCCCGGCGACCGCAAGAAACCCCGTGCAACAGAGAGCGAAAAAGCGAGCGCTTCGTGTGAGAGGGAGCGCGTGCGGTAAATATTATACCTGGTTGTGCACCTTCTGCACCACACTGGCAAGACAAATGGCAAGAGGCCCGATGGATGGTATCTGGGGATTAAACCGATGGCCATTGCTGCCAGCTCGCCGTCAGGAAAAGGAGGTCGTGTCCTGCCGTTGTGTTGCGATAGTCCTAGCGTCCTGCGGTGCGGTTGTAGTGGTGCCTAGGCCTTCCTGCTGGTGTATGCACGGGAAGTTCTGCTATTCGAGCCAGCACACCGTTGTGGTTGTGGCAGGAATTGTCGGAAGCTTTTCGCAACTGCACAGTGACAGGAAGAAAATCGTTCAACAGCATTAAGACACCCTAGCCAGGGGCAAAGGGCGCGCTAGGGCTGGAAGTAGCGAAGAGCAAAAAAAAAATAAGAACACGAAAAATACCGCCGCTAGTATTGGTGATTCTTGTTCCTGCTGAAGAAGCTCTCCCAAGAACATTCGAGTTTCCTTCGGCTGAAGGGTAAGAAAATTTCGGAAGGCAGATGTCAAGCGATGGAACCTCGCGGTGTTCATCGAGCTCGATTCCATGCCTTTCACCAAGCCGCCCGTTCGTTATCCTTCCCTCGAGGTTTGAGGAGGTGCTTTCGCTATCTCACTCCGACACCCTCTCGTGGATGGGATTTGCTTGCAACCGGATTTCCACTTCGTATGTAGAAAATTGTGTATTGCTCGATGGTTCCATTGTTAGTGAGTTTTCCCCCCCCCCCACAATCAGATTGGGGGATGGGAAAATGCAGGGCGGCAGCACTCTGGAGGGAGAAACAAGCGCACATTTACTCCGACCGATGTGTCGGTGCCGCGGCAGTCAGGGTAAGGATTCGGAGTCCTGTCTTCGACTGCGAGCGGTGGGAATCCAAAAACACATTCATTAAAGATTCCGACGTGTGTTCGCGCGCAGCTCAGCAATTTTGGGGGAAAAAGGACTCCAGCCTGAGTCGCAGAAGGCAGGGCGGGAGGGGTGCATTTGTTTTATTTACATGAATTCTCGTGCAATTTCTGAGCATTCTTGCTCTCTCCCTCTCGTTCGGTACTGATAATGTCATCCTGCGTCAATGTACAAGCGGATATCTCTGGAGTCTGGACCTTCTTTTGGCTGACCCCAAACGGTGCCCAATAGTGTGTGTGGGAGGACTGGTACGGTGTGATGGCAATCCGAAGGTCCCCTCGGTATGTCGGCAGGCTTTCTGTGGACAACTCTCTGGACGTATTTGGCCAGACAGGGTCCCGGTCTCGCTGGTCGCAAGCTGTTGACCCTCCCGCGTAGAGCTCGAACGACTCGAACACCGGCTTATGGGAGTTTTCCGTTTCGGAGATTTCGGACGTTCGAATGCGGGCTGTCGTTCTCCCTGGTATGGTCCGGTACCGGGTCGGTTGTGAAATGTCACACCGGGCTGTGAAAAAAGGTGGTAGATTTTGGGATTCTTTCGAGCCAGTGGCGAAGAGGGGGATTGAGCCCAGATTCCATTTTTCGATTGAATTACTTCACCACCCTCCATCGTGCCCAGCGGCGTGGGGCTGCCTTTTAAATATATTATGTGTCGGTTCTGTTGGTGGCCTTCTGTCGGTTTCACTGCCGCTATGTGCCAGACGGAAACGGTGCTCTCGTTCCATGTTTTTCGTAACTAAATTTAATAAAGAACCCTGCTGGATAAAGTTATCATAACCATGGTGCTCGCTGCCATATTGCATACCGCTCTACAAATGAAGGTTCTTGAGCACACACATGCAAAAAAACATTTATAAACACATCCCTAACAGCCTACGTTCTCTGCACTAGCGCCATCCTCGTAGTCACAATTGCTGCGATTAACAGCGCTGACCTTCGCTCATCCGCACATGTAACTCATCGTTTGATCTCTCCTCTAAGGATATAAATCTGAGGCAACCTTGAGCCGTTCTCTCATCCCTTCACCCCTGTCGCAATGTCTACTGCAGTTTCATTATAGCGCCGATTAAATGGCGAACCAACTCTCTACGTTGAAAGAGGTTCCCTCGTGTGCTGTGGTTCGTTTCAGTTTTTTTTCTCTCCCATTTCCCAGTTTGCGCATCGGACGGATAGTCGCATCTGTGGGGTTTTGTCGCATGGCTTGGGGTTAGGTATATTTTTTCTTCATTCCCATCCTCGCCAACTCTCGCCGAGAGTCTTCACACACCACAACCACCACGCATTAGGCCGAAGCGTGGACACACGTTGGTTGTGATATCCTTGCTCTATTCTTTTGACCCCTTTTTGATCCGCCACCACAGGCTCGCCATTTCCGTCTGTTTTCTCTCGGTTGCCATCCATTAAACGTGTCCTTTCTGCTAGGTTGAGTCGTTTGTTTTTTATGCTTCATCCTTCGCTAGTTGCAGCATCGTTTCCGTCGCCTTGCTTCAATGCGTCACGCTAGGAGCGTCGATCGGCTACGGAACGTGGTGCAGGATTTAAAGCCATTCGCCGGCGAACGGTGTCAGCATAAAATTCTTCGTCTATTTGTTGGGCGTCTTAAGGTTTACTGATACAATTTACCCGTTTCGCAATGTACTGGGTGGGTGAAAAGGAAACCAAATGAAAAAATATAAAAAGAAAACGTAATCAATCTGCCGTGTTGAGCTTGTTTTATTCGTTCAGTAATCCAGGGGATCATTTTGTTTAAGAATAATTTAAAAAAGGCATCATGCGGTGAGGGATGTTACCTGAGGGAAATTCGTTTACCGGTGCCTGCGAGTCCGTGCGATGCTGTCGGTGCGCCCAAGTGAAAAAGGCCAAGAAAGCGAAGTGTACCAGGGAGAGAGTGAGAGGGCGAGTGGGTTGGAGAAAACAGAGAAAAAGAGATGAAACAGCAGCAGCAGAAGTGCCAGTAGTACATCCCGATGGTAGAATACCACGGTAAACCTACGGGGCCAGTTGGGTTGGTCGTCAGTGGGAGAGCAACAGGAAGAAGAGATGCGATTTTTTGTTCCATGTTTCGTTTATTTTCATTTCCTTCTTCTACGCTGCGCTTTACTGCATCGTACCATGCACCACAGCGATGCAGCAGCGCCAACCCTCCCCTAGCCGTTGTTATTATTAGCCTTATTCATTCGGTATTGCTGCGCCTCTTTTCTCGTTGCTGCTGCTGCTGCTGCTGCAGTGCCCTGTTGTGGGTGCGTAGGCGTGTGAGTAGGAGGACCAACCGCGTAAGGAAAACGACCCAAAGGTGCGGCCGGAGCTGTGCCAGTGGCTTTCGGATGTGCAGCAGGAGAGCCCCCGGCGCACGCTAGTGTTAGTGCGGGTTGTGCGCACACACTGGCTGCTGCAGTTGCATTGCAACCCTCTCTCTCTCTCTCACTTCTCCCAAGCGTGTACGTCTTCATTTTCTCACCCGGTTTCCCGGTGTCATTTCTGTTTTGGTTCCCATTGTCTGTCTTTTTTTTTTATCGCGATTTGCCAGCATTTGGCTGTGTGCATGCGTGCGTGTGGTTTTGCCAATACAATAGTGGTGGTACTATTTTTAGGAGGTTAAATTGTAGTGTTCAATTCAGTTGCACCCCGCAGCGTGCACATGCACATGCAACACAGTGCATCTGACCTGACTTGGGAGGAGGGAGACTGGTGGAGCGCAGATTGTGCGGGTGTAGGTGGGCTCGAAATGAACGCATTTGAACTTGATGCGTTCCGCCTCTTCGTTCGTTCGGATGCAATGTAAGCGGGGGCCCACGCCGGCTGTTTTGTAAACAGTACGAGCCGATGCACGCAACGTGCCACATCTTGGTTGGGAGTAAAGTTTATTTTTACTGCCCCCTAAAAGCTAATGGGATTGGAGTGAAGCCGTGGCGCTAAGAAAAACATTGCGCACCGCCGCCATTCGGGAGGGTGCACTGATGTTCAGCTCTCAGCTCTTGGTTCTTAATGCGTCTTGCTACGACGATCGGCTGCGAATGCAACACTGGCGTAAAGACGCTGGACGCGTTGTGCCGTGGCCGTGGAAAGTGAGAGCGAAACAAAACGGACCCTGTGCGAAGGACCCCTGTGCTAGTGTGTGCGGTCAACAGCAGCAGCAGCGGCAGCCCGTTTTGGGGTGGGTATCAATGCAGCAGCAGCAGGCCCAACCATGCGTGCATGTCCGATAACGATCGTTCGCTGGGATATTTTTAGAGCGACCAGTGCTAGAATGGGATGGCACGCGGGCATAAACCCGAGCGAGCGCGCGACGGATCGAATGGTTGGTCTGCGCCGATGAATCCGCTCGGATAAATCGTGCTCAGAGTGGCGCTTAGGCGGTGCTCTATTTAAAGCGGCTTGCGATCTGCATATGTATGCATTTTGTGTTGGAAATTCATGTTGTATATTGCTTTACGATTCTCATGTCTGTTATCGGTTATGATTTATATTTAAAATTACAGTTAATTATTAAAACAACCGTTTATTTGGCGATGCATTTCCCTAGAGCACACCCTAAGGTTCAGATGACGGAGACGAGATGACGGATGACGTTGTTGTGATGCTGAGGCCATGTGCGCTTGGCTTAACGCTGATCGTCTCGCGCGGAACCGAGACGGCCTGCTGGCAGCTGCTGCCCGCTCTATCTCAGTCCACCAGCCCGTCTCTCTACGCTTCTCTCGTTTTCTCTCGGTCGACGTGGTTCTCACCTTTGAATTGTGATAGCGCGTGTACCTTTCATTCTGTGTGTTGGTGCGTGGGTCCACCATGGTGTGGAAGGGACCCGACTGAACGCAGCAGCAAAACCAACCCCGTCTGATATCGGGCAATACGGCGCGGGCATGTCAGTTCGAAACCGGTCGCCCGGTGGTGTTGGTGTTGTGTTTTTTTGCTCCTGCCACGGATTTGTTTGACAGATCGCTTTGGGTTTCGTCTATTGTTTTACGTTTTGCGTTTTCTTTGCGAGTGGTGGTCGCCTTTGCGAACCGGGTACGATAGCGGTGGTATGATTTGTGTGTCTATTGCGATGTTTAAGCCCTGTTAAAAGGGCTGTTATCGGCATCTGTTCTGGCCGTAGATCGAAAGTGATCGTGTGGTTGTTTGCTTACTCGCGTGTGTCGCGTTGTTCGAGGTGTTGTGTTCGCACCGATCGTGCTGCGGTTTTGCGAGGTGAGCAATACGTTACCGGTGCGTTCTAATGTGCGCCATTAGTCGAGCTTGATAGCATTCGAAACCGGGTTCAAGTCGCTTAATCACGACGGTGATGCCATAGCCTCACACGGATACCATCGAATTGCGGTGCCGTGTGTATCCTTGTGCACCAATACCATCCGTGCTAGGAAGGATAGCAAAGCACATAATAGGGCTGTACGGTTCTGCTTTGTTTCGGAACAATGTGCAAGAGGTAGCGGCAACAGCAGTGACGGAACGAGACCGAATGATGGATGAGATGAAAATGGGATATTTTGAAAAATAATTATTTCCTATTTCTCGTGTGCGCGCGTCCCTTTTCGGCCTTTCGTGTGTGCCCGAGGCAGTGGTGTGCGTTGTGTGATTATTACGTGCAGATATACCGACGAGTCCCTACCGTTTGCACAAGGATACGGCGTATCGTGTGCATTCGCGTACAATAAAGCTCAAGGCAGCAATGTCAGCGATCCCTCTCAGCACGTGAAGGCCGGCGATAACAAGTTGGCGGAATTGGAATTCGGAATCGGCTTGGAAATGGAACCGCCAGGCTCCGACAAAAACGGACTTCGACGGGAAGAAGGAAATAGGTAGATGATAATGACAAGAAGAAACACAAGAGGCCGGCCCGATCCGTGCGAGTAGTGGTGCGGTGGTTTGTGTGAGATAGGATAAGCGATAGAAGAGAAGTGCGGCAACGAGGCAAGAGGGCTTGCCATGCCATGTCAAAGTATTTCTAAGGCCAGCGCATAAAACGGCGGAATTAGTTCACCTTTACGTTTTTTGTTCCTCCCCTTTTGCTGGCGGGCTCAAACTACCTGGAATAGTAAAATCCGAAGGGACTCTCGGGCCCCGTTTGGTTGGTGGTTGTGCGTGTCAGTGCGATCGGTTGATAAGAATGGTTTTATGTTGATTTTCTGTTCATTCTCTCCCTTTTGGTTCTCTTTTTTTATTGCCTCTCTCTCTCTCTGCTTCACTCCTTCCTTCCCATGGTCCTCGTTTTCAAGGACGATAACAGGAGAAGCCTGTTGCCAAGAGCCGGCAGAAAGGACGGATTGCAGTGGGTATGGGATGAAAGAATGGTGCGAAATTATCCAAACAGCCAATACCTTTGGCTGGCTTTTGTGATACCTTTTAGATGTCAACAAAATACCAGCGAGGAAAAGAAGTTAAAAATGAAATGATTCTTTTTTCTCCCTGAATCCTAGGGGTTACGGATTTTCCTATGGCCCATTGCACGTGTTTTCTCGGCAGCTAATAGAGCGGAAATAATACTGCCATCCTCCTTGATGATTCGCTCTGAGTCCTTGCCTTCATTGCGCATTGGTGTTTGTAAGCCGGTTATCAATTTGTCACATTATCTAGGCGTAACGATGCGCGGGGCCCGGTGTGCTCCCATTTGGCGTCAAATTATATCGCAGGACCCCTCCTGTAAGGATCCTCAACATTGATAACTTCCTTCCCTGATTAGAATCGTCGCCATTCTGGCAGCACCACGGGTAACGGGCAGGTTTTAATGAATGGCTTTGTGGCGCAACATATTTCGCCCCCCGGTTCGGTCGCTTCCCTCCCTCCCCTTTCTCCTTCGGGGTGGTGTTGGAGGGTTTCTTCCTGTTTTTTTACTCTCACGCCCATTCCCCCCTTGAACGAACGTCATCTGTTACGACGGGGTCGGTTTCCTTTATCGACGGGCGGGTGCGAACGCCGTCAGGAATAAGAACGTGGGGCAAAGAAAAATACCCATAATCGCGACGGATGCCAACTGTTCCTCAACAAAAGCGATACTAACAGATACAAGCCGTCGGATTGTTATTTTTTTTTCTTCCTTTTTTTCCGCCGTTTCCGTGTCCTTTGTAGCAAAGCTGCCGCCGCTGCTGCCAGTCAGCTTGCCTGCCAAAGGTTCCTTCTCCGTTTGCGAAATTGTTTGCGGTAAATCGGCACTCGTCGGCTCGGTTGTGGTGGGCCCCATGAAGGGTTGCGTGAAGAGATGAGGTGAGTGGGTGGGTGGGTGGCGCGGTATCCGAGGATAAGCTACGGTCTCGCAGCATAGCCCACACCGCTTAAGCTAACAACAAATGAGTTGAGGAAACCAGGAGAAAAACCACCCTTGCTGGCTGCGCGCATACATTCAAAACACACCCTCTCCGATGGAGCCATCGCGACAAGATGGCTCTGGTGCGTGTGTATGCGTACGGTGGGGTTGGGAAGGTGGTGCGGCGTTGAGTTGAGGGAGGGCTGGAACATGAGAAGGAATGCAAAAGAAAACTGAAAAAGGAAAACAAAGCTCCGAGGGAGGAGAAAAAAAAGAGTACCATGAGACGGCAAGTCATGGATTGGATTTTTAAATGCTTTCGAGCCGATTATTTGATGCTGCTGCTGGTACTGCTTCCTACCGAGGGTGGCGGTGTTGGTGGTGGAGTGGGAAGGTACTGAAGGTGGTTAGGATAAGGGCGAGAGCACAATGAAGCGAACGTGAAAACGTAATAACAATAAAATAAACGTACGTACGTACTCACGGACACCTTCAGCCCTTGGTGCTGTGGAGCAAACGTACGAACAGATCTCCGATTGGTGTGGGAAAGAGTGAGACGGAACGATCCATATTATGAATTAAATTTGGTCTTACCTTTTAACTCGTTTTTCTGACGCTAAAGTACAAAAAAAAAGATTCAACTATTGTACTTGCCTGGTTTACGGGTGGGCGTATGAGAAGAATTTCTCGATGCACCATCCGGAGGACGAAGGAATTGAATGCTGTGCGAGAAATCTAGAATCTTTTAAAAAGCACCCTCCTAGCCTCCGGTCCTCTTTAGGTCGTCCATTTGTTGCGTCTAGTCGCAATGCGCACGTGAATATAAACACAATTATCATATTACCACGGGCCTCCCGGAGGTTCCACAAAGTTATCGAATGGAACGTGATTTTACTAGAAAAGAGGAAGAGAGAAAGAGAGACAAAAAAGAGCTATTTCATTTGTTAGGGCAATTTGGTTGCAAACACAAAAACAATCTTCTCTGTGTGTGCGCGCGCAAGGAAACCAGATGGTAGCGTTCGTTTGTTGTAATTTTATCTTACAAATCGTTTTACGAAAGTTTCCAAAACTTATCCGACTTTTCTTCTTCTCTTTCCAGATGCGCTTTGTTTGCCCAAACAGTCCGCCGATCCGGGCCCTCGATAGTGGCTGCTCAATCAACGTTTAGGGCGCTTAAAGCTCGATAGACACGCAACCGAACCGACAAACGCAGACAATCAAACAATCGCCCAGTCGCCCCCCTTCGCTTCCCTTTCCCCCCTTCCGAGCTCTTCATCGTTCTGGCCGATCCGCCCCGGCAACAATTAAACAACGCTCGCTTTCACGAGCCCAAAATGAGTCCGTTTTACGAGATGTTGAAGCAAATTTAATTAAAATCCGTGTCGATTGTAGACGAGCAGGCCGCACTTTTCCACACCCGAAACACATACACACAAACAACGTGCATGCGCGAACTCAGCAGTTTATGTGACAAAACCCTCGGGGATAGGGGGCATTGTGGAGGTCCTCCCAGGGAGGGTGTCCTCGTGTACGCTTTACCTCCGCAAGGGCTGCCAGTGTGTTTAGGGCTCGGTAGAGAGCGAGTGTGTTGTGTTTGTGTACCGAGGTGGTTGTTTGTTATCCAAACGCCCCCCCCCCCCACCCTCCTCCACCGTGATAGTAGTAGATGAAGTAAGAAGGGGGAGGGTGAAAGTGTGCGAAAAATTATTGGCATGGCAAGATTGATCTCTGCGCCGGAACGTGAATCCCCGCTCTCGAGTGCTTCATGTGCCTGGGGGTAGTTTGTTGATGTGTGGTTTCTGGCATGCCTCCCATCTGATAAAGGCTTAAGGACCTCCCCTCCCCCCCCCCCCCCGCGTGTGCGTGCGTTCCCTGAATCAAAAAATACTCCCGACACACCACACAGCAACCACGGAACCACTAGTGAATTGGTTTCGTGGTTCAATACATCACTTTACAGCGTTGCTTTCGTTTCTTTTATTTTACAGAGATAAATACTGGTACTCCCTACACACTTCACTCACAATTCGCGGTTTAGCGAAAAGCATACGTTAGAACGAGGCGTATGAAGGAACGAGCGGCTCTCGAAGCAAAGTGTTCTTAATCTTCCTTCTCCGCGGGTGTCTGTAGTGTCGTCGCGAGTGTATGTAGGGCCATCGCAAGTGTATGTAGCGTTAACGCGTGTGTTATTCCAAGTGCGTGTGTGCTATTTTTTTTTTTAATGTTCAATTGCCCCACGTGGCTCAGTGCAGTGTGTTGTGTGATCGTGCGTGTGTGCCCGCGTTGATTTGCCCTTGACATTTTCCGTTCGATCGGTCTCGTCCTTTTAGTATCCCGTTCTCCGTGTTCCGTTACAAAAGTCAGTGCAAGTTTACATGTACCCCGGCGGTGCTAGTGGCGGTGGTACGATAGAGGGCTGGTATCGGTGAAAGAGCGAGAGAAAAGCTCTCTAAAACAAGAAAAAAAGCCTACGGCAGGGTGTGCCTCACGCATGTGTCCCAAGGTACGACAGTTAGCGCACGTAGCCGCATCAGCCTCGCAATTGGGGCCACCGACGAGTGTGTTCTAGAAAACGGCAAACGAGGCCCCGCCTCCCCAGCACAAGCAGCAGTTCAGGATCGACCGCTCCCAACCCCAAAAGCTCCATATGCCCATAAACCGCGCGGCCGCAACCATGTGTAATGTACCGCCAAAGTTCTACACCCTGTGCCGACTGTGCCTGACGACGATCCGGGACTGCGATCTGCCCGAGGCGACGGTGAGCTTTCGCGAACCAACCATCCGGCACCGGCAGCGAAATGGCCGGCACCATCATCAGCCACAACAGCACACGCAGCAGGATCATGAGCACGAGCTGATGCATCAGCAGCTCCCGATCGTGGAGTGCAACGTTGAGATAATCTGCACCGAGGATGAACCTGCTGGTGGCAGCGCAACAGAAGCAGCCAGTCCTAAGTCGAGTGTCGATCAGTTGATCGAAGCAGCAGCGCCCTCTGGCGGGGATATGGCTGAGATGGATGGCGATGGTGGTGGTGGTGGTGGTGGAGACGATGGCGGTGGTGGTGGAGCTGGCGAGACGGACGGTGTGGATGCGCAGCAAAAGGACGAGCAAAGTAAGGACAGCGCAGCAAGTGCCCTTCCGATCCGTTCGGCCAATGGGGCTGGCAGCAAAATGAGCAGCAGCGGCACAAATAGTGACGAAGATGATGAAGACTTCGAAGATGACGACGTGTTCAGTGCCGGCAACATGTGTCCTGATCTTCCGAATCGGATATGGACGTGTCTCGCAATAAAGGTAGGTGGTTGCATTATTTTTCATTATTTACATCACCATTTGGGGGACATGATAAAGCGAGACGTGCGGGGGAATAAAGTACCGTCGAGGGACATTAATTTTCATTGGTGATTTTCCCATTTTCTCGAACACGGTAGAACTTTCGCAACCTTGTTTCGCTTCTCTACAACGATGCAAAAGTCCCGATTCATGTAGTTGACGTGCACATCATTCCCGCACCGTGATGTGTCCTTTTCTGTGTTTTGCGTTTGTAAGCGCAGATTTATTTTCTTTTTCTCGCACGTCACTCTCATCCGCATCCCGGCTGCCAGAAGGTGTCGGATTTTGCGTGCAACAAACCGAGCAATGCACCGGAATGCAGTTAACTCGCCATGGGAGAGCCGTGTGACACCGAAGCGTTGTGGAAGTTTACACACACGCGTCCGTTTTTTCGTTCGGTCCGGTTAGGTGTAGGTTTAGGACGGTTTAGGACCTGCCAGATCGTTCCATTCCTGTTCGGGGTTAGTTTGCGGGGGCAGTGATTGATGAAACCGTCGCCCCGTGGAGTATGATGCAGCAACACCAGGTTGAGTGTGAATTTTACATGCACCCTCGTACGATGGGGATGGGAGAAAGCACACAAAAGTTGTCACAAGTAAACTGGCGCTCGTCCCAAAAATGCAAACATTTCGCATACGTTTGCCCACGATGCTAGGGCAAACAGAAAAGCAAGACGAGGTACATATGCAGGAAGTTTGCAGTGACTAGTTTCGGGGGGTTTTTTTTGGGGATGTATTTTTTCACCCCAACATGCCATGTGTGCACCGTGTAAAGCTCTCCCTTGGGTTGGTTAAAATTGGTCCATTTTGGTAGAGGTGGGGGATGTTTTTTTTTCTCTACCTCTAAACCGTGTGCAAACATACGCAAACAAAAAAAAACGAACGAAAGGTGTAAAACACATCCAACTTGTCACCCGACAATGGGGGATCGTTCGTTTGACGCGACAAGCGAGAAGCATATGGATGCCAGGAGTCGTTTTTTCTTTCTTTCGTGGGAGTGTTTCGTTCCTTCCCCAAGGGATGCAAAAAAGTAAACGCTGCACGCAACTCGAAACCCGGCACCCCCGAGGGCGAATCGCCAGATGACCTGTTCGATGCAGGCAATGTTTATCCTTCCACCGTACGGAACTGAACCTTCCACTTGACCAGCGTTTATTGGGTGCCGTGAGTTTGGTCACGTCTTTAGCGCCTGCCAGCAGCCCTGCTGGAATTACCTGCTCGCATGGCTGCAAACGGTGTGCTACACGTGTGTTTGCGTTTTGCCTCAGGGTCCCCAGGAAAACCGACAGAATCGGCAGTAGGCGTTTTCCTACACCAGGAATGGCACTGCATCGTTGCCTAAAATGCGCGTAACATCGTTCCGATGCACCTAGTTTCTGTAATCTCGTTTGGGACGGGAGTTAGAACGAAAAAAAATGAGAACCTCGAACAGGGAGGCATACTGGTCGCGCAGCTTTTTGGTGAATTCGTTTTTTTTCATCCCCCTATTTCACCCCCGATTTTTCATCCCCATTTTTTACCCGCTCGAGCACACCACACCATGCCGATGTGTCCGATGCAGCCTGTGCACGATGGGGAATGCATTCAGGAAACCCAAACAGGGCCCTTGTTACGGACGAACGGACGCCGCGTCGGTTCTACCGCTCGAGTCAATCCAATCCATCCGTCCAGTCCGTGAGTTCGGATTCTTCTACAGCCTCCTCACGCCAACCTTTTCGCCAACCGCTTCGATGGGCAGTTTTCCGCGCACGCTGGGGCTTACTTTGAAGTTACAAACATGCCCGCGCCGGTCCGGTATCGCGGATCTGTGCATGCAAAACGAGAAGTGGCTGCCAACAGCTGGGTTGCATCGTGCGCGCGCCTTCCTGGCGACCGAGGAACCCGAATGTCCCGCTCGATCCTCGACTCGCTGTAAGTGGCGTGAGGACGTCAGTTGGTCATTTTGCCGCCGCTCGAACGAAACCGGCACCAAAACCAGGTCAGCGTTGTGTGGAGTTTGCGGTCAAAGTGGGGGTGCACAAGCGTTGCACATTATGCAGACTGGTTGGTGGTGGAAAACGGCCCTTTTGCGATCCTTTTGAGGGTGGGTTGGTTGCTCCGAGAACGGGAGTTTCGAGCGAGAACTGTCTTGGCAATCATTTTCAGCACAAAACGCCGCGACCAGATTGACTTGTGGGCTGATTAGTGTGGATAGATGCTGGGTAAAAATAGACCGTCGTGGGTGGAGAGATACTCTAGAATCTCTGCTTGGGAAGGACGACTTCCCGATGGTGGCCAGAATACGCGACGTCGTAAAGTCGTTCGTCAGCGGGAAATAGCTTTATCTCGGTGGCATCGAGAAGACGCCGCAAATCTCATTGCATTCGGTTTGCAATGCTGCAGTGGAGCAAGATTGCAAAAAAAAACCCGCAACGACAGCTCCCCGAATCGCTAGCCAAATTGGCAACAGAGTGGCCATCATCCCGCGCAGCTTAGTGCCATTTAACGGGTCGTTTTCTCGCAACTATCAATCGCCTAACGTTGGAAGAACACTTTGCGGATTCATTCCGCATTTACCAGCGGCCAGTGGCCATCAGCGTGCTATTTATATTCATTTTATTGCGAGCTTCGAGGATGTCTTCAAAGTTTTGGATGACGCATTCGCTCCCTGCTGCCATCGCTGCTTATGTTGTGGTTCTTTTCCGCTGTACTTGTTGTGGAAGGTTCATCTCCACTAGCCTTCCGGAACGCGTGGAAGAACGCGATGAGACGAGAGACACGCGTCGCGCCAGCTTTCGGAGCACTCGCCGCTTATTAATCTCCTGGCCTGGTTTTCTTCGTACGTTTATCTGGCGGCTAACCGAGGCAAAACTGCCACGACTCTCCGACCCAACTCGTGAAGCTGGGAAGCCCTCAGTGGCGTGTTCTGTCGCTGTACGGAGTGGCATCCAGTGTCCGGGACTTTCTCTTGATATTATTTGCCAGTCACCGGACGGACGTTTTTTTTCGCTCGACCTCCGTTTGGTTGCGGGGTTGTGTCTTGAGTAGGGGGTGGAGAAAAACGAGAAAAAAGAGTACGACTTATAGTGAACATATTCGGCCAACGATCTCGCCCCCAGTAAGCGTTGTACACCACCGCAATGGCGCTGACGGACGCGTACCAACATCACGTTGGGTATGCTCACGGGTGAAGGAACGTAAACAGACGGTGGAGGGGTTACGAGATTGTTGTTTGACTTCCGCCCGTGGCTAGCTTGTAACCCCCGCTTTTCGCAAATAAGTAGAAGACAAAAAAAAATGGCCGCCACCGTCTGTGGATGCTCTGAAACCTGCAGCGATTCCTGGAAACTTTTCTAATCAATTACGATCACGGTCCTGCCGGGAGTGGGAGGTTCCGGTGTGCGGATTTCGAGACAGCAACACCGATTGTCGCAGCCACCACCGTGTGTGTGTGTGTGTGTAATGGGGTGAGTTGGACGCGCGATATGGTTTCGGTTTTATCGCGAGCCACAGGGAAAGGAGTTTCCCCAAAGCCAGTGACATAAATCTCGCAAGTTCACTCCATTTCTCGAGTGTGTAATTTATGTACACCGCGTGCGCGTTTGCCTGCGGCCAGCGGAAGTGTAAGTAAGTGCCCACCAGAAGTACCGTTTCTGCTGCAGTTTGCTCCACCGAAGTTAAGTACCTAGGAGGAAATCCCGACCCACCCGGGAGAGAGAGACCACAGCGCCATTCTCAAGTTTCACTCGGGAAGGATTAGTTTGGTTCGCTTCCTGTTCGGTGACGCGAGGAGAAATCGTGGACCCACCACCCACCCAATGGCCCCCCAAGATGTGCGTGTGTGTGTGTGTTTTATGACCGTTTATTTTTGACTCCCACGCGGCACTGGCGCAGCAAAACCGAGGGCGCTCTCTATGTACACAGAGTGAGTCTCGCCTGCGTATATGGCGCCTCCGAGCAAAAACCGGTACTGTGCGATTCCGGCAATTAGCCGCACTTTGAAGAGACCAGTCGGGCGGGTTGGACGGGCGTGTGCTTGGGGGATGCAAAACTGATCGATTGCGCATGATTCACAGCTTTTCTCCCGACGCCGTCATGGCCGAAGCTGCTGCCGGTCCATCGCGAACGCAATTTATTGGGATCGCGGCGTTGCAGTCATCGACGGTCCGTGGAGTTTTTTTTTCCTCTACAGACTCCTTTACAGACAGTAAGACACGTCGAGGTCTCCGGTTCGGTTCGCTTGCTTTGTTGTCTCAGCGATGCCGCGGTCTCGTGAAGCCGTCCCGGTCGTCGAAGGGTATTAGGGGATGGAAATTGGCACTGAAAACGATTACAAATTACCAAAGCATGACTAGTGAACCGGCACGACCACCCCTGTGGCAAATGTCTAGATCGTTTGTGCAGCGAACCGTACACCGACGGGTTGATCGAGATTATTTTTTGTTTCGCATCTTTTTCAGTCCCTCGTGGTTTATCCCCTCCGAGCCGGTGGAGGAAAGTCGGAGCCAACGATACGAAACCGACCCTATCGGTGGGGGGGATGAAAATGGACGAGACATAATTTGATTTGGTTGGCCGTGCTCCCTTTCCAGCTCTCGCTCTCGATCGTTGATCGACAGGCATCATGGAGTAGCGATCGGTAGAAAATAATAGCTTGTCTATTAGGCGAGTTTTACTGATAAATGCTGATACCTTTCAATCAGACATAGAGCATGGTGATATTCCTGTTTCCAATTGATTTCTCATTGTTTTATGCCACAGAAAATATCGATCACGTAGAGATCGAGCACTCCCGAGCGTGTTTAAAGGTGTGTGGTGTAATGTTAATCAGCAACATTACCGAAACGGAAGCCCGCACCAAATACGTAATAACCTTCAGCTAAATGCCGTGCTACTTTCATGCGGCAAGAATCCGCAAACGTTAACAAACGTGCCTTTTACTTATGTCGCCCATCGGTGGGTGCCCGTTCAGATCGATCTAGATGGCATTTCGGGCGGTGAATGATCGTGTTTCGCTACTCCACGCGCGTTATCCACCATGCAAACTCGCTTGCCTGGCTGACCTTTTATGAAATAGTGGAGGGGGGAAGTTGGCCCCCACAATTCGGTTGCGTACCCAGCATCCACCCGCACTCCCCCCCCCCATCGTGGTGGAGTATGTCTTCTCAAAACTCCGACGCCAGGCTTATCGCGCCACGTACAACCGGTTTATGGTTTTGCTTTATTTTAGGGGGCGTTCTGTCGGGTTTTCGCAGGTAGAGCGGTTCTTGGTATTTTGCCGCACGCCAGCGAACCTCTGGTGATCTAACGAAACGGCGATGGCAGAAAAGAAAGGAACCCGAAAAAGGATACTTGCTGCGATCCTCTTGGGTTTTGTGCTCGATGTTTCGATCCTTCCGTGAAATTCATTCAACCTGTGTTGAAGGAATCGGGAAACCTCTGGGTTTTGGAAGGCAGGTAAACCAAACGATCGCTAAGAGAGGCTCGAAAAAGGCTTACCGGGCACGATCGAGAACTGCCGAGGGATTTAATCACCTCATGGCTGTTGCGCTCGCGCAGGCTCTGTTACCTGATAAGCCGCGCGTAACCGGTGGAAAAAGACTGACCCTTTCCAGTGGGCTCGGTTGCTGGTGGTCTACGGTGCCGTTGCTGGTTAGGACGGCGAGCGGAAAATGATCAGATTTCAATGTGCATGATGTATTTCCTTCTTTTTTTTTTCGCTCCCATGCCCATTATCTTTTATGAGCCCTCCATCACGCGGGCAAGCCTTTCCTGGTTCGAAGGGATCTCTCCCTCTTATTCTCTTCATTTGCAGTGAGTTTTGCAAAACCCCCCCCCCCCCTCGTTTCGGAACCGTTAAACCTCCACCTCAGGCGCCCACTGCTGGACTTTGTTTTGCATTTTTGGAAGCTCGGGTCGGGAAGATCAGAGGCTGCGGGCGTCCGGACGTTCGATCGCGTCCCGGAGCCGATTGTGATGCTGCCAATTTGGCCGAAGTTGAGCCATAACTTGGTGGTTGCAGAAAATGGCAAGCAACATCAGCGGACGGCGGATGGAAGAACAAAAAAACAACAACACGGTGGTGAATTTGGGACGCTCGTAAATGTCAGAAACTGATAAGTAAATGTATGATAAATGACATACTTCCTGTAGGAGCAGTTGCTTCGTGCTTTTGGGGAGCTTTTTTTTTATTTATTTGCTGGGTTTATTTGCTTCGGCGAATGCATCATTGCGATGGTCTTTTTCAATAAAATCTTATACATATGATTTAAAAAAATGCTTTAATTGACTTGTGCTTCAAAATGATTCGTTGTATTTTACTCTCACAAGACATATTTCGTTGCGTTCGTTATGGCTTGGGTAATGAAACATTTATCGTTGGCTAACGAGATATCATTTAAATTTCCAATTTATTACTTCTTAAATGCTGCACAAAAGTACGATAAGTAGCTCTGAGCCTTATGCGATTGAAAAATTAATTGTATAGCATTGAGGAGGCACTAATAAATGCAAAGTGTATTACAAATTCCTGCCCTCAAATCCGTTCATCATGAACCGATGTAACTTCTGGTCGAGCGTTGGTGGCCACAAAACGGTACAATCATTCGAGCTCGCCCAGCTCCGTTCATCATCACCAGTCCTGACACGAACAGCTCTGAAAGCTTTGAAATCACCATCATCTAGCGACCGTTTATCGCGCGTTCTGACGTTCGGGCTTTATTTTATTGGATTTCAAACAGTCCCGCCTCCGCACTCTCCGGTTCCGGATAATTATCGATTGTTATCGATTAGAGCGTCATCGTCCGCGGTCCGCGTGGGTGGCGGAAACCGGTTTTGGTGCGTGATTTATCGAAAATCGCGTTTATCTTCCGTCCATCGCCGCCTGTCGGTTCGTCCTGCCGTGCCCAGAACGGAGGCTGGATGACGCGCGCTATCAGTCATTGATGTGCTTTGGCTCCGATAATGCGCTCGTAAATGAATCAACCCCCTGCGGCAGCGAGGTCCTCTCGTCGGGTTTCGCGAACGCGCGCGGTTTTATCGTCGGTGGGTGGATTACATCAGCTACAAATTTTACATTCCATTCCATTGGTTTTGCCGCGGGATGTGCCACCATCCTGTCGGTTAAATGCCGATCGTTCTTGAGAGCGATTCCCGGCCTCGCTTAATGGGGCTTTATTGGTTTCGCTGGATGGCGGTGGTGGCGTGGGTTTATTGCGCGATTTGGCGCGCGTTTTTCCTGCGAGCTTTGTAGAGCAGCTTTTGTTCTATTTATCCCGCTTTGCCCGCTAAAATGGCGTCAATGTCGTGGCATTAATCACAACATTTTGTGCGAATTGTGTACCTCCTTTTCACCCCCAAAACGCTTATCGAATGGGAATATCGTGTGTTGCGAGTGATCGGTGCAGGGTCACAACCTCCTCCTAAAAGGCACAAATCATCTAAAACACGCATAGACGATGTCTCTTTTTTATGCCTAATGGCAACAGGATAGAGGGCTCGCATTTCACAACATCCACTCACTGATGTGGCCCTTCTCAGCCGGCTTCTTTTGACCGTATGTGCACAGTTTGATTGACGCTATCGGTCACCATCGGTGGGGCCAAGACCTGAGACCCCTTGGCTCGGATGGAGACTTGGAGTGATTAACTCACCAGCGACCTCATCGCACCGCATGCGCGTGTTGGCGTTTGAAGCTGTTTGCGGCTTCCTTGATTCGATCGATTTCACAAGCGCTCTCCCGCTCGGCTGTATGTGTTCACATTTGATGATGGAGTTTCCACCGGTCTGTGGCAGGAGGCGTTTTGTGGCTTTGGCTGATTTTGCAGCCCCCTACGGTGGTTATCGCGGTGACACTTGGGCTCAAACACGGCGAAGAGAGCAACCAAAGAGGCTAGTTAGCACTGCTGCTGCCGCCGATGGTTGAGACGAAACCTTGAGGCACACACCCACTTGCCAATAAGGTGTGGCGAAAGCGAACCATGGGGTTGCCGCTTTGCAAAAGCGCCCCGTTTGAATATTTTAATCAAACATGCAAACATAATCAAGCGGAGCGGTCTTGTTATCGGAACCTTTCGCTACCCTGGTGGAGTGACACCGGAAATGCCACTAATTTGCTATATTAACAAGCAGGTTATATAAGTGGTCGGTGTGTGGTGCACGGGCTGTGGGGGATCGCTAGAGATTCGCTTTATCGTTCTAATCACGGGTGAGTCATGCGAAATCCCACCGTCTTAGTGATCTCAGCTTTTCAAGTTCCTAAACATTACTCACCGCCGCGCTTCACACGTTCCCTTTTTTCGCACGTCCTTCGCCGTGTGGCGTGAGTGAGCAAATGTTGGTTTGTGTTTTTTTTTTGCGTTTTTGCAACGAACATGCAAAAAACACACATCCGTGAACTACTTTGCTAACCAAAATGATGAAGTCAGAGGTGTTTGCAAAAGCGCGACATTATCATACATCAAATTGACGGAAATCCATCGCGCGCGGTACTCGCTGATGAGCGTTTGTTGCTGATAATCCTTACGTATGATAATTTTGCCGTCAATTGATGAAGCTTTCCTCTCTACTACTCCATCCACCTACGCAATGACGGGGCGCGATTTATCGGACGCGTCGGTGTGTGCTAAGTAGACTGGTAGAATAATTCATGCAAGGTAAATAACCGTGTGTTCACGATGGCCTGATGGCGGTGGTTTGATCTGCGGCCAAGGGAAACATGGCGTGTGTGTGTATGGCTGAGGGCCGAGAAAAGGGCTCCGGTTGCTCCTGAAGCGCCCGCTCGTGCCACCGGTGGAGGTTCATTCGGCGAGGAAACGCTTGTCAACCCACGTACGGATTTCACGCCGACGCGCGCTCCTTTGCACGTTCCGCACAAGCGAGCATTAACCACAGGGCAGACTTGGGTAACATAATAAATCTTTTCATCTGTTTCCATCCGCTTTTTGCGGTAATGAAAAGAGAGGAACCAAAAGATTGGTGGGGAAAAAGGAAAAAGGGCCAGAGAGTGAAAGAGAAGCATATCCAGGGGCGTACTTGCGAGCGTACTTCGGAAAGGTTCGATCAGATAAATGTCTCATTTGTGCGGGGTGGGTTTTCTTAGGTGGTTGTATATGCCTTTTTTATGCTCACTTCACCCGAGCAATCGTCGTGAGCCTGACGGAGGGAAAGAAAACAGCCGCGTTGATTAGAGCCAGCGTGGATAGAAAACGTTTCTCGCTTCGTCCAGACGCACACACAAGCTGTGCAGGAAAAAAAATCACCTATGAGCCGCCTACGGATGGAGATAAAATCCCGTCCCCGTGCTTGCGATAAAGGAAAAGCGAAGCAAAGAGTGTTGAAGGAGAGGTCCAACAACGAGAGGGAGCTGAGCAGGCCTACGACGGAAACGACGACTGCCACGAACGCGGATGAACGGGGCCTGACAGGGAACGAACGAGTCACCGAGTTTAATTTGATTAGACATGATTTGATTGGAAGTTTTTAAGAATTCAATCATTTCCGTCGACGTGCGGTGGAATTCGCTGGAAGCCGGAACAACGATTTGATAGGCTGTTGATTGAACGAGCACACCGAATGGTGCGTGGCCGGGCAGGACGCCAACGGGTGTTGCTGGGGGTTGTTGCGGGGTGTACTGTACGTACAACAGCCGTCCTCCCGTGGCTGCGGTTTTTCGTGCCATGTCGAGCAGGAAATGTGCTACTGAAAGACACAAATGGGTTGCCGGGGGTTTCGCGGCGCAGCATTTTGCCGTGAAATAAGAGCTTCACCGAGACGATAATGGAAAATCGGATACCTTTTTGCTTCATCTTCTTGGGCGTATTGTTCGAAAAGCGTATCCCAAACCCCCACGGCGCTGTGCGCGAGTGTTGTGTCATACTCTTTTGTCGCGCGGTTGAAAGTCTATTTTTAGAGATTTCTTTTCGACCAGAAATTGAAGGAAAATCTTTTGACACAACTTCATTATTGTTTTGCTATCGTTTGATCAAACTTTGAGATTTCCCTCAGTGGAATGTGATGCGTGTTCGTGGTTTGAAATAAGCCATTGTATTTTAGGCTTTGTTAGATGAAGTTTGTTTCAAAGCATCCTTTACAAAGAATACTGATTGGATGCAATATTTGTACCGATTTGCGATTCCGAATGCATGATGAATCAAACTTGAATATACTGGTCCAATTTTCATGATCCACAGGAACATTCAACGATTCAATTTTCGTGTTCTTGGAAATGATTAAAGGCTCCACTTCCATATTCATATGTGTGGGGTTTGCCTTGCGTTCTTGATTTCGGGCCTTTTGTCTTCGCTGCTCGGCGTGGCTGAACTGTCATCGGTTTGCCTAACGCCCGGTTCCTGGCCGGTTCTTGAGGTCTTCTCGGAAGCACCCCAACGGATAACCAGTCGATCGATCTTGCGGGACGCGGAAAACACGATAAGCCCGCGAGGGGACGTCTTTGGTCGAGGTTGCATTTTGAGGAAGAAAAAAACCCACGTCAAAAGCCAAAGCGCCAATAAAACCGATAAGCCGAGGGGAATATTTTATAGCCCCGTCTCTCGATCTCGATCTCGCGCCACAGGAGGTAGGTTAGGTTTCTCGGCTTTTGTTTTATCCGACGGGCGTCTAGACACATCGCGCGTCTGCTCGTGGTGTTGGTTGATAAGCTTAGCAGCAAGTATTCTCTCCCGAGGGGTTTATAAAAAGGTTGCGGAACCAAAACAAAAAAACCATTTCCCATTGGTTTTTGCCTCTTTTGCCGACATAGCCGTTTTATCATTATGGCGAGTTTTCGGATGATCGATTGACTCGATAGCCTACATTTGGGTTGAGTTGAGTAATTAGTGCACTTTTTTGCCTTACTTGCTTGCTGGTCAGACTGCTAAACCTGTTCGAAATAAATCGAGATTTTTTTACGAGCCCCTCAGGGTCGAGGATGGCGCAATCTGTCTCCACTCTCCGTTGGCTCCGTTTTCTCAGAATTCTCATTCACCGACGAATCATTGATTGTGTCTTCCGGCGAAAGAGACCGATGGACCAAACCGTTCCAACCGGATGCAGCCTCCGATAGGGGTTGGTGGGTGGTGGGAGGCACTACCGTGTTTCTTGGGGTTGAAAAGAAGCTGGGGGAGAGATTCCACTTCCTTTTCACGTCCGTACGATTGTCTCCCTTTTGCTTCCGACGACATCCCGTCCGGCACTATGGCGATAATATTCCGCTCCTTTCTGCCGGTAACCACCACCGGTCAACAAAAGATACCGATGACGGCTGATAATAGCACTACGGTCCGAGCGTGCTTTAGTAGTGGAAAATGGATGTTATTTTATTGTGCGACGGAACGCCGTACGTCCTCCGCATGAGATCGCACGCGCAGGGGTTCGTCGCCTTGTCGGGCGTTGCTGTCTTTTGACTTCGCTTCGCGGTTCGTTTCGTTTTCGTTTGCGTTTTGGTCTGAAGCGTTCCGAGGGGGGCCGTGTTGTTGGATTCCCGGCTGGTTGGCCCGTCCTGTCCCCATCCGGGATCCCAGCCGGTGGCAAACCTTGGGGCTGTTGGCCTCTCTTTCCGGCATTCCGCGTCGCGTTTATCGCTGGCCATAACGTAGGAAAGTGTATTTTTTTTTCCTCTCTTTGCGCGTTCCGCACTGGATGAGGGGGGATTTTTTTCACTTCTTCTCTCGATTCATTCTCTCTCCCTCTTCTCCCTCAATAGCCGATTTCTGCTGTACACTTTGGAACGATTATCTGAGTCTGTGAAGGTCCATCTTGATGGGGGCATTTTCCTTTCTCTCTCTCTCGCTATGTGTTTGTTATCTTCGTCTTTGCGTGCCGTCGCTGCCTTGTTCCCAGCCAACCGAAAAAACCAGCAACCCCCCCCTTTTTCCGTAGCATGGGCTCATTCGGGACACACAAACCCGGCAGAGAGATCCGTCGCGCCAGCTGTTTGCGTCACTGGCCACGCCAAACCGACCGAAAGAGCGTATCAAAATAGATAAGATTGTTTTTGTGCGTCTCCGTCGCGTCTCGGCTGCTTCGCGGCGTTTGGCATTGTTCTTTGCCCCAGCTTGTGCCACCTTTACGGCACCGGAGATGCTGTGTGTCGGTGGCACGCTCTCGACCGAGAGCGCAAGTGTCACAATGAAGAGAAATGTTGGCAGGACGGAACGAAAAGAAGAGCAGGGCGAGCAGCAACAAAACGGAAAGGAAGCAAAATCCCGCCTTTAACGTCGAAAAGCGCCTTCGTTGGACCAATTTGTAGTTGTTAGGATTTTGTTTTTCTTCATCAATCTTCCGTCCCTGCCGGGGAAGTTCCCGGGCATGTTGGTGGGCGCAACTTTGAGTCCCGCTGCACGGGGCCCACGCGATGAAATCAGTTTTCGGATGCGTATTGTTTTGCTGTCAAGGGTTTTCCACTGTTGGGGATGTTTTTGGACGCCTCGGGCTGTTGCAGACACCGGAAGGACAACTGCGGGACTTGGTCGATGGGAAATACGCGTTACACCGTCACCATTTGCAGCAACGGTGCAACACCCTTCGGTTTGGTTACAGATTGGGACAAATTGTTTCTTTTCAACACCATCGGAATGGGTTTTTCTAGGGTTTTTTTTAATGAACGCCTACGAAAACAGTCACAACCCAACCACTCACAGCTCGAATGGGAGGTGGTCACTGATTTATCTACGCCTTTAACCGCATTCATCACGTGGCCCGCGTTTGGATTGGTTTCCCATCACTCCAACGTCACCTCACCAGTGCCATAAGCAAACCATTCGCCGGAAGTGAACGGTGAATTTTGTGTTTGTGGGCAGTGCGTCTTAAAGCGCTTTATCTGCCGGATAAGATAGGAAGGGGAGCGAATCTTTTATCCGAGCCCTTCGACGGTGGGAGCAAAGTCGGCACGAAAAATGTTGTGAACGTCTCATCCAAAACCCCCGGGGGCGATTGTTTTTCGATCTTTCCCCTTGATACCGTGGCTGGGGGTCGTTTTTTGGGCTTCATTTTCAGCGCCATGTTTTGGCGGCGTTGCAACGGATGACCTTCTGGGTGGAACAAAAAGGTGGTGTTTTTTTGTTGCTTTGTTCAACACCACCGTCGCTGCTTGATTTTGTTTCGAAGCAACCGAAAATGATGGTGTATGAGGTCGTTGAGATGAAAGACAATCTTTTGGGCAGCGTGACGTTGAATTGGAATTTTCATCTGAATCTGCGGTACTTCCGGTGGGTAAATGGTGACGATTAGCTCGTGGGATAATTTCGTGTCGTTGTTAATAGTCGTGCTCGAGCGGTTTGTAGCGGAATTTAAAGGACACATCAACGTATCTTGTAGAAGATCTAGAAATTCGATAAAAATAGTGCCATTGTTCTTTTTTTTTAAATTACGTGTAGTTAAATTAATGTGTAGCGTAAATTATATAGACAAGCCGTTCGGGACAACGAGAAACATGTAACGAACATAGTTCGATCTTGTTCTGCTTGTCCATACTATCTGCAGTGCGGAGTGAACAAAAACCTTACGGCGCAGTATGTCGCCATTTTCCCGGCCCATGTACCGGCGATGGGACCTACCCAGGATTGGCGGTTTGGCGAGCAAATGGCTGGCTCCACAACAGCTGATCATAAAAGTGGTGTCGCCGTAAATGTGGCCCTCACCACCTCCACCGAAATGTCACCCATCGGTGTGGGTTGAGTAAGTCACCACCAGGTAGTTGGGAAAGCAAGCAGAAGCCTCCCTATCCGTGCTAGCGGTGCTGGGTGAAGATGTTGCTGGGTAGACGAAACATATCCTTCGGCAGAAGTAATGTAAAAACGTCGCCGCTAGTTGACATGATGTTCCCTGCGGTGCTGTGGCTGGTTTTCTACGGTCATGTATTTTTCCTGCAGGTCCATTCCGCGTGCACCCTGACGGAACTGTGGCACCACGAGTTAAATGCATTAAAATTGTGACATGAAACCAATGAGAAGTGGTCTGCCGTGAGCTTTGTGTGTTTTTGTGCTTCGTTTTGCCGCACCACTGGGGTCGAGGGGTTTTGTGTAAGCCTTTCGAAACATTTAAATGTCAGTAAGGAGAATTTCAATCGCCGGGAAATGGAAGCATCCAAATGGGTGCATTTCTGGGGTTTGCACGATCATAATTTTTTCATCATTAGCTAAACGGAAAACGCATTGCTAGCTCAATTTCAATAACAGCACGACTTTATTTGATGGTAGTTTTTGTGTTTCGTGCTCTCCCATAAAAAGCGGAAAATCCATTTCGTGCATCAATTGCACCGGGAGTGAAAGTTCTCGATGTCCGGCTGGCTGACCCCAGCTGACCACTGATTGGCCTTTGATTGGTGCGCGAACGGCACTGTTGCGAACCAAGGAGTGGTTGAAAGGAACACGGGTAAAAAGGTAATAAAAAACGACACTTCACGATGACGCCAGGCTCTATGCATGAAAAAGGAATGCACGAGCAATTGATATCGGTTACGTTTCGTAAGATGGATCGTCAATTCGTGATCATTTGCGACGAAGTTTTACGTCGAGCGGTTGGAATTATGATTGGAGCATGTCAGCGCATGCACGGGTTTGACTTCTGCGTCGGAGACAGTGAAGCGATGATCGATCGTTTGCAATTATTGAATGACCGTGGGGAATTCATTTCCTGGTTTATCCTTTGGGGATGGTTTTGAATGAGCTGGAACGATGCTAACTGGGAAAAATTTGCTGCTATTGTAAGCGTTCATCACTAATGAGTAGTGGATATCGTTGTACTGGTTTCTTTCACAGGTTTACGATATCAATGTTTTTGCGAACCAATATTTTTTTATCATAAATGCTCTGCATTGTCTTTCTTTCATTTGTAAATAATTCCGCCGTGAAACGATTTTTGCAGTGTGAAAAATAATTCAATCCTGTATTCTCACTGATAAACACTCGCTGAAGGCTTAATATTCCTCGCGGAACAACTTGCTTTACATGGTTAAACCACTCAGCTCACGGCCGAGGAGACATACTGGAACAGAGAACTTCATTCAGCGGGCTATCGGTACGGAAAGCAAATTACTTCGATTTCCTCCCGCTAAAACCTACCGCTCCTGCACACAGTCGCGCCTGCCGAACAAATCGAGCGCTCCGCCACTCGGCGGAAGTGTTAATTTAAATGAATCGTTTTAACTTTGCCCCACCTTCAACCGAAGCTCGCCCCGCGGGCACAAGCATTGCAAACGTTTGCTGCCATCGGTTGGAGGTTGCATCTGGGTGCATGTTAGCTTGCGAACGTTTTTTTTCTCTTTCTCTCTCCCTGCACTGCAATCTCACCTTCAACTTTCCCTCCCGATGCCCAACGCTGCTCGCGCCCGGTTTGTTTGTACTATTAACTCGCTCCTTCGACTCGTCGTCGCTCCTTAGTCCTCGCGTCCCACGCTTCGACAGCTTCGCTGACTCACCGTTCACACAATTAGGCCCCGGAACCGCGGCAACCGAGCGCACAATGTCGTTTGTGTGACTTTTCCACGTGTTGCATTTTCCTCCCCGAAACCGAACGTGCACGATGAAAGGGGGATGGTGCCATTTTGTTGTTTGCCTCTGGTGGCGACCCCAAAGATGCCCGTCTTTTGCTCGTGGTAAGGTAAGACACGTTTCCATAAAGTGCCACCAACCCGGCGAGGACCTTAGGATAAAACGGATAAATGGGAGGGTTGTGAATTTGCTTGAAGACGGATGGAATGGAGCGGCGGGTGCCTAGGGCTCCATACCTTCGAGTACAGTGAAATGCACTTAACGAATGCAATTAATCCGCGGATTGATCCGCTCCGATTGTGGCTCGTCGATAGTGACGTCAGGGCAGAAAAAGGAGCGCTCCTGTATGTGTGTGTTTGTGTGTTGGTTGCAGGGCAATTGTTGATGTCGGGTAGCATTCTGTGGGACATTTGCAGCGGACGTGCTGATAAAAGCATGCGACCGTCGAGGAGAGCTCGTGGAGGTGAAGATTTAAATAATCGCGGCTTACCATGGAGAGAGCCTTGGACTGGAGAACGTTGTGGGGTGCGTGCTTTATGCGGATGCTGGAGACACGAACCGGGCCATACATACATGAACACACACACACGCATGTCGCTTTAACCCGCTATATAAGGGCAACCGAACCGAATGCAACAGGAAACGGCTCCGTGCGATCTTTGTACGACCGCTGGTGTGTGCTTATCTGGGTCCTCGATCTGGAATCTCTCGCCTTTTGGTGCCTCGGCGCTGAGCTTGCAACTTTATTTGGCACGATAGGGCCCACTGCATTGCGCTGAGGGTGCAATAATTAATTTCTGTATCCGCTCTCGCGGATTCAGCGCATATTCCGTCGCGTATTAGCGAGATATTACTTAGCTGTGGAGGCCACAAGCCGTTGACCTCTCCGTCGTGTTGGGGCTGCACCAAGGATGCAATATGTTTGCGCGATTTATGGACGATCGATCGGTGGGCTACCCGAGATACGGATCGATTTAGCACAATTCAGTTAACGTCAAATAAAACCATTAAAATAATTTTAAATAGCATCCAACGAAGCAGCAAACCTCGACCTACGATGAGATACGGTTGATTTGTTCTGGTAATGGCAAAACCCTCTCGCGCTTATCATGTCCGGCTCTATGAGTGGGAAATTATTTCGATTTTGTTTTACCTTCCACCCCGCACCCTTCGGTCCTCTCCCAGTGGTGAGACAATTTTCCACCGGATGAAGCCCGAGGCGAACCTTGAGAGGCATCCGGTACAGTTTTAAGGCAACATTTTAAGATCGGTTCGAAACCGACCTCAGGTTCGAGGTGGAAAGAGTGTGTGAGAGCAAAGTGTGTGAGAGAGAGAGAGAGAGAGAGAGAGGGAGAAGGAGAATAAAAAACACAGGGACTACGTGTTGCGTGGTATCACGCGCATATTTGCGTATCACGCCACAGCCGATTATCATCGGGTGCCGAAGGAACGGAAATTGATTTTTAACCACATCGTCACGTTGAGATGGGTCGCGCTCGCCAACGTCTCTGTGCCTTTACAACCCAGGCTGCGACACTCCATTCGATCCTTATCGAATTTCTGGCATCGATTCGGCGACCGCGTGCGGGGTGAATATACATATACATTTTTTTCTTCGACCCATTCGGACACGCGTGGATAAATAAAATGAAACAAATGTGTGCTTTCCACCACCAATGACCCACGGTGTAGTAGCGTCTCCTCTGGCCTCAGGGTGATGGCAGTGTGCCGTAAGAAGGCGTGCAAATCACAAACGTCCATTCACCGACGCCATTCGCACCCATATATTTTCCGAGCACGCCAGCCCAGCCGGACTCACTTGGGACACCCTTACTTCGGTGGCTGCGGGTGAATAATAAAGCGAACTTTATTGGTTTGCTCTTTTCGAGTGCGGATGATGCGTCGATTGCTTGCGGCATTGGGGGTAGTTTCGTTTTGTTTTAGTTGCCCTGGGTTCCTATGCGTGTGCCTCATTTCGATCGTGCCTGCACTGATCAAGCGCGGAGGCTTTGCTTGCGTTATCCCTTGGCTGATAAATAACGCTTTTTAGCTAGCACTCGAACGCACGCGCGACATGTGGCAGTCGCGGATAGATTATGTTACAAGGCTCGTAAAAAGGAGCGCTTTAGTGTGGTTTGTTCCGTTAGATGCTTTCAAATGTGAGCGCCCTCCCAGGCAAGTCCTTGGAGCAGGGAAGTGGCTCTTGGTTCACTTTTTCTTCGCTGGTTCACGCAAATGATAGCAATCGGAAGGGAATTTAAAATGAATTTTATTATTCAAAGACCTGAATGGGGTGTTTTGTTCGCATTAGTGCGATTGTCTTGACCTCAATTTTGGCGCCTTTACCTTCAACGAGAAAAAAAATCGCTAAAATAAAAATAATGCTCCTTCTTAAGCAAATTTTCGCCTACCAATTGCACGAAGGTCGAATTTTCCTTACGAAACAGTCGAACAATCGACACCCGGGCTCGGCGACGTTCACGGTGCGTCTCCGCACGCCATTGAAGCAACACCAATTGACTTGCATTGCTCACCCGGCGCTGCAATCGAGAATAATCGAACGTTACGTTTGATGAAATCCCCCAACCGGTGAGCTTGGGAGCGTAATTTTGACCGCAATTCGAACCACAAGACGATAATAATGACGCCGTTGATGATGATGATGCCCGCTTGTTGCCTTCGGCCCCCAAACGGGTTGGGTGCTTGATTTTCGGGCCTAATGATAATGATAGCAAACGGCGGCGGTGCGATGGGATTGGCAATACGGATAAAGGTTGAAGCGATTGCGTCGAAGGAATGCTCTGCGAGCTTTCGGTGGCATTGCGCAGCTCTCGTGCGCGCGTGCGCCTCCCCTCCATGGTGGCTGAGATTAATCATCTAAATTATTCATTTCGGGGTGCTGTATCTGTAGCTGGCTGTGCAGACTTCGATTCAGGTGCCCTTGAGCCGGTTTGTGCGTCTATCACGGCACGGCAATTGCTCCCCTATCTGTTAGCTCCTTCTGGCTCGGTACCGGTTAGTTGATCTCGGATTCGCTTTTTAAAGCGTTCTTTTTTTTTCGTTTGCTGCTTGGTGCGTCAATGAAAGAAGCGAAACTTTGAAAGTGTTGCAGCTACATCGGCTGGACGGAATTATCTCAACTGCCGTTTTTTGTACTGCGTGGCTTTTACTCCCCACTTTCGATGGTGCTCTTGAGCCTATCGGGGCATTAAATTAAACTTCGCATGGATTGCGAATGTTTTTGATTGATTATTTCGATCGAATCGATTCCTCGTTTTTTCACTCCCCCCAATGATGGTGCGCGTGAATCGCAATAGGATTTTTTTCTGCTGTTCATACACTTCTCTCCCTAATGCAAAAGGCCTTTCAGGCTGGCGTTGCGTAACTGCGCTGTAAATGCACGCGGCGGTATCATGTAAGTGTACTGCAAAGTGTAAACGGTTTACGGTTTTAAATCGAATTATCCGGCCACCCCTTCTCGTGCGGTGGCGTTGGATCGATCGAAATTACTTTCACGTGAGCATAGACAACTGAGTGATTGTTCGATAGAAGTGGGTCGCGCAGGGGCTGAATGTGTAACGCTTAATCATACGCAATACGTCGGTTTGTTTTTTTCTTTTTCATTTCATTCCATTGTGAAGTGTTCGTTTAGCTGAAATGGTTTAATTTTGCTGAATGTGACAGCAGAATTCGTGGGGAATACTTTCGCCCCCTATAATTGCTATTTGAAACACCTCACATTCCATTTTAATATTCCGCGTAATGTATGGTGTTTACAAATCACTCCAATCTCAACTCCACACCGAGTGCTTAAGTGTTTCCAGTGTGGCGTGAACTATCTCGCCACCGTTCGATACGGGCACGAATTCTTCACTGAGCTTCCATTTCGTCTACCGATTTTTGTTGCGCCCTCCTGCCGTGGTGCTGGTAGTGCAAAAAATTTCACCTTCTGCCAATTCGAGACTGCCCCGCGGGGAGTTACGATAATGACGCACACGGGTACGTGCTGTGATTAGGAAAACTTCACGTGGCAACAGCAGTAAGAAGCCGCACCGGAGGGTGTTGGTTGTAGTTCCAATCGCCGGGCATATAGTTGGGTTCCACACTGGCTCGCGGGGTGGAAGGAAACCGGACAGGACTGGCGTACTGGAGTAAAGTGAGAGTACGATTAGATTCGGTCCGAAATTGGGCGATTAGTTAGATTAGGCAATTTTTTTTTTCGCCCGCTCCATGTGCCCCTTCAATGCGTCCGGTTTCGTTTGGAGCCCATTTTCAGGATGACCGATTTGATACGGTTCTCTTTCCGCTGAGACTCTCGCCCTTCGCGGGCTGCGGTCTTTTCGCTAGCGGGCAGGTTTTCCTTTATTTTCTCGATCCACCATCGCTCCCCACCTTGCCTACTTGCGGGCCACCTCATCCCCGCCTGTTCAGCCAGGTCGTTAGTGCTGGCGTAAGCTAAAGGGTAATCGGTTCAGTTATCGTACTACTGCTTCTGCTGGTGCTATTGCGGCAAAGGTGTTTCGTACGTTGCGGCGTTTTCCCTTCCCTTTTTTTCCGGTGGCAGTTTTTCGCGCGTTTCATCGATAAATGGCTTTCGTCAACGACGTTACTACCCTGGAACGGAGGAGCTTTTCCGCTCCGATCCATTCTGAGGGGAGGCATTATTTTCTCCCGAAGAAAAATCGACAAATGCCAAAACCACCCGAACGGCAGCGCTATTTTTAGGGGCCTCGGTAATGGAAAGTGATTATATTGATTATCGGGTATTAAGGGGAGATACATGCGTATGAAGTGGGAAGTGTGTTGTTTGAGCTGAGTTTTCTTCTTCTCGATGCATCACCTTTTTTGTTACAATGTTGCTAGGATAGGGCATAAAACGTTTACGCTAGCGCTGATTTTTGTATACTTTCATTTTTGAATGTATTTATTGCTTCCATCGTCTCTTGGTGCGAAAAGCTGCACTATTTCGCCGTTTTATTTGATAAT
This sequence comes from Anopheles nili, assembly GCF_943737925.1. NCBI lineage: Eukaryota > Metazoa > Arthropoda > Insecta > Diptera > Culicidae > Anopheles > Anopheles nili. The sequence goes on from NC_071292.1 coordinate 20,725,933, forward strand.
CTTCCCCTAAGTTATCTTTTAGCTTTTACTTCGTACCGTTCGAACGCGCTTAAGGGTTTAAAGTTTTATACATTTTTTAATGAAGTTCAATATATCCCCCTCATTTAAATGCAAGTCGATCCAACCAATGTGTAAATAATTATTTGTACAGTCGCGTCACGCGCAATCATTGCTTCCCTTACACTGCTCGCTGGTTGCACATGCGTACGGGTTTTGCTCGGGGGCGCAATTATCATCATCACCGCGTCCAAACCACCCGGCATTTAGGCAAGCTGTTTAGTAGCTAAAGCCGTTGCTCGGGAGTACGCGAGATGCTGCAAGAGCAGTCCATTTTCGTTGCCCCCGTCGTTTGTCGCCTTCGTCTCACTCCGCGGGGGTACTTGGCAATAATTTGGGAAATGTGTGCCGACGAGGTAAGGGAAAAAAAAGAAAGAAAACCAGGCGCTCTTGGTGAAGAAATGACCACATCATACACGCGGAGCCGAGAAGAAGGAGAAACCGGCGCGAACGGTTCATGATATGCGCGATGGCGACCAGGGCGGCTGGCCTTAATGATAATCGCACTCACGCTGATAATCTGGATAATGGTTCATTGCGCTGGGGGCTTAATTTCGTTACTGTGGGCGCTTTTCAGCCACCCGCTTCTTTGCCTCTTGACGTTTCTTGACATGGTTTTTCAATTGTTATGATGGGGTGTTTTTTTTTTGGACCTGGTATTTCGTCAATGTCGGGTGCAATTGGACGTTGGCTTTTGAGACTTCACTTCGCTTTTAATGCAAGAAATGAAGGCCAACCGTGGACGATAGTGTTAAATTTTTGTCATTGCGATGTTGTAATTATTCGATAACTTTTCAGAGTAGCTTTTACGCACATTTAAGTGTTCTCCGATGGTTGAAAATCTTAGAAAACAACGCCGGTAAGGCGCTGCTGACAACATTGTATCACAAATTAAAGCACTTTGCTTTCGAAAACTCCTCGTGGGGGTACGAAACGCCTGTCATGTAAAGCAGTGGCGATCTTGAGGACCCATTCCACCGAGACCGGTAAAGACACAATCGATCATTTGTGCGATAGGACTCCGGCGGCCATCCTCGTCCCAGAGGGTTCGCTGCCTTAGGCCACGAAGAATAGGCACTGAAGTCTCTCCCTTTCGAACGAAAAATCGAAAAAAAATACACACACACACACACACATCTCAAAGTTTCTCCTCCCCCTGGCTTCGTTGATTTGTTCGAGTGCCATTAGTCAGATTTATTGCGAACCTCCCAGCAGCGGGTTAGCGCTCAACCGAGGGCGGCCCTTTCTTGGTGGCCTGAAACCTTCACGCCGATGGACACTCCAAAGAACGTCTTGGCGCGCACCGAAATGGTGCAATCGCAACCAAACAGCAGCGCGCACCACCCGGGCACAGGCGGGTGCTCGAAATAACTTCCACGTGGTCCTTCGCGCCGGTCGTTTAGAGTGACTCCTCGTGACACGCGAGAGACACACCGTTGTTATCCGCACGAGAAAGGCGACTCCCAAGTAGAGTGGGCTTCACGTGGCTCATGTTGGGCGGCCTTTTGGGGGACCGATCGAGGACGAGAGATTAGTGATTACGAGCGGTCGGGCGAATGGGTCGTCCGCCATTTCGGGGTATCGCCGCCACCGCCTTGGGTTCGACATGCTATCAACTGGGCTATCTTATTCATATTTATCTCGTTTTATTTTTTGCCTTTCCGAGCGAGAGAGCGGGTCGTTATGGACAGCTGACTGGGGCTTGAGTGTGCGTGTGTGCGCCTTCCAACCCCTGGGGCTTGGCGTTCGGTTCGGCGTATGAATAATGTGGTTCAATATTTGGCATTTTATTGCATCACCAGCTAAGACGGAGGGCTCCTTATGGGAGCATAGATCATTTTTATGCAAAGGCACCACGCTGTGGGTGCGGATATCGCATCGTTAAGCAGCCCGAGCCCAAATTGGAGCAGAAACATTAGGCAAATGTTGAAATAAGGTCGGGTGTGTGATGGTATCCCGTAAAATCCATCCGCAATTTAAGCTCCTGCATCCTTATCGGCCTGTAGGTGTCGATAAATCGAGCTTTTGGGTTCGATATTTATACGCACCTTGAGTGAAACAAATCAGCCAAAGGTGAAGCCTGGGCGACAACGATAATACTACCTTCCACATCCATTCTAGCGTTTGCGAACCAATCGCGCACAGCTCTCTCGCACCCAAGTGTCCGATTGTGTCGGACCGATAAAGCTGCGCCCATGAATTGCTTCATTAGAGTGGCCCCAGGGTTGGGGCCCGCAGCGCTGATAATATCTCGTGTGGAGGCAATTTCGGAATTATTCTTACCGAAAACCACGCAATCATCATCCGGCGCGGTCGGCCATCGCCGTCAAGGTTGATAGTGGAATCCAAAGCCAGCCCCCCTTCTCCACTCTCCCACTCTCCCCTCTTCTTGAGCCTGCTGCCTGGTTGGGTATAATTTCATTTTTTTTATCTATTCCGGACGCGCGGGCCCCAGCGCGCAAGGTAGCGTGAGCGCGCGCGCGCGAGCGGGCATGTGATGTGAATTCATGAAAATAGTTCTCACGACTTTTCGGACTCCATCTTTCGGGTCCGTTTTTCGGTGGAAGCCAAAGCACCGCGCGGGGTATGGTTTCGGGCGGCTATTTTTATTTCTCGTCCGCGGCTTCGCGCGCGGCTCGGTGGAACACGCGTTAGGAAATCGTCTGCCTGTCGTGAGCTAATGAGGGCGGGCTTGCGGCGGTGAAGCTTGTGGCGCGTTGTGGTAATTTAAACCACCAGAAACCACACCAACAACCACTATCACATGCGCAAATGGGGGGGGGTTCGTCGCTGATAGGAGCAGCTTGGAGCTGGAGCCCACCCCGAACCTCATGCTTCGAGAACGCCAAAAGGGGGTTGTTTTATTTTGTGAGTTGTTGGGCCTCGCTGTTTTTTTTTCTGCTCTACGAGTTTTTATTTTCATTTTGATGGGGAGCGCACTAGTGGGTGAGAGGGGTAGAGGACGAAGCGGAGGGTGGGTAGCGTGTTGTTCCGTCTTGAGATCATGACTGAATGCTAAACAGAGCCTTAAGACACTGAGTCACAGCCGTCGTGCGGGTCGCGACTTTGTTCGAAGCCGTTGTGGCCCAAATCGTCAGCTCTGGTCGTGGAAAAGGCACGAGAAATAAATGTCCCCCCCCCCCCTTCCCCTGTCGCTGTTCCTCTGCGAACCCTTTTCGTCACTCTTCACCACCCTTCTCACCACCAGCACCATCCTTTCCGGACCCTTCCCACGCGGATAATCGTGTGATGGGAGTGATATAATGCTACTGATAGCGTGGCGACCGACCACCAGACGGAGGAAGGAGGACGCCACAATTTGGGTGAAGCTCCGCCTGGGGGAGCTTTTCCGCACACCACCATCCTCTTTCAGCAACCCCCTTTCAGACGTTTCGGTTGTTTGGTTCGTCTCTTTCGGTGCGCTGACGTCACTCGTGCCTTGGAGCCGCGTTGGATCGAATCTCCGCGCACTCAGAACGGGTGACTCCTCTATCGGAATCGTACGCCAAGACGGCAGTAGAGTGGGGTAGGGGAGGGGGCGAAAACAAAAAAAGCGAAAGAAACGTTTAAAAAACGGCCGAATGATTGCACGACGTTGAAATGGACGGGAATCGCGTTTTCGCGTAGGTAACTCCTCTTACCTTGAACCTCTTTTTTTTTGTGGGCCCGTATATGGTTCAGCGTTCGCGGTTCGGTTTCGTCGTGATTAACGTGATTAAGTTCTGCGCCTGCGTCTCCATCCGCATCACCCGACCGCCTGGTCGCCACTCGGTCGCAGAGAGGGAGTGGATATCACGGCACGATATCACCTCATCTGGCCGAATGGGTGGAATTCGCGAGGGTGCCTTTTTAATACAGCGGATCGAACCGCGGCCGTCCACTTCATTTTGGTGTGCGGCGGTCAACAGGAGGTTGGGTATTAGCTTTTCTGACTAGCCACGCTGAAAAGTGTAAATTTGCTTCGTACTTTGTGCACGCGAAAGCGAAATATGCTTCACCATCCGTTTTTTTTGCGATAGCCAAACAATCGAGAGCGTTTTGTTTATCGCGCTGTTGCTTCAATGCAAATCGAAGATAAACCTTTACTCCTATTCCTGATATTTTGATATCTTTCCTGATTGAAGAGCTCTGTGAGCAAGGCTCCGGCGATTGCTGCTCTCACGCTCGAATCGGTCGTTCCAAACAGCGGGCACCTTGGGGAAAAACCCACCAATCATCGGCAATCTCAACCCATTATCATCACCTGACTGCTTCTTCCCGGGGGCGCGAGAGCGACACGTTTTTATTTCACCCGGGATACGGCTGGAGGGATCTAGAATTAAAGCATTTAACCATTACCTAGCAAACCCCATCAGCTTCGCCCTCCACGGATGGGTGTGCGTGCGCGCGTCCGTGTGCCTAAACGCTTAGGCTGCTAGTCCGATCCAGAATCCGTATCTGGGTAGGTTTCTTCTTGATAAAAGCCATTCGATCGAACGGCTAAATCGTGCCGTGGCCGCCTCACACAACACCACATGCTGCTCTCGGATGTGCGTAGTCCGTCGTGAGAGCATGCATAAAAAAATCATCAAAATTAAATTACTTATCATTAACGGATGCGGGGCACGGTTGGGTTCGTAATCTGGGCTGCTCTTTTTATTCGGTTCGGTTCTCTCTTTTGGCTCACGCATGACGATGATGATGATGCATTGGTTTCTTGTCGCGCATCGGTTCGGATTGTGACGAGAGCGCTTCGGAATTGATAAGTTTTCTCCATCCAATCTCGGCGTTGGCGTACCGGGTGTGTATGGCCTAGAAGAGGTACGAAGCCATACGCGAACGGATGGTGTGTTCGGTGGGAAAACGGAATGATACCTGAATGTCAAATAGCTAGCTCTCTGGAGATAGCGGAGACGCAGGGAAAGAAAAGTGAAAAAAAAACAGGACGAAACCGGGGGCTTGGATGGATGGAAGACATTCTTTTGAATTCGTCATAATCAACGCACACACACACCGTTGGCTCTCGGGCGGATAGGTGTACGAGGAGGAGACGAGACCGTGTGTGTAGGCAGCAAGCGCATGATCGTTGATGAGCTTCAGGATTAGCTCAATGGGTTCGTTTTTTGGTCTGACGCGCTTGGAAGGCTTGGCCTGGCGGTGCGTTGCTCGCGGTTTGGGCCCGAAACGGCTTGAAGATGGAAAAAATCCTTTCAAGCCGCGCCGGGGTTTATTAGTGCGCATTACCTGTTCAAAACAAATTCCAGCTGCGTTTTTTATTTTCGTTCCTTCATCCCTCCACCCATTTCGGGGCGCAAGGCAACCGACCGCAACCACCGCCTCCGATAACAGGCCACCCCCGAGTGCCTTCTTTCTAGCAGGGAACCAAAGCCTTTGGCGTAAGAGATCGTCTATTCGCAGTGCGTCGTTTCCTTCTTCCGATCTTGGTCAGGAAAGTCGTCTAAAAATCTTCAATTATATACGATCAATCAGAGAGCTCCGGAGCGGGCTGATGGTTTTCTTTTATCCTTACCATTTTCAACAATCCATTTTCTTCGACACGGTGTATCCGAAATCATCCAAAAACATTCCACCGGAGGTATGATTAATGTTCGTTGGGTTTTCTACGCTTCGTGTTTCGAGTCGGGTTTTTTCTATGCGATTTGACTTGGCGAGTGTGTATGAATATGTGTATATGCGAAGAGGGTATATGGGTTTATGTTCTATTTATGGATATACTTCCCGAGGGGCAAAATGTGCCTGGAAACTTATTTGGACTTCGGTTGAAACTTCAAGCATTTTTTTTTATTTTACTTTTTCAATTAACATTGACGTTTGAATTGTTAACATATTTAGTAATCATTTTCCTTTTTCTCTATTTCCAGGTAGGTGAGCAAACTTTTCTTATCATTGCACCATCATTTGTTAAGTCAGTGTCGGATCATAAGGTTAGTTGCAGGATTATTTATTTACCATATTGTCACTTCCCGAGAAGCTTATATACAGCCTTGCACACGCGCACTCGGTTAAAAGAAAGTTTAGCTTGTTGAGGGATTTGTCAAGATTACGCTTCCACCCCAAAAAAATCTTAACCAAACGGAAACGGTGGTTACATCATAATCCATCATCCGTAAGATATTAATTTTAACGCTTAAAAGCAGCCATGTCATGACGGACACTTCCTGCTTGTGTTTGCGCATCGCTAATCTTGTTTCCAGTTTGACGATCACAAACCCACACACCCTCAAGTCGCGAAGTGGTGTCCTCCCATTTGACGTGCGCCCCACGAGCGATGGGGTTGTAACTAGATTTGCTCCGAGTGGCCGGGTTCATGTTTGATGCAGAAATCACAAGACCGAAAGAGCATTTTTCGTACATTTTCCGGGCGCTTCTGTCGTCGGGCTTTGCCACGAATTAACGCGCACATCTCCTTCTTTTGTTCGATGACTGGTGGAAGCTGAAATCTGTCAACGGGCTTGCTCACACCATCGTCGACACCTTTTAGTTTGAGGGTGGCAAAATCACTGCAATGAAATTGATACCGAGCGTTAGAAACGAACGAAGGATCGTAATACAATTCTATGAATAGGGATTTATAATCTAGTTTAGGCTGAACGTATGGCATTTATTGAGCTCTCGGAATAACTTTGTAAAATATTACCGAAAAGGCTACGTTATTTGACGTCTGAAGGCTCAAGGTTTGAGTGGAAGATTACTTCTGCTAATGGTGATGGATAACGCTGAAGATGATGACGAATTGTCGTCGATAAAGTGGAAAATTCGTTTTCATTGTGCTTTGGCGCAGTAATTTGGTCTCATTCACAATTTTTTGTTGCTGGTAAATGTCTTCGCATTACGTTGACATGTGCCGCCGGTTAGAAGGTTCACAGAAACCTGCCGGAGAATGCTTTGAAGGTGCCCGAGATCAAGTGAGAGCAGGTTTCCACGGGTTCGCGTCCCACTAAATTGACCTTCCTGAGCACAAATTTACGTAACTGTGGCGCATTTCTGATTGTTGGAATTGCTTCGTCAACGTGCATGTCATGTTGGCCGTGGTAATGCGAGCAGAAGTTTGCAAGGCCTTGCGGTATATCTTCCACGGTCGCCCGGAACCAGAGGTCCACCGATAATGACGATAATGGGGGACTGCAAGTGAAACTGGAAAACTCTTTCCTCCCTGTGTTCCGTGCGTCTTTATCTGAGCGCTTGATATAGAAGCGTTTTTGGGGGGACTGGGATAAGACGTCCCATTTGGTGCAGCTGGAGATGCTCGACAAGTTTGCTTAACAAATTGAGAAGACGCCTTTGTGTTCACACATTTTCGGCAGTTGAGACCTTAAAGTTCTCTCTGGCCTTTCCTGGCCCGCCTTATCGAGTGGAGGTAGCCACACAAGGCTTGCGAAGCTCGTCGTGTGTAGCTCTTTTTTTTCTTCACTTAATAAACCCTCACAGGGCGGCTCCTCACACACAGGTATCGATGAAAATGGCCGGGGCTGTAATTACGTTAATTTAATTAAATTTCCTTCGCATCTTCCGGTGGGGCGAAGCAGGCGCGGCTTCTTAAAACTTCGGAACTATTTTTTCGGCCAACACGCGCTGCTGGTTTGGCGCTCTTTAGGCAAAACGGGGAAGTTTAATGGGTTATGGACGAGTTTCGGATGCCTTTAGCGTGCGCTTATTGTGGCGGTGTTCCTGCTTTATCTTGTTTCACTCTGTGGTTTTTTGTGTGGCTCCTGCACCGGATCGAATTAGGTACGCCTGGTGGAGCTGGTTGAAGCGGATGAAATTATGAGCCATGTTCTCACCTTCCCTGTTGCTCCCCTATCCCGCTTTCCCCCCACACTCCCGTCTTCTTCCCATGCACAGGAAGTTCCGTATGGGGTCTCTCTCTCGACGTTAAGCCCCAGATGCCGCTGTGGAGCAGGCTTTGCCAGCAAGATTGGTGTGTTTTATTCGTCAACCATCTGGAGACCGGCTCGACAACGGGATGCTTGGGTTCGGGCGAGGTAGAATAAGAACAGAGAGGTGACTGCGGCATAAGGCAAACCAAAACTAGACTGGGGCCCTGGGAATTACGGCCAGCTGATGTAAAGCTGACGGTTGTTTGCTGCGTGTGTGGCTGTGCGCACTGGAGCGAGCTTAATTTGATCATCAAGCCGACGATCACCGGACGACCGGTAAGGGTAATCTGTGCGCTGTACTTCCTGGTTTTTGGAGCAGCTCGGTTGAAGCTGCTTACCTTTTTCTTGGTGTTATTATCACGAAAGATCGGCATGATCGCCTGGAGGGTGAAATTTTAAACCAAAGCTAAGATGGGCAACTTTTCACATTGGATACTTTGGGAAGCAACGAAGAGCGTGAACAAGAATTGATTGGGATTTACAGTAAGAAGCCTAACATTTCATGATAGAAATGAAAATAAGGTAATTAGAAATGAGAAGCTTATCAAAACAGATCGTTACTTGAAATGTAATCCGAAATGTGGATAGTTTGTTCCAAAAGTTTTATTTGATGCTTTTATTAAAACTCAACAGAACATAATTTAATTAGGGGTTGTTATTCTTATGATGTTCAGAAACAAACTCAACTCCTGTTTCTTTTCCTGAAAAACCGGTGTGCGTTTCACGGTGTATGTTTTCATTTCGTAAATGAAACATTCCAATTTAAACTTTTATTAGCATGACGTCGATCAAAAGACGCGATCCCCAGCAGGAGAGGGAGTGAATCACATGAAAGTTGTTTCTTTATTTACCGAGGCAACAGACATCGACATGGCGCTGGCGTTTCGAACCGTTTGAAGTCGTGAGAATCCCAACCAATCGGTCACCGGAAATTGTCAATATTGCATTTCCAGCGCGCTCACGATGCGCCCGCCTCGAGCCATCGTCCGGTTCGACGTCAGTCACACTGCAAATGGGCCAATCGAACTGATCCAATACAGCGCAGCGATTTGTGCTGCTCGCTGCCGTTTTGAAGGAGTATTTCTCATAAATGTTACCATTAGCGATTATGTTTCTGTTGGCGGATGAAGGAAGCAGTGGTGAAAAGAGTGAAGGGAATTGAAGAGTAAAAAAGACCCCTCCAGGGAATTGATAGGGTGGAGATGGAATAATATCGCAATTGTATGCATTCAACCAAAGCCAAACCACAGAGCCGGTGGTGTTATGCAAGCCGGCCATGTTCCATAAGGCTCGCCATGCGATTATGATCACCGCCGGATTCGTAACCGCCGTGATCGTGCGATATCATCTGGCGGGTTTTCCAGCTGGTGATTAGTGTTTTGTTAATATTTGGGGAAGGTTTTTTTTTGAGCCGTATTTTTCGCTCCGTTGTATCGAATCGATTGCGTGTCGAACGCATTACATTCGTTGTGAGATGGTTTGCATTTGAAAGGAGAGATAGCAAAATATAAATACACGCATGTTGTTACAACCCCATGGTGAGGGGATTGTAGAAAAGGGTGGATGGGGGTGGAGGGCAGGTTTGATCGTGCTTCCGGGTTGCGAGGAAAATGCATCCATGTCGAGTAGCAGCCAGTTTGATGATATATCTGGCGTTCGTTAAACAAACCGTTCCGTTCCGTTACAGTTGGGAGCTGGCACCGAACATTAGCGATCTATTTTTTTCTCTCTGTTAATAATTTCTGGCTTCGCCGCGTACGGAAGCCAAACGGTCACTGGGCGCAGCAGTGCGGTGGCCCTTTCGATCGCCGCTGCATGCGTGCAGCTGGCGAAATAGAGATGACGCCTGATCAAAGGATTATGCAAATGCGCCGGCGAAAACTCCCAGTCGCGAAATGGAGCGTAGCGTAATGTTGCGTCCCTCACCGCGGAGGGCTCGTTTTGCGATTTCAGTGGCGAGTTTCAAAGGATCGGTTTGTAAACAACGTTTAATCAAACGGAAAATGAGCCGGCCAGACCGTCACACCGGGGTCGCGGACGTTCGGACGGCCGCTGAAAAGCCTCACTGTGGTCACTGTTTGTGCCAAATATTTGCATCCCGCTGGGATAACAAACATTCTAAATGACGGGAAATTAACGGTGCTGCGTGTGATGGGTTAGCTGGGTGGTCATAAAAGTGGTATTGTCCTGCTTGGAGCGGTATGCTGGGTTTAATGTATTTACTCAGCGTTTGTTCTCTCTTTTTCTCTCTCTTGTAAACATGCCAAAAACGATGGTATATTAGTTCCTTGAATTGTTGAATTTTCTTGGAGCCGATGCTATGGAAGTATCATTCGGTGAAAATAAAAATCACGTTGCCAATCAACATATTTCTTTAAATAAGTTGTTTTGCATGTAAATGTTGATGGTTATTTCAACGCTTAACGTGCAATGTCTAATGAATATTTGTTGCGTATGCAATGAACGCTGGCTCTGTTTTCCACCCAGTTGAGCAGCGTTTTCCATACCACCATTCAGATACTTTCGATTCTTTTCCGCGCGTTTATCCTTTCAGTTCAGCGCCGTGCGTAGCGGGAGTGATACGCACTCAGAGGCTTGCTACAAATAGGCTTATTTTTTCTCCCGTTTCACTTCCATTTTTACATAACGATCCCAAGCATTGAGTAATCTCAATTGTGCGGAAAATTGGCACTACCAAGCGATGGCTTGCACGCCCAGACAGAGGCATGCTCTCGTGCAGGATGAGCCTAATTGTAGGGCGCCCTGTTGTATGCCGCATCGATCCGCGTTGAATCATGCTCGATTGCGATTTTGTTTTGGCATCGGAGCTTGATTTTCCGCACTTTCGCTTAGTCGCTGGGAGAGAGAGAGTACCCAAACGGGTATGGTTTTTTTTGCCGAAGTGGATTTGTTTTTTGTCGAGATGGGTTTCTATTTATTATTCTGGAAATTTTGCCTTTAGCACGGTGGAAGGAAGAAGAGGTGTAAAACATAAAATATGGGCTCGAGTCAGATTGCAAGTGTTCAAATATTGATTATTTCAAATTGGTTCCTGAAAGTAAGGGTTGAAAATGAATGAAAAAAAAACTGGTGCATTAATTGAAAATAATGCTACCGACGGGCCGTTAATTGATTTAACAAGATATTTTATCGTGAAATATGGCACGAAAACAACAAGCACGCTCGCAAAAACGTTTCTAGTAGGGTTTTTAATTTCACCCTTTTTCACCCCACCGAAATTTACACCCGCTGTTTTGTTCCGAAAAGTGCTCCTCTAGGGACACAGTTTGTAGCTACAATTTGCGCAATTTTATGCGAAAGAGTGCAACATATAATTTTTAATTACAACCCTCGGCTGGCGGGCCGCGACGGGCTCCTAAAGGTTGTACATTTTCTGATAATTTCGGCTCGCCCACTACAAAGTTGCACCGTAATCGCTTCTCTCTTCGGTGGTTAAAGGCTTTTATGTCCATCCGTGGCGGCGGCGGTTTTGGGGCAGCAAATTTCGCGTCCCGCATTTAATGTTCCATCACTCTCGCCAGTGGCGGCAGGGTCTTATCTCGGCCATCATCCGGGTCGGAAGGTGTAAGAGCAGAAAAAGATGCGGCGAAACCTCACCACCGCCAGCACCTTCCTTCGTCCTTCCATCAGGGATGATGTTGGGGGTCCGATGTGACCGTGGCTTTTTTTTTTAACGTCAAGGTTCCGCGAGCATATCGCGGCATGGTGGGGTGAACAGCGAGCGAATTAAAGCACACGGGCGCCGTGTTCTCGGTTCTCATGAACCGGTGGTTTGAGGTTGCGAGTTTTCCGCTTGTTTTTTTTTTGTGTTATGCTCCCCCCGTGTTTCATTATCGTCGCTGCAACGGACGGAGGCAGCTTTGGGCGCTTTTGAATGAAATCCAGCACAACACACCACCGGCTGGTTAGCTAGCGCGCTATGCAAGCTGCCAGCCGGACATCGCGCGATGTTCTGGGAAAAAGAGCTCTGTTGGCGAGTCCGTTGTCGAGGATGTTTTGGGTCCGTCCCGATGAGTAATCGCTTCGGCCTCGGTAGCATCGCCAGTGGGTTGGCGGTTTTCGCTGGATCGCTGTGTTTTCATTTCCATCAGCATAGCACCGGTGTTAGTTTAGGATCAAACACGTGTGTGTATGTGTGTTTGCGATGTGGTGGGACGGGCGAAAGATGTGTACCATTTTGTTTGTTTGTGCAGCAGTGGCCGATTTGGCAGGGCGCATTTGTTGCTTACCTTTACGCTACGGCCTGCTATCGGTGCTTCCAACCGCGCTGTTGAAGGGGGTGGCCTTTGAATGGCTTTTGTTCTAGGAATTCAGCCATTTTATCGCACACGCTAAATAGCCCGAATGCCGGGAGGGAAAACAACCCCTTCAACCACAAACTGGGTGTTTAAACAGGGCCGCGAAGCTAATAATGCGCTTTTCATTGAAATCCTCCCCGGGATGGAGCATCACACATGGTGCTTTTGTGGTTTGAATTTGAATTTTTGCGAGTGCCACTTCAAGCTAGCTTATTGTTTCTAATCAATCTGTCATTTTTGTAATTAGACTGTTCGATAGCGTTTTGCGCAACACCGCTTGAAGCAAAGTGGCCCGTCCGTCCGAGAGGTAACACTTCATATTCACAAAAACACTCCCCAATCGGATTCGTCTGTACAGTGAGGCGCGCATCCTCATCGAGTTGACCGTTGCCATTCCCCTCGCACCCCATTCGGCCACCTTAACCCCCCCCCCCCCTTCGGAAGGGAAAGTGGCCATATTTGACAGATGGCCCCGTCCAACGAGAGGGAGACCATTTCGAGTGCGACTGGTTGGTGGAGATGTGCGCAGAAACGAGCGTCCCACTCGGGCCGGCGAGCCCGAGTCAAGTGCCATTTATCACAGGCTCTAATTGCGACGAATTAAGTGTGTTTATGTGTGGTGGTAAAGGGGATGGCGTGGCTGGATTAGCGTCGGGAGGGCAATTTTTACGGTTGATCTCGGGGCCAACACCGTGGGATATGCTGTGTGCCAGGGTGAAGATAGCAGGATCTTCTCATCATTTCCTCAGACAAATACACACACACACACACACAGCTCAGCGACCGCGGGAGAAGAAAGTGGTCCAAAACTGGGTGCTGGTCCGAGGAGTTTCGGACATAAGATCCGATCGGAACCGGGCCCTGGCCTGCGGGATCCGGGACGAGCGATAAACGGACGTTTCACGGCGATCGGAACCACACCGATAAGCCAACGGATCTCGTACGGGGCGCGCAGAAGAGGGTGTTTTGTTGTGTACAGCAACGTCCCTTCTCTCCTCGCCTGTGCCGTAGTGATCATATTATTACGCTATGATTAATCTAACTTTCACATCTCTCGGTACGCCCGGGCTTGGCCCTCGATTGGACGCTTACAATTGTCGCTACGCCGTTACGCTCGAGAGCCGGTCGCTTCCGTACTGCGGAGGCCAGGCGTGCCGAGTGAAACCGAGCAAATCCCCGGGGGCTGGGGAAAAATATATATATCGATATAATATCCCGTTCCAACGGGGTGAAGTAAACGAAACCCCATATAGCCCAACGGCCCACCCAATGCACTTCCCATCATGGTTGCGGTTGTTTGTTGCTGTTTTTTTCCTATCGAGCTGCGTTTGATGCATTTTTCCGCCCCTTTGGGTGGGCGAGTGTGTGTCTGTGTGTGCGTAGGTGTGTATATGCGCGTTGCTAAATAACCGCAAAACCATGGTTCGTTTCCATTATCCTCCGCTCGCCATCGGTTGCGATAAGTGTTATCAATCCATCGGTAAAAACCCGCCCATCAGTGGAACGGGTGGGATGGAAATAGGGAAGGAAAAATAATAACACAATTCCACCCCCCCCCCCCGCTGGGGTTGTGTGCATCCTCTCATTTGCTAGGTAGTTACTACCGGTGGGTAATGTGACTCCCTTAGCGAGAGAAGGCGAATCCACGAGGGAGGCGGAGGGATTTCTCCGTCGGTTTCGATTTGGTTGCGCAAACTCCGAGTCAATATTTACCGCGAAGGAAGAGTCCGTGTTTGCTGAACCATGTGTGTGTGTGTGTGCAAAGATTGGTGACTTTTGCACTGGACCGTGATGGATGCGATGGTGCCGGGTTTATGTGTGTGTGTTTTATTGTATTTGGATTGGGGATTCGCGTTTAGTTTCAATCTCACATTTCCGGGACACTTTCCGTCAACCCGGAGGTTCAACGTTACCGGCCTGAAAAGCCGTACAGGTAGATGGTTTTCTTGTGGACGTTTGGGGGAAAATTTTCCCCCGACGCAAAGCTATGGTCGCGAATTTTTCCTCCTAACTTTGGGGCACGGTTGTACGCGGATGGTGTAAATGTGACCGCGCCATTGAGCGACGTCGGCGCCCCTCGGAAAACGCAACGCTCTCTAATCGAGGCCATTTTTCATCCTAAACTGCTGGCACGTCGGAATTTTCCGCGGCCCGGGGATGGAAAAATGATTGCAATGGTTAACGCAACCGGGCGGCAATGGACGCGGGCTATCAGCCAGACAGAATCGAACCGCGCTTTTCCCTGTGCCTTTTCTGTACCTCTCTCGCTCGTCCTCTCACGGTCTCTTTCGCTCTATTTTCTCTGCTGTTTGTGAGACGCAAAAGGGCAGCATATCGGGATATCAGGATGTAACGAACGCGTGATTTACGGTTATTGATCTACCAGAGCCGCCCAGACCGTCGGTCGAAATTCCATTCCCGGCTACGCCCGGAAAACGGATGGATTTCCCGGTGCATCACTCGTGCTAAGTCTGCGTGCGTGTGGTGATGTGCGCGCGAGCGCGCGTGTGTGTATGTGCACAGGGCCGTGCCTGGTCTGTATCGTGTTGCCTACCTCAACTTTCCGGCTCGCCAGTCCTGTTGCCCACTTTCGTTCGGCACGTGGAAAATGTTTCCGAAGGACATTCGTTCCCAGGCAAATGGCGGCGAAGGTGGAAACTCACACTTGGCGCTCTGGCCGGCTGCCATTTATCCTTTCAGGTTTCGCACCGAGGAAGCATATCGAGCTTTTTTCCAACCCCTAAAGAGGGGTTCATGGGAGAGGTAGGGGGTGGGTTGAGAAGGGGAAGGATTTAATGCTTAGTGACCCGCGCTTTCCCGCCCGCTTGTCCGATGCGATTAGACGAGGGTTAAGTGATCAGGTTTTTAGCGAGAACGACCCACACGGCTTCTGGTTCCGTTTTTAGTTTTCGAGCCTGATTTTAGTGTGCCAAATCTCGTGACCGGAAGAGTGGGATGCGCTTGGTTGCGGAATGCAGACAAAGAGAGGAGAGAGGATTAAAAGGCAAGCCGGAAAAAGCGGCCCGGCAAGCATGAACCGAGTTATGAAAACGACACCCCGGGGGTTGGGCAAAATTCGGTCACTAATTTTGCCGCTGGTCCAGGGCACGTTTTAAATTTGGTCGCATTGGTTTCCATTTTTTTTGCTAAATTCTCCCTCGATTCTGTGCAACCTGCTTCCTCCAAAAGAACCCTTAGGGTCGCTGGGCGTCATATTCTTTACGGGTTTTTCTCGTTCGCTGCAAAACTTCCCGACCGGATCTGCCGGACTAAAGTCCAGCCGCCGCTTGGTTGCCGGTGTTCGAATTTTATTTATCTGTATATAATTTTTATCCTCTCCGGACGCGAACCAGGCGAGGGCGTTTGCCGCTTGATGGTGGGCCTAGGCCGGCAAAATGGAAGCCATAAATTACACCATCCGCTAAACGGTTTTTTCGGGGATGGAAAATCGATCCGCTAATGAATCAACGAGCGGACATGCGGCAGCAGTGCTGTTGGGGTGAAATTTCGTACTTAGCCCCGGCAGACGAATCCATGCTTGAAGTACACGCGGGGTGATTTAGGGAGGAAGGCGTTAGGGCTGCAAAAATGTTACACACACACAAACACACGCAAACACAAAGGCCCCCGGAGGCGCGTGCGGAGCAGCGAGGAGATTTGTATTTATGTGGCGCTGATTGTAGTAATCGGGTGCGATAGTGTCTGCAGGAAAATGACGGCAAAGTTCCGAGCCGGAGTCGGAATTTTCCTGCCAAACGGGCTCCCACGGCTCTCGCAACCACAAATGCTTATCCCTACGCCAGGATTGCTTCGGATTGCCGCAGCAGCAGCACTAGCAGCAGCTATCCAGTGATTAAGGGCCGAGCCAAATCTCTTCGAATGGGATTCGGGGTGTTTTATGTGCCGAAAAGTTACGCCAGTTTTAATGCGGAGTCGCCCGAACCCGGCTGGCTGAATGCTGCCTTTCGCCAGGTTGGTTTCGATGGCGCGGATTGTCTGAATTAGTTTTCCACCAAAACAACCCCCACCGGGGCCGGTCTCGGTCGGTTTCGGAGAGTGGGTGGTTTGTTTTGATAATTACTTTAGTTATCGAATGAGTTTTCGACTTTTGTCTGCGCCCGTAGGGTATACGGGGAGTTGCGCGGCGCGAGGTGAGGGAGAAAAGTCGCTTCACAGTTGTGTCGAATTTGTGCTTTGATGACATTAATCGGGCGGAAAGTGTGCCCCTTTTAGCCGGCTGCACTCGATTTGTCGGTGGGTTGGTAGCTAATGCCTTTCGCTTTAGCGAGATAGCATAAATGCCTCATTAATCAATCCTCGCGCCTGGAACTAGGGGGTGGGTTTGATGTTTGGCCTATGATGGTGTTTCAATTTAATGCCCTGTGTTTTCAATCGTTGTGCTTAATGATACCGGCAAATAGGTCTTCCCAAAGTGTTAGGAAGTTACGAAATTCAAGCAATCTCACACCGGTGGGTGAAAGTGAATATAATTCATGTCGATTCGCCTCGATCACCTTTAGCAATAAATTACATTTTTCAATTTTATGTAAAGCTTGTTTTTGCTGTTAAGTTCCGATGGCATTAGAAATTGAATTTCGTCTTCTTGTTAAATTTGAGAACTGAGAGGAGCTGGCTGGTCTTTCTCTTGTTATCGTACCCAATGGCTCAATGTTTTTGCTTGGATAGTTGTTCCCTCACCTGTTGGCAGATATGAAAGCGCACGAAGAGTATCTTGCTTCCTGGAAACATCCTTTGTTGGTGGCATAGTAGTATTTTAGTGGGAAAATTTTAGAAAATCGAATTGAGGCCGATTTACCGCAATGCGGCACAGGGATCTTTCTGATTAGATCGGAGATATTAGATGCAGAATGACTTTTATCTTTTTATTACTTAAACAGCTATGAGAATATGTAAAAGTAGGGCGCGTTTGTGCTGCTGTAAGTGTAAGAAGATACCTTAGCCAGAAGGGAAGAAGATAGGCAAAAAAAATAACGATAGCAACACCACCACCGTTTGTCAACTTGCTGATGATTGACTGCCAACCGGTCCGACAGCTGCCCAGGGAGCAAGACGAAAAGAAGAACGAACCCTTAGTGCTGTTTGCGTCGGCAGACATTTATTCACCGGAGTTAGCAAAGTGCAACTTTGTTGCATTCACCTTAACGTGTTCGAAACCGCCGGTGAAACTGGAATGCCAATCTTCTGCACCAAGCTCTTGCATTTGCTCGGTTACAGTTCGTTGGCTGCGCCAAGAAATAACATCGAAACGAAGCGGCCTCTGAAAACATCAATAAACGAACTAACAGTCACTGCCGTCGCTTCTGACAATCATTCATTTCCATACCATGAATCTGGCACCGGGAGCGCTTGTTAGTTGGCACGATTTGGTGGATGCTCGTACCCCGATTTGGTTATTTGCAGGTGCACCTTTTGAAAGGTGGTTTGCCACCGAAATCGCCGTCGATATTACCTCACCACAGAATCGTTAGTTAACGCTTCCAGTTCGAAAGACCGCGTTTCAATTACGCCACAATCGCGGAGTCGGAAGTATTTTTCGATCATTTTCCATCGCATTAGCGCACCCAATGGTCTAAAATGAACCAGAACACCTGGTGTCTCGAGTCACCGATCGGCAGCGTGCTAAACAAACATAAGCTCGATCCAATTTAATCAGCGGGAAGGCCGTTCTCGCGATGCGCTGATAAAACTGGCCAACTTCATGCAATCCCAGCCCGCACAACCGGACGAATTGGAAATGTCACGATCGTATCCCTCGTATGCTAATGCTTCCAGGTGCCTCCGCTCTATAAATGGGACTTCGAAACGACGAACCAGCGCGTGTGTGATCGCAGATAGCGCTTTGGCGCAGGGTTCGCTTTTGTTCGCGAAAAAGGAAATTACTTTGTGTAGATGCCGACTGGTGCACTGTATCGGCGCTAGACAACGGGGCCACTTTTCTGATATGGCGTCCTTCTTTTTTTTCCCCCCGCATCGCACGTGTAATTGCTGCGCCTTCGAAAGGGCGTAAATCGCAGTCAAACCGTCAACGCGCGCACCCTCTGACCCATCGTTCGGAGGGGTGTGTATCTTCATCTTTCGCAAACGTGCGCTCACGTTGGTTTTAATTTACCTTATCGCAAAACTTCATTACACCCTCCGCTCGGTGTGAATGTGTGGTGGAATGTGGCTCAAAGTTTCCTGGCGCAAATGCTAATTTCAGCCTGCCGCCGTCTTGCTTTGGTCGGGCGAACCGTGAGCGTGTTTGCTGAAGCGCACGACAGATGGCGCTTTGCGACCATGAACCCGGCTCTCGTCCACCGAAAGCCCTATCGGCAGATCGGTAGAACCATGCCCTGCCCGTGGGTAGCATGCCACAGGGCAATCATCCGTGCCGTCGGTAGACCGATTACAGAGAGCGAGGGCGCAGACCCTCAGATGGGTTCGTTTCAGCATAAAACAAACCGGCCCCCCAAGGGTGGTTAGGATTGCAAATGCCTCCCGGTGGTCGAGCCTCCTTTCGAGGGAGCGGGTTATCGATAACTGGGTGACCAGCGCGAAGGGGAAAGATACCTTGTTCTCCTGCGTGAGTGTATCGTACGGGTAAAGATAAACCACATCACTTACGTCATTAGACCGGGGCCGCCAATTTTCTCGCCGCTTTCCAATCGTCAGTTGGCGCACGTGTTGTTTGGTGGACTTTAGTGGGATAGGTATGTTCGCTATGCTGTTACTAGTCGGTATGATCTATATTTGATCACCACCCAAAGGTATCGATTTCGCGTGCATACCACCGTCGGGCAGCTGGCTGGAAAAGTGAGCATATCATGCCTTTTTTTTCGCTTTGTACTTCGAGCCCTCACCTTCGGCATGGATGTGTTGTAACACTCCGTACAGTAGCTTCGTGTCGTGCCTTACGGGATCCACGTGCAATCGCTCTTTCTCATTTCCGCCACCGAAAGATCTGCTCGGATTTGGAGGATAAAAACGGTTCAACAATGTCGTTAATCGAATTTTACCAGCACCAGCTGTACTGGGGAAGCTTTTCGTGCACGCCATGGCCCAAAGGAATGGCTCGGCGGCATTGATTGGAAATTCTTTCTCGTCCCTATCGCATGAAGGATACGCCTGAAATGTGGGAAATCCGCCGCGTGTGCTTTCGATGGTTCGATACGTGAGTGATTTTCCTGCACGAAGCTTGATCGCTGATAGTGAAGCGACAGTTTCCAGTGCGTGAGGTAGTTTTTCCACCGGCGTGAGCGTGATAACGGTTTTTCCCATCGTGCGCTAATGAGATTTGTGATACACTGCCGCTTTCGATGGCTGTCAGGGAATGGTCTATTGGCCAAATCTGTACCATCGCGATGCATCCGTTCGTTTCGAGCTGCAGTTCTTCGAAGGAGACTTCGGAAAAGTAGATGAAGGAGTTTTTTCTCCTCATTTTGTAAATATTTTTACGCCACTGCAGCTTTTTTCTCACAGGCCAATTGAAATCACAACGACGCCACATTACGCGATCTCTCGTTGATCTCGTGTCGATCGTTCTGGCTTGGAAAAGCACAGGGCCTCAGTAGTATTCCCTGTACGATGAATGCGCCTTCGACGACACAGCGGATTTGAAGTAGATCGCGATCGCGCGAACCGATGGCGACACGACCGAGAACGTGGAGAACCGAGATCCTAGAGTATCGATTTCCCATCCAACCGATCGAGCGGATTCGGCAGCACAACCCCCGAGAGCGCGATCTGGCGTCGGTGTGGTGATGAAAAATGATTCATTATTATTTAATTAAAGAAAAACTCCGCGCCTGCTCGGGGGCTAACGATCGCTTTGAAGGCGCCTTCAGAGGAGCCCGTGGCAACCAAAACGACCCAAGGTACGGCTTTGGGCCACGCTTACACCGGTAGCAACCGGTAGTGGCGGCTCACGGACATCAACCATCGGCATCTCGACATGCGGGTCTCGAGATCGATTAGAATGGCTCCAGGCAGCGCTCTGGTTGGTTGCTTCTGGCGCTCCGGTCTGGCTGATTGCTGGGAAAGTTTCGAAATCTCGCAGTGTAAGCCGTCTAGGCAGCACAGGAGCACACTTTTGCATCGCAACCGGGCCGAGATTGAAATCATACGGACCGTCGAGAGACCGGTGCCAGCGCGCTAGTTCGTTTCCCTAACGAGCTGTATGCATCAAAACCCATCGAATCTGACAGAGCGTATGTGTGAGCGCGGACCAGCTGGAAACGGATAGCATCCGAGCGAGTGTGGGGCAGTTTGAGCTTTTTTCTCCTCATCTATTTACCATCGTCGTTCAGCTCAGGGAAAAGGATCTGGGAGATTGGCCGAGACGATGGCCACCCGCACTCGTCCGGGAGCTGGTCGTCGTCGTCGTGGGAGAGAAACCAAATACGGCACTTTTCCGCTATCAAATCGCACGACGTTATCCAACACCCTCTCTCCGGTGTGACGGTGGCGGAAGTGAAAGGGATTGGCAAACGCACACTCGCACACGTGGTCGTTGGCCGCGTCCATCAGGAAAGGTGGGCGGCCCCGGTTACGACGAAGGAAAATGGGATGGAGCTTATTTTTTTTAAACTTCAGCTCCGCACGCCGGTATCGTGAGATCATTAATCAATATTATTAATCCAAGCCCACTTTCGATCGCCGGCTCGATGTGTGCTTTCGAGAGCTTCCGATGAGGATGGGACTGCCGTTTTCCGATTCCGGCGATTAATTAGCGGGCTGTGGCGTGTGCGTAGGTGTACTGGGAAATCGTTCCACGCTAGGCCAGCGATGTGGCAAACTAAATAGCGTGAGCGAGAGAGAACGATGCAGTAAAATGAACCCGTCGTCTGCTGATAAAGCATCTCGAGCAGTAGGAAGCAATAAAGCTTTCCAGTTCATTTTAGGAATCCTCACTAGCGCTCACGTGCAATATAAACTGTCTTAGCGGTGAGACTGAACACATCAAAGTGAAGCAACAGCGACATCTAGCGCCTCGTGGCCCCCGGTACATATTTAATCGACAAATAAACTGCTTGTTTGCGCGAACCAAATATGTCACCGCTTGTTGGTGGGTGGCTCCTGGCTGCACGCAAATAGCCTTTCAGCTCTAGTTACACATTTGCCTACTGATAACCACCGTCAGGGTCTTATCCACTGTGCGGGTGTCGCAGGTGAGCCAGCGGCGAGAAGGATTCATGCAAGATCATGTAGGCTTATTCTCGGCGTGCCCGCCCGTCGAACATTTGTATCAATATTTACCAAGCGTGCCGGCCACCACTTGGCCCTCCGGCACTAAAACCACTCTAAAGGTATGCCCCCCCTGAGGGTATGTTTGTTCTGTGCCGATGATAAGCCCTCACGCTCATAACCCATGGATTGGGCGTGGGAAAAGTGAAAGAAAAAAAGGAGCTAGCTTCCACAACGAGATCCGGTGGCGCTAAGATAAGGAAAACCGGAACAACCTGTGTTTTTCCGCCTGCTGGGAGGATAAGAACCTGTCTTTGAGTTTCGTCCTGCCGTAAGATAGCAAGCTTATCGCCGACCACAGACAGCTTGGCGCCCTATAGGAGGTGCGTTTTCTGATAAGAGCTGGATGCTAAGGCAAAGTAACCGGAAAAGTGCGTTGAGCCTGTATAGCGGCTATTCTCGCCTCGATAGCTCGCACTTTTCCGGCTTCGGGATGCCACCATCGCACTTTATTCGCCTATTCTTTTCGCGGCGTGCTTGTAAGCCCCACGTAAATGGGGTTTCTTTGTTTGTCTCGAGTGGGCCACCGGTGGTCCGCGATGCCTGGACGTTCGTGTCTGCAGGGCGCTGCTCGAGGCGTAACCAAAACTTTCTGAGTCGCCCTCAACCTCCCGAGACGGGTGCTATTTACATGCGGGCATGGCCCTTTTTTTTGCTTTCTAGCTGCATTTTCTTTCGCTGCATACTTGCTGGGGAATCGAACGCTGTTCCAGGCACCCCCGTAGTAACAGCAACCAGCAGGTGAACAGCCGGGCTTTTGAGTGCAATTTGTGTTTGTCTGAAGTGGCAGTAAGCGCAACCGAGGGTGCATGAGTAATGGTACCGAACCGGAAGGTCAGCGGGCGGCGAAAGGCGATCCTGGTGGTGGCGTTGGACTTCTTCTTGGGCCAAAGTTTGCGCCATTGTTCGCGTTTGCTTCCCGGGGTGCTGGGTCTGGCATGGAACCACCATCCAGGGTCGTAATTGGAGTTGGAGCATGCTGGAGCTGCTGGAAACGCGCGAACCCTTCGCCCGGGCGCATTCTCATGATGCTTGACGCGTAATTATTTCTTAATTACGGTTCATTTTTGTTTTGGGGCTGATAAAGTTTCGCCGCCCGGTTCGCGATTGCGCTGGGGTTAAGTTTCAGTTCTGAACCGCTCAAGTGCGATGTGCGGCTGGTAATTCTTGCTCTACAGGCAGTTTAATAGCATAATCTGCTTTTTTGTGCAAATCCACCGTGGCACAAAGCGGAGTATGTTTATGCCGATTGTCCTGAGAAAGCGTGTTGCATAATCTTTGCCGGTTTGCTGGTGGAGGAACTAGTGCATTATTTGATCGCTTTCTTAGACACCTTCTTTTGCTCCCGGTACAATTCAAACCTTCATATCATGGGTCTAACAAAGGCAAACATTGTGACGCCTCCCGCTGAGCGCCTTCTACAGTCACGGTGCCAACGCCCACAGGCTCCAAGGAACCGCCTTCAAAGGAGGCCCCTATGTGGGGCGAGTACTTCATTCACAACTCATTCACAACTCGTTACAGAACTTTTCCCCGCTCGTTGGCAGAGAGTGAGTTTGTCAATAGGAAGGCACGGTCGGTTGACTGATTGTGCGCCAACTGACAAGCCGCGCCACCGACGCCCGTTTTGACGAGACATCGAATGAATGCAGTGTCTTTGAGAGATTTGAAAGATTTGCCCGCGGGGATTTGTGAGGTCGCGTCTAAGCGAACCAGCGTGACACTCCCCATCGGGTACTTATCAAACGCTTTCGAATGAGGGCGAAGTGTCAGTGCGGGTCTGCTGTCTGTTTCATCTGCATCTGCTCGCCGATGACGGCCATGATTGTGGAATTTCCCTTCGCTTGGTTGGAACCAAGCCGCGGGTATTATCGCTTCGAAAAGTGCGTCCTTTCGCGTTCGAATGCCACACCATGATGTTTATCAGCCAGGCAGGTAGTAGAGGGGGTTGGTAGGGGTGAGTGGGCGGTCAAGGAGTTGCCCTTCGATTTCGATTTTCTGATGCGAACGAGAGCTGCTGCCCACTGCGCCTACGCCAAACCGCCACCGGCGCCATTCGAGGAGACGAGATGTGGTGATTAATATTTCTGCGATCGAAAGCGAAATCCGAGAGCTCGCCTTTTGGCCGGTTTCTCGTGGGTGGGAGACGTGGTAGAGGTGTACGAGGCAGCGAGCTGAGATGGTCCCTTCCGTCACCGGTCACGGAGATGGCGGCAGTTTGCTAACGGCAGCGTCTTGACCTGCTTTTTCAAAATTAAAGACCAACGCAGGAGGTTAGCGTAGCGTTTATACACTGACGGTACAAAAGAGCGCCAGTGAGACAGAGAGAGAGAGAGAGAAACAGAGAAGCTGGCCACGAGATAAGGAGGGAAAAAAGATGCTGATGTGGGGCACCATTGCTGTCCTTTTGCTGAAGGTACCCGAAGCAAAGTTGTCCGTACTTTTATTATTAGTGTCGAGTTCCGAAAGTTGTGTGGCTTTTGCACTGTTGGTTCTGCCGTCTTACCTTCCCGGTGTTCAGCAAACCGAAGGAAACGACCGAAACAAACAGCAACGATCGATTTCGAGCCTCTCTTTCTCACTCCTAGTCCCTTTAGGCACTTGTGATGGGGGGCACTTCACTTGAACCCTGGCGCGTGTAAAGATGATTGCTGGCTTTGGTCCGAACCGGGTCGGGTCGTTCTCCCTTGAGAGAGGACTTCGCGCGCGCAGGACGAATGGTCCAAGAACCATTCAAATGCTGAATCGGTAATGAGGTGTTCGACTCCATCACTATACTGCCTCTGGGGAGTGACCCAGGACTGACTGAGTAGACCTGTACGGAAACCTTTTCCTGAAGGGCCTGCTGGTTGGTATGCTGACCAGCGGGTGGAATATGCAAATGTGTTTGATGAATGTTTTTCATTCAATCGTGCGCGGTTTTTCCTGTACGATTTCCGCGCCGGATGCGAGCTGTGCATAATTAGAATGAACACATGACCGAACCAGCGATCGGATGCGTTTTCTGGGAGGTGATAAATAAAAGCAACGGTTTGTTTCGATTTTAAAGGGCTTTCTTGGATGAAAGAATTAACATCCGACCGAAAGGAAAACCCTCTCCAGCGCCACGGTTGGGCTCCTTTTCTCCAGCTCAATTTAGTCGAGCCGAGCAGCGTCTGGAGATTGACGTGTATAAATTCACAATAGACTCTCAATTCGGTTCCGTGTTTAGCAGCCATTAGCTAATAGGTTGGAGCGTGTTTCGCCCACGCCCCGCGTAAAGATGGTTGGCGTCTAAACGTGCGTCACCTCCCCCACATTGGCTTGGTTTTTGTTTTGTTCACCACAAGCAGCCACGAATAATGGGCGCAAGATAAAGGGCGCAGACCAGACCCTTAATTAACCGTTTCGTTGATAAAAATGCACTCCCAGGACGGAGGACACAGTTTAGCTCGTCGTGCTTTTATTCGCTGGCTCAACCGACTTTGTGAATTAAACGGTGCGAAGTACACACGACCTCGAATGTGTGACGTTCAGTTTCCCGTTTCGATCGCAGCTTCCACGGCTTTCGCCTTCTTCAACCACATTAGCGACCGAGCACTAATGGTTTGCACGCGTGGGATTGGTGGTGCGATTTTCTTCGCTGTGGTTGGTTTTCTTTTTTTTCTTCTTTTACTCCCTCCTCGTGGTAGAGACTTCAACATAACCCGGTGATGTTGCTGCGTACTAGAGCAAGCCGGCGCCACACGCGCTTCCTTATGTACTTGGGGGTACTTTTTTTTCGTTCCTCTCTACATCAGGCACATATTTTCCCGCATCCACAGCGGCATTGGGAGGTGAATATTTATGGTGCAGCCTAGCTGGATTGTGGAAAACAGGAACCAACGGGGGTCCGATGGGTTACAGAGGGTGCAAATGCACCTGCCATCCCGCCACCCAGGTTTATTTGCGCTATAATTTGCGCAAATGAAATCGAAAGTGGAACTCTCGACTCGTTTACGGTGCCAATGTGTGCGAGAGAGGGTGGCGTCATTGGGAAAGGGCTGCGCCCACCCACGGTCGCTGGGGGCGCTAGAAGGGGTAGCACTTTTTTACCTATCTCATTTGCTGCTGCTCTATCTTTCTCTCTCTCTCTCTCTCGCTCGCTCTATCGTCCGATCATCCCATCGGTCGGTGCTTATCTGCCAAACGCCACCCCCAACTGCACTTGTTTCGGTGCAAAACCACGCGCGCGCTAACAACACTCTCGATTTCAAGCGCCATGGCTTCTGCAGCACACGGTTGGCGTTGCTCGCACCACCGTAACGGAGAGGTGTGAAATTGCACCGCCACACACTCTGCAACACGGCTCCGGTCCAGCTGGGTTGCATTCGGACTGCAATTGGACGCGCGCCTCCCCGGGGAGAAGGGTGCATGGGGTGGAAGCACCCCACACCGATGCAACCCTCGCCCCCCCCCGGTGAGTGGAACTCCCTTTTTGCGAATGCTAGACGCCGATATGGTTTATCGTTTCGCAGCATAGCCGAACGGAATGCGGTAGTAAAACTGATCACCTCCCGTTCGCTGTGCTTTTTTTTTATGTTTTAATTTCGAAACGCCAACCCAACCCCGCGAGGGAGAAGGGTGTGTGCGTCATCGATGCTTGGTGGGGGGGTGCCTGCAGCATAGGGGTTTGGCGTGTTTAAATTTCGCTCACCGTTGTAATCTAACGCCCGTTACACACCGGCTCGAGGGTTCGATCGTGGAGAAAGGGACGCGAAAACCGTACACTGATATCGAGCGGGATTTAGTTTTAACTGCGCGACACTAAATTGGAAAATTGGAAATGGGGGTTCAATTATCTGCGAGAACCGCCAACCGCAACGGAATCGTGCAGGGTGATGGTGTTTTCATTATTTAAAAATAAAAGCATTCCACGCGCGTTAATTCTCCGAGCGCACTTGGCAACCTTGGGTTAGTGTAAGCCTTCCATTCGTAAGCTCGAACGGATGGTTGGTGGGGTTTAAATCCGAGCGTTGTTTCGTTCGCAAATTTATTATCACTTAAACCGAGCGCCCAAGGGCCATCCAAGCCGCAGCCGAGGTTCCGTTTGTACGGATCAGACGGCTAACTGAAGCATAAAACATAATAATGCTCTTAAGTGGCAGGAAACAAAACCAAATTAAGCCCAAATCCGAGTCAACCGACGGAGCGGTTGGTGGAGCTGTTTTGGTTGGCTGACCGGCTAGCATACGGTGTCTTGCGCAACCTGGGAACGCGAAGGCTCTTTACAATAATCATAAATGTAATTACAAAAAAAAGGAAAAGGAAAACGGCACACACATACATACTCGGGTGGTGCAAGCGCATGGAGAGGTACTCGTCCCAACAGTGGCACAGGTCGGTGGCGCTGGCATAAATAAGAAATGCCACTTACGGGCGGAACCGGTCGTAAGGGAGGGAACGAAGGGCGCTGGGTGAGAAGTGGTGGTCGGAATGGAAAACTGGAACAGACACAGAAACGTGATGTGTCATTTCCTTCATCGCCGGCTTGCAGTTGCAATTGGCCGCCGTGTGGCCAAAGGTGAAGCAACAAAACACCGGCGACAGAATCGACGTAGCGAAATGGAGGAATTACTGGGTTTTTCTTTTCCGCCATCCGCGTCTTTCCCCTGCACCTCGTTGCTTCCCTCGTCCGGTTGTGCATGGTGGGGAACGTAAGCGAAGGTGGAAAAAAAGTCTGCCGCGCCCCACACGGGTCACAAAACGCTTGCAACAACAACAGAACGTGTAGCCCTTCGGCTAGACTTTTCCCTCTTCACGGTGGTTCGCTTTTCACGTCATTTTTGCGGTTCTTGTGCTGCGAACCGTCGCGTTCCGGGCAGCTCTGGTTTTTTGTTCTTTTCCTCTATCTGAGGGCGACCGGTAGGTGCTTACAATTTTCAGTTTCCATCGCCATTTTCGCTTTCGATGTCGAATCGGTGAAGAGATTTTTTTTGTTTTGCTACAAATCCATTTGTAGCTGCGTTTTTTTCTCTGTTGCCTCGCTTGGGTAACTTTCCACCGGTGAGCATAACTTTTTTTGATTTCCCGAGGGAAGTTTCATCACCTGGCCTTGTTCTTGTGGGAGCAGCACGAGCGGACGGATGGTAAATTGTCATTTAAACCCCTTTTTTTTGTAACCAAAGATGACCCCTGGGGATTATGTTGGATGGTTGAATGTCGAGCTTAAAAATAACTTGCGCAAACGAATTCCTAATTAAGCTTATCATTGAACTCCTTTTTAGCTGCTCTTCCGATTGATTATTCATCTGGCTTTGTGTGCCAAACCGCATGCAAAGCTTATCGATCGCTGATTGCACATGCGGCCGGTGTGGGTTGAATAATTTCTGCTCGATTCACAAAATTTCACTCAACCCGCTTGTGTGTGTCGCTGCTCATTGCTTGCGAGCAATTCAATCGCTTCCACCAAAAACCAAAGTACTAAATTCCGGCAGCCTGCACAAAACCGTAAACCCGATTTGTGGGGGCCCGCTTGTGCATGAGCGAGCTTCACCGTCGAAGTTTTACGATCCTCTCGGAGTCAGTCGCGTGCACCAGAGACTCCTCTCTGTGGCCGGCATTCGTCACACCGGACATTGTCGAACCCCCGTTGGCATGCAACCGTGCATGATATTTTGGGGCGATGGAAGTTTATGAGCGCGCGGTTTTCCATTCCATCGCCGGATCGCCGCCGCAGTAAATCTGGGCGAGTTCGGTTTGGTCATGGTTCATTTTTTTTCTCTCTCCGTCTCATTTTTTTTTGTTATTGGACGCCGCCAATGGCACATCGGGCTTGGTAACGGCGGGAAAGCTAACTCCGTTTCGCTTCCCCAGTGACCACTTTACATAGGGCGAATAAGTTGTAAAACTGTCTGGCGTTGATATTTTCTGCCAGTGCGTTTTTTCTTCTTTTGTTTATCGCTCGTCATGTGTTTTGTTTCGTCGCTGCAAGCCCAGAATATATGTAATACTTTGTGATGAGAGGCTGGCAACGTGCGCGCCCTCGCAGTCGTATATTGGAACCGATTTAACATGCTGAAATTTATATCATTTCACTGCGGGATCCGTACGTGCGCTTTTGGGCCAGGTATATCGCCAGTCGGCAGGATGGGTCACGTTCGAGATTTTCTTACGGTGACAGCCAGCTTTTATCGACCAAAAGTCTCGGTGGAGAAGAATGTAAAAACGCGCGTCATCGAATGGAGGCTCTCTTTGGCTGTGGTCGAGCGAGCAAGATGGTTGGCATCGGTGTTCCGATGGTTAGCTTTTGCGCTTTATGTAAGTTTTTTTTGTGTGTGCGCGCGCCCCATTGCTTGTTTCCATTTTCCACTCTGTGGTGACATCTGGCCGGGTCGTTAAATTACCTTTACAGCCTTTAAATTTCCTTTCGAGACCACCCCATCCTTGAGCTTGAAGCGTTGGGCTTCAGGTGTAACGCCCGTAGCCCTCTCGGTTGGTCCGATTGTCCGCCCTACTCACACACAGGGCTCCTCTCCGGTGTCTCTTTTTTACTCTTTTTGTCTTTCGGACGTTATCAAATTTCATAACCTTCATTAAAAAGTTTAACCTTTTCGGTGTCGCTCGGTCGTTTGTGATGGCGATTGCTTCATATCTGCTGAAAGCAGGAAGACTGGCCAAACCCTACCGTATAATGGTGCCCGTGAAAGGAGAATCGTGGGGAAGGATTAAGGTTGCCCTCTTCCGGTACCGAAGCTTCGTTTCGCTTGGAAGCGGTATTTCGGAAGCAAGCCAACAGCGCCAACACACGGTTTCGGCATTACTTTGTGTCTTTTCTACCGCCCAGCCAGTAGAAGGACGAGTTCGTGCACGGAACACATGGGCGGGCGGATTTTACAAGTGCCGGAGTGGGTGGAAAAACCCACCTTTTCGGGTGGTCCGTCTAATTAGTACAGCTTAAAACGAATAATTGCATAAATGGAGCTTCCCTTTTTGACCGAGCGAGGGAGGAGAACTCACGTTGGTTGGGTTAAAACACGCGCAGTCATATTTATTGTGGCTCTGGAGGATGCCGGCTCACACATACACACACCACATGTCGGATGTCGTTTAATGGTTCAATATAGCAGATTTATTCGAATGGTAATTACAACCGCCACCACAATCCAAGGGTCACGGCTGTGGATGATAATATTTTGCAATTCAAGTTCGTTAGGCGTGTTCTTCGTGCGGGAAAGCATTTAGAAGGAGGTGGCGTACTGAGGTAGCAGGTTTAGGGACCATTTTCCCGGCTACCTCAAGTAGCCTTTCATGTGTCAAGCGACCAGCTTGACGACTAGTTAATCCGAGGCCCGATTTAAGTGGCGATCCAGCAAGAGATTGAAAAGAGGCCCATCCGTTTCTCGTACTCGGCTCTCTTCCAATCATATCCAGACACTCCACTGCAGGCGAACTTCACCAGTCATGTTTGGAAGCTTCCCGGGGAGCTTGGAAAACGTCAGCCGCGCAACTCACTTGTGGTGATGCATATGACTTAGATGCAGTCGTCTGGCTGTTTTTTTTTACGACTCATCCTTCAACCCCTTTCAATCCTTCGTTCTCGCGGTCGCTTCCAGACCGTAGGGGGCTCTCGTTGTTACGTTGTGTTTCTTTATCGCTGATTGTCCGGTGTTTCTTTCCGCGCGGTGGCTTTTGCGTTTCCTTTGCCCGGTTTGAAGTGCTGCGGCTGCGGCTGTTTGCTGTTGCAGCAGAAGAAAAGGTAGCCCATGACACAAGCCCGCCGGACGCGCTTCACACAATTTAAAGCCATCGACGCGAGTCCCGAAGAGCACTACTTACCGACGCCAGTGTACGGATTGTGGGCGAGATTTACCGGGGTGGATGCCTGGAGGTGGACTGCCCGGGGGTGGGAGGACTCACCGGGACTTGTGATGACTATATATAGCCGAGCGCGGTCGCTATCAAGAAGGTGTATTATATTATTTCTTCACCTCATCCATTCTCAGCCACCAACAGCAGCAACATCGGCTGGAGTATGTTCAGGTTCTGGTGGGGATGCTCGATAGGGGGATGACAGAAGAGAACGGACACACCACCAACACCGGTAACCATTTGCTGCCACCAGCACTGACAGATGGAGCTCCTCAAGGGGATTACGACACCCTCGGGAGTCCGTTGGTGTCGCTCCGCAGTGTGTCTCGGTCGGGTCTCCCGTTGAAAGGGTCGAAAGCAAAGAGAAGGTGCTTTATTGCTGCCAATGAGCCGTGCCACAGAACCGCTTGGCAGGAAGAAACACCACAAACGAGCCCTCGAACCCTTCCACAAGGGCCAACGGTCGGCCATCTTTAGAGGAGGAAGCTTGACGTGCGGACGACGATGTCATTTTTAATCGTCTTAACCCTTCAATACCGTCTGGAGGAGAGTTGCTTTCGCTGGCTTTCGCGTGGAGCAATTTTATCGTGCAGCCCCAAAGCATACGCTTCGAACTCGTTCTAACGAACTGCTGCCACTCGTATATCGATTGGCCTCGGAGGTTGTCGTTTGTAGCTGCCCCCAGCAAAAAACGTGTCTTATTGATAGTGGTGTCGTTTGTTTCCTCCTTCTCAGGCCAGATCCGTGGGAGGAGGCCGCATTGTGGCGCTCATTGGCTATGCAAAATCTGTTTCTGTTTTTGCCTTTGCTTTTGTGTGCCCCGTCGACAGATGACATGAGTATTAATGGGCCAAATTTGCTGCTCGGAATGGTTATAATGCAGCATAAATAAAGCTCGCTTCTCTACTGCCTTACGAGGGGATCCGATGGGTGGAGAAAAGCGTCTCACGGGCGATAGTTGAGAGATTTAGTTTTGCTTGGCAGCGACGGGCGCACGCCGTTTACTTCGCCGGCTGTTTTGTTGTCCTTTTTTTTTGTGGCTGTGTTGTGTTTTCGATCTTTGCGGGCGTCGTTATTCATTGAGCGACGCCGTCGAAGGCGTGCTTTTATGCAACGACCATGGCATCGCCCCCGGAGCATGGCCAAGGGTGACATCCAAATGGTGAGAAAAAAAAAGAATCGATAATGTTTATTATGACCACGCCGTTGTGAGAAACGAGATACCGTTGGCTTGTGGCATATTGTTTCCACAACGGTGCCTTCGGTGCATCGACCACGCGCGAGGGCATGGCATTTTCAAGGGTTTTGTGTTTTTTTTTTCGTGGTCTTAACGACCAAGATTCGAGCAGTTCTTTGCCTCATATGACTCACCTGAATTTTAACTCATAGCGAAGATTGACATGACTGGGATTTGTGTTGTATTCAGCTCAATTCCAGACGTACGAAAACCCCCCTCGAACTCGATCAAAACTCGATTTAGTAGCGTGCTTTATAGAGCGAGCACGTGCGTTTTGTGCTGTCGAAATTCAATTTTCAACTTTTACTCCACCCAAAAAGCGCGAGGTCAGCGGAAAAGACGCCGGTCCCCCTACGGTTGCGTTCGTGCTGTGCCATTGTCCTTGAACTGTTATTGATTTGATGAATTACTTCCTCGTTCGATTTTCGTCTGCGCGGTCGCGGAACCTACCACCGAAGCTGGTAACAATTGGAGGGTTGTTCGAAAAATTTTCTTTCCCCGCGGTCATTTCTTACGCTCTGCGGCTCACGTGCATTGGTCTAAGAAACAGTGAGAGAGTGAGAGAGAGAGAAACAGAGGATCTTCTACGCAGCAAATTTCACGCTCCCCTCGCGGTTTTTTGGTTTTTTAGCCAGCTCGGATTCATTGATGCATGCGCTCGAGCGTGTCTTTTAAGACGCAATAATACGCAGTTTTAGAAGTCCTGCGTCGGTTCTTTCTAGCGGTATTACTTTCCTTTCTGGTTCCCTCTGCTGCCGGGTTGGCGCATTTAACTTCCGGAACCAAGAGAAAGGATGTGTTCTCGGTTGGCGTCCTTGCGCATCCTTGCGTGGGGAATACCGGACTCTGGATGGCGTTTTAAATTACGCTGAATGACGCCGAGAGCCTCCCGTGCTGCGTAATTACATCACGTATCTGCGACGGAAACGTCGGATGCGCGATTTTATTCCCCCGGAGCACCCGGATTGATAAGATGCGTTTCAAGTGCGTTTTTGCGCTTCCTATTTTGGAAGCGAGTTGCGGCATGAGTTTCCCGAAGAGAAACAGCCACGCCACCGGGGTAAGAGTTGCTTCTCGAGGTCGACCGCTCGCGGGTGAATGCTGCTCGAGTTTTGGCAATGAATTTGAAATGAAGGGAACGGAACTGTTTGACAAAGCGCTCGCTGTCATCGCAGGATTAAGGCACTGCGGGACTCGCCGCACCGCCGCGGGGTTTTGAGAGAATTGATTTTCTGCGCCGAGATGTCGCTACCAAATATGCGGTGGCATGGGTCGGAGCGCTTTTAGCAGTTGTCTCGAGTGAAATTAATCGACTGTACCGTTTCGTGACGCGCTCGATGTGGCGGTTTGTGAGGTTATTCCGCATCGATTAAGGACGCTATCGTAGGGAAATGGCACGAGGCATGCCGTCGAGAGCCCGACTCGTCTGGTATGTTTTTGAACGTTATCTAGCCCACTGAAATATGGCTTTTTTAATTTTCCGGAAGAGCTTAATCGATGGTAAATCCATTGATTAATTGCCTCACCAGCCGGTGTTGGGTGCATTATCTATGCGATGAGTTATTACACCGGTTGGTCATATTTCTTCAAGCGATGTAAATCATTTCAAGTTACAATTATTTACCTCATTATCGTATTGCCGGGTGGAACATTTGCCGGAATAAATTACGGAATAAAAACGTAGTGGATTCTTCATAATTATTGCGAGATCAAACGGACTGGTACGAACGACTGGTCAGCGGAGCATGCCGCGAAAATGGGTGTTTGTGTAATTTCCAGCCACTAATTCGCATCCATATCGAGTCGCGCGAGGCTCTGGCCACGCATATACACCAAATGGCTTCATAACGAAGAATGAATTATTTTAATGTACTGCCTGGCAGCAGCGTCCAGGCAACCGCACGGATGTAGGAGAAAGGGACCGTTGTGTCAGGAATGGAAGGAGAGTGCGGTCAGTGCTGAGGCTGCGGAGCTTTCCGGGCGCGGAACGAATCGTGCGGCTAAAGGGCTCGCCATCGCATTCATCATCATTATTCAAAATAGGCCAAAATTTTCGCGCATGGTTCCCTCGCGGCCCGGGCGCGAACTCTCGTTTCGGCACCGTACCAATGTACTTCATCTGGCATGGGTGAAGAGCGTGAGGAGGATGTATGGGTGCGATGGGTGGGGGTGGTCTCCGATGGGGGTGGTGATGGTGGTGGATAATGTGCACGGAAATAAATAATTCATTGCGACCGAGCGACCAGCGACCGGTCCAAACTGAGGGAACTGGGCGGAAATGTGAAGCCTGATGGCGGCCGAATTTCGTGAAGGCCTTTTTGAGGGCCATAAACACACGCACACGAACGCTACCTTTGGCTCCTTGAATCATCCTGAACTGGGATGTGAGAGTTGTGGACAGGGTTTGCCCTTTGAGACGCGATCGATTTGTGGCCCGTTTGTGCCGGTAAGGCTTTGCGTTTAAAAGCTGGCTAACCACCGGAATTGAGGAGCCGTCCGAGAGGGATGAAAAAAATGCGTAACAGTGAAAGGTGGATGGAATTGGTAGGAAATTAATTTTGCTCGTGAATTGGAAAATATGCAAATTGCTGCGTGTAGCGCTTTTTGCGCTATTAATACAATCGTGGCACCGTTGTGACAGCGCGGATGGATACGCGCAAATTCATGCGCTAAATTTTATTACCATTCGTAAATGTGTGTCATTTGTTTTGCGAGATCCCCGTGGGAGAATTTTCTCGTCCCTTCGCAACCCAAGCCCTCTAGCTCCATGCGGTTAACTCGCAATTAAATTTGCTCCATGTTGGGTAAAATAATACACCAATATTTTTTTTCTCGTTTTTTGCATGTTTCTCAACCTTTTCCTTGGGATTTTCCTCCCGCCAACATAAATCATCAAAAACAGTGGTGCGTGCCACGGGCATTCGAATTGACGTATGTCTGCGTTTTACGATCCAATTGGCTTCCGGTGGCAGGACCCCCATCTCATGATTTATCTTGCCATCGTGCACTTCCGGCCGGGCATCACTGGGAGCGCACATTCGATTTCAAAGGAACCGAGTTAAAGTTTCTTTGAAATTTCAACGCGGTCACCGATCCGGGGAATAAAACGTGTTTCCGGTACGGGCTCACCCGGTGGGGCGAAAGAACGAACGCTTCTTAGTATCCAGCAGCGGGTAATGTTTATCATGGGGGCAAATAGGGAGACATCGAAAAAAAAAAGACACAACTTCGAGCAGAACCACGGGACGTGCAGATCACTCATTTGACATCACCTTCCTCACACACGCAACCATCTCTTTCGCACTGCCTCAGGCATGACGACGCCCTGCGAGATGATAACGATTTGAGGTTCTGATCTCGCAGAGTATGCCACTGACAGTGCTGGTTGCCATATTTATCAACTGTCCGATGAGCGCATCCTCACGAGAGCGGAGTTTATGCCACATTTCAGCGCCTTTTGCTCCATTCGGCTGTGTCTGGGTGGCGATGGTGGTGTGTTTTTTTTTCGATTCAGGCGCCCCTGTCACGCACCACCCACCAACCACAGTGTCGTTGAAATAGTAACGGCATGAAAAGCACCATCCATCATAAAGTCGCTGCGTTCGGTTGCCTCTGCCAGTCGCTGGGCGGATTCGAAAACACCGAAGGCGTGTGTGTGTAGCCGGTTGTGCGCTGCTCATCCGCTTGTGGTTCTATTTTTGGACCACAGGCTCGCCAATGGTGCGGCAGTGCATCGAAAGGGAAGCGAGCAAAAGCGGGAAGCGGGAGCGTACATGGGCGATGGGAAAAATGTTTCATATCACATATCATCATTTTCATCGCTGCGCGTTTTTCACCGCTGGTGGGGGGGGGGGGGGGGAGAAAATGCGAGCGCGCGCACCCGGGAAAAGAAGCAAAAAAGCACACACAGCCACACGCGTACGCATGCACGTACATAAACCCATATTCCGGTGTTGGAATGGGATTTCGGTGGGGCAGATTCGTCGTCCCGCGGTGCGTCGAGGACTTGTCCTCGCGGCTCATCACGCCATGAACCGGCAGCTCGCATGGCCGTTGTCACTTTGGTGCCGGCGGTTGAAACTGATCTTGCCGGGTGGATTTTTCCGGTCGGGTCGATGGCATTTTCCGGTGTAGAGGGCGTACACTGAAGTGCGGCAGGATGGGTAAGCTGGATGCGAGATAAGCGCGACGTGGGTGCGAGATAACGTGCGGAACGCGCCTCGCTCTCGCCGATGGATGGGTGTCGGCTTCAGGGCGGTCGGATTTTGGTGGAAACGAAACGTGCGCTGACAGTCTGAAGGGATGGCCGTCGCCACGACGTTGGAGTGGAAAATCTTTTTTCCCATTTTTTGTTCTCGTCTTTGTGCTCCTTCAAGTCACGCTTTCATTATATTTTTTATCCTTCCACGGCGTGATGGTTCCGTGCGTAACGCGTCTCCTTTATGGGGTGGGGGTTTGCCTTTCTTGAAGAATGACTGCTGAGTGACATTTTCGCTTAACGCAGACATGCCGCCGCACATTGCCGTGATGGTTTTTTGTCATCGGGACTGCGCTAATAACTAATTAGCATAGGAATTGAACAGACACGGGTTTCCGCTTTGTGTTTTGGGGGAAATCTGCTTCCGAACGCGCTGGAGTGAATTTTGAATCATCCCGCCCGGAAATCATTATCCAAAACCGTTTTAGCGAATAAAAATGGTAGCGATTTTTTTCTCTCTCAAAATATGCTCTACCAATTTAATGTAGTCAAATGTTGTAAATTATTAAACACACCTACGTCAGAGAGCGCTTCGGAGTAATAGTGAAAACCCCATCCTGTTTCGTTTGGCCATAAATAACGGTGCACAATTTTATTGCTCCTCTCTCCTACCCTTCCACCCACCAATCTTCCTAGATCCGCCTCCACTAGGGCCGACACGCGGAAGTCCCTGGTTATCATCAGCCCGTGTGCGAACGGTCGGCAACGAAAAATCCCCAGCACCGTTCCATCCATTAGCAGCTGATTCATAACAATTTTCCCTCGATCAAACAGAACTTAATGGTCGCGTAATTTCACCCTTCGCCAAGGTAGTGATTAAAATCGCTGCACTGTAAATTGGATTGATTCCGGTGATGCGAGAGCTGGCGGCCATTTTGTGGGCACGAGCCTGTAGGTGTTCAAGAGGTTGTTTGTGTGTGTCTGAAAAATATTTTTTTCTTTTAAAAGCCACACCGTATCAGCTGATTTCTCTCCAGGTGCATGAAGGTGTAGGCGGAATATCGTTCCCAAATCAAGCAAATTCACTCACGAATGCCTGCGATAGCTTAGGCGGCAGCATAAGGTTGAAAATTGTACACCGTTTGCTATGGCCTATGCCTATGCTTACTGCACCTTTTTTGACGCTTCATTGTGTCTAGCTGCGAGAGATCTTCAAAGGAAGACTTTCTTTTGACTTCATTTCGCAACGAGGCTACGTGCGCGATAGGTAAAGTTCAAAGGAGCGCTAAAGGGTTGGCAACAGCATAAACACGTAACCGGCAGCATAGACCCATTTACCGAAAACCCTTCCCAATCACACTCGCTGCCACGCTCGGATGGAGAAGGAAAATGTTGATGACGGGGATTTTCTTTCACTTCACCCCGGGTTCAGTTTTATATTTATCAGCTAAGAAGTCACCGTTCGTTGGGAAGCGTGAGCCGGCGGCAGGCGCGGACAACGCACGCGAGGAAGGTTTCAAGATGTAGATTTTTACGAATCACTCAACACCAAAGGCTGCCCAAAAACCGAGTGGGTCTGTTGATTTCCGTGCGGCTTTGGAGTTTTGTCGAGCGAGACGCTTAGAGTGGATGGAAAATTCCCCAATTCCCGGCAGAGCTGGAAGCGCGAGAGAGCGAGATAGCAAAAAGAACCGCACCACGGACGCGAACACTAAACAAATGAAAAGCAACCAACATTAGACGAGCGGACGATCGCGATTGCACGTGGGTGGCTATTAGAGCGTAGGGTGGCTAGCACCGGTGTCGGCTTTACCTGCTTATTATCAGCCCCAAAACGTTTCCATAAACGCTGTAATGAGCATTAAAATTGCCTGCAGCCAAAATATACTCCCATCTACGCGCGCGCGCCTCGACGGACCGAAAATGCTAGCCGCTGATTCGTACTATCAACTCTCGATGAGCCTTAGGAAAGGGAAGCTTTATGGTCGAGAGGCAAAAAAAGTGAACGATAAAACAATGGAGCAGTGGAGATAAATACCTCGCGGCTCGGCGGTTGATGCTGGTGGAAAACCTGCGGGCTGTGAAGGATGAAAAACCCGCGGGGTTTTGGTATTGCAATCGGTAGCGGCCTGCCTAAATGGCGATGGATTAGATTTTTTGATGGGAAGAAACAAAAAAATGAAAACTCGCTAACGGTCCAAAAGGGACGCCCTCGTACACATGCAAGCGATCGTTAGGAAGACTACTCGAGCATCTGCTTGAGAAGCAAATCAACAACTACGAGAAGAAGAAAAAAACACACTAAACAAAACGTATAAAAATGAAAGATAGATGAAATAAACGGTATAAAACATCGTTTATTCATTTACAATCCAACGCACCCCACGGGCGGCCCACGGGAGGAGTTCATTTTCCACCCGAACACCAGAAAGCGAAATCGTTTGATCCGGTCAACCGCCTCTCATGGCTTTTCCGCCTTATCTTACCGTCCGTTTCCCGGTGTCGTCGCCCCTCGTTCTTGCCCACCGGCTCGACTTGTTTTGATAAACTATTATTTACTTACGTTTATTTTAATGATTCTTTTCATTGCTCTTTTTTTTCTCTTACCTTCAACCCCGCCGCGCGCAATGGTCTGCTTTATCCGTGTGCGGATCGCTTCTTTGTTTCGTTTCATTTCCTTCCCGTCCCGTTCCGTCGGCATTCCACACTTTATTGTATTTCGGGGAAGCCAATTTACATAAGTTCGATGTTACCGGTCGGGTGTGGGGAGGAGGTGGATGGACGCATGTGGGGTTGGAGTTTTTCGCCGTGCGCGAGTGGGTTTTATTTCTCGGCGGCATTCAAATGGGCTGCAGGCCGTTTTAGAAGTGCTCGCGAGGGGAGCGTACTTTGGGGGCTAAACGCAAAATGATTCAACACCATGGGTACAATGCTTTGCTCAACTGATAGGGGGTGATGATGCACTCGGCAGTATCTATTGTGGTGTAAATTGGACGGCATTTTGGATGCTTGTGTTAAAAAAAGCTATGACTTTGTCGTTTATATATAGGTTTTTTTTCTAACATTTTAGGCTTTACTAGAAACTTTTGAAACGATATATATTTCAAATTTATCTAATAATTTTTTTTTCTTTTCTACAGGTTAGTGACGTTTCTTTCTCGCATTGCTATGGGTTTTTGGTGAGTTTTAAATTTTCATTCCAATTTAAAATACCATTGCGCTATCTAAGAATGCCTGGTGTGTAAAATAAGCAGCTACCAATAACAAATACATGAGTTGCGATTAAACCAACCGAGTGTCCTAGTTGTTGATCATTGTGTTAGATCTATGCTGGTTCAAAAGATGCAGTTGGAAATCAGAGACAGCCCTTATGTCCCGATAAAGTCTATAAAGACTCAAGTAGTGTTATAACAATTCTACGTTTGAGACTCATTCAAAAACTCATGTATCTTATTGATGCAAAAAGCTACAGGTCTTGGGCTAAAGATATACTATCCGTATTCGATCGATCGGCGATCAGATCAACTTGCAGCTAGTTGCAACCCGTGCAGTGATCTGAATTGCAATACCCCTGTCCGGAAGGGATCAGGGATAGGTGAACAATTGCAAAATACTACTCCGAGCAGCACTGAACCCATTTATGCTAGTTGTTTTCTCCTCCGCCTGACGCTTGCATGACCTCAATATTAGGTTTGTCAAGCGTCAGCGGCCGATCCTGTCGATGTGATTTCATAACCACTTGGACCGTACGCTGCCCTGTCCGCTCGACGAGATGTATCTGGAGCTGATGGATCTCCTTGCGTTTGCTTCTCGTCCCTTTGCACTCGGGCGGAATATTGGCAGCACCGTTGCACATTGCACCACCGACGGCCACGACATGATTGAGAAATAAAAATGCAATTAACGAGACAATGCACCTTAGCTTAAACTGCGGTGAACATGGGAAAGGAACACATCGGTCTGCAGAGATGGATTAGATTTGATTCTTGGTCCGTTCCTTGCAGCGAACCAGCTAATCGAAGCCGGGAGCACTATTAACACGATTGCTTCGGGCAGATTTATGTTATGTTTCGTTATATTTTTTTCTCTGCTACCTCTGATCTGGGATAGCTTCTGTTTCACTGCTGCGTCGTTAGACGTCCGATTAATTAGCTGCGAAAGGAATGTTTCAACTGCCTCGCTCATTAGCGTTGTGTTGGTAGAACGGAGCATAGAGTAACAACATTGTTTGGTGGCTACTAGTGCATGTTTTCAGGAAGGTTGCGTTGTAGCATTGGCATGAAACATGATTCACTAAAATGAATATCTAGATTGGAGGAACAACATAGATCCAATGATTAAGATCAAATTGTATGAATTATTGGAAAGAAGTATCTACTCGAATACTAGCAGGATGTATTGCTCTTAAGAGCAGCTAAGCTTCACTTAATTGAGGAGCCATGAGGAGGCTGTCATTGACGACCTGTGGCGGTTATCTCTGTG
Organism: Anopheles nili; assembly: GCF_943737925.1. Lineage (NCBI taxonomy): Eukaryota > Metazoa > Arthropoda > Insecta > Diptera > Culicidae > Anopheles > Anopheles nili. The sequence continues at coordinate 20,766,175 of NC_071292.1, forward strand.
GACATTCCATCTCAAAGAGGACATGTCTCTCATCCGTTCCTCGCGTTAGCAAATTTTCATAACCATACCTTATGCGCTCCTAGCCTCTACCTTTGGGCAGTAAATGCGGTATGCTTCATTTTTTGTTTGCCTTCTGCTGCCACTCCAAAGATTAATCAGCACCTCGGTTGCACGAGTCTGGCATTTGGCCAACCGCTTTGCGCGGCCAGAATGATGGCCAACCGTCAGCCAGCGGGCGCCCTCTCAACTCACTTTCGTTTCCACGCCGGGTTCCACGAGGTGTTGAGGTGTTCGTGATAAAGTCCGGGTGTGTTGGCGTCATCGGAATTGGCAAGCGCAGCTCCGCAAAGTTCCCAAGGAGCGGTAGTCCAAGGAGGCTGTAGTTATTTGGATGCAGGCCCCAGTACCACCCCACGTGGCCAAGGTGTGGCCAATAAAAGCCTGGGGAGAGAAAAATGCCACCCAACCGCACGTTATCGTGTGTGTGTGTGCCCACTAATTTCTGAGGCAGCTCCGTCAGCTAGCTGCTGCGATACTACTGCTACTGCCTCCGACGGTCAGCCAGTCGTCGTTAGCCTGGTAAAATATTAGCACAACAGTGGCCCCGAGTACGCTCATGGTGGTATTAACATGCGAGCGCTGCCGGTTGGCATTTGGAGATGTCGGTATGGTTGGTTGGCGGTTCGTGAGCGATAAGCCCTTCCTCCGGCGGGGCCAACCCATGAAGGTGGGCCTCTTTCTTGAGGTCGGTTAGGGTTCAGTAAAGATACCACTTCGGTGGATAACCGAGGGCGCTATTAAAATGTCAATTTTCATCATTAACTCGGGCTTGTTTTTTCTCTGTTTCGAGGCCTCCACCGACATTAGGCTCGGCTGGCGATGCAACTCAAACAGACGTTGGGGGGATGGTTGGCAAAAACCAGCTGACTATCAGGTCGACCGAACCAAACCTGCGTGGAGCAGCTGCTCGCCACCTCGGGTTGGCACGGTTTTGTGCAAAATTTCAACTTCTTACAGCCAACCCGTGTTCGCAACCCCCGTTCGAGAGGGTGATACATTTGTGGGCTTCGACCCGGCCGGTGGAATGCTCGGTAAGCGCGAATTTATGCTCCGTTTGCACCGGAGCAAAAACGCAAACGCCGTGCTCAGGCACACGTTTTTCTTCTGCTGTGTGGTGGTGCCTTTGATAACGCCAGCAGTGGGCAGCTGCACCTAATTCGCTGGAACGCTCTCGGCGTCCGAGCGACGAAGCTGCGCCGCCACCAGCGGTGCTCGAGAAGAACGGGGCTTTTTAAAGCATGGCAGCGCCTCTGGTGAATCTTTTTATGAATCATAATCTCGGGACCCACAACCATAACATCATCCCCCGAAGGGGTCCGAGTGGGGCTGGTTGGCATAAATCTTGCACACCGTGGCTAGCTCGTGTGCCGTATCGTGTCGAGGTCGGCCGCGTATCCTTCTGTGCCGTTCGACTCACCCACCCAACAGGGAAGCGCCATCTCCTGCTTCGAGGGCTGCGCGACGACGGGGTTAAGTAGCAACAATAGTGGTTTGTTCGTGCATTAAATATGTAACTCCACTGCTGGCCACGTGGGGACGATCCTTGAGGGCTGGGTGTGGTGTAGCATAAAAGGAAGCGCCGTTTTTGCTGCAACGGAATGGACGAACATAAATTATGAACATACTTTGTAAGGTTATGTTTAAATAAAAACGCTGCCTCTATTCGGGTGCGCTCTATGCTTTGGCTCTTTTTGTGGGTTAAATTGCTGAAGGACGGAGTTTTTTGGTTGATACGGTGCTACTAGGCTCATTCACGAAACTAAGGGGGTTTAAGGATTTGCCTGCACTAAGGTTAATATAATATTTCAACAATTCATATTTACACCACATATAGAAACAGCATATTAATTTGTAAGATTTTTTATTTCTATTATCTATTATATTTCCTATGCTTTCGAATTGTAAGCACTTGCCCCTACGTCGAATTTATTTCGCTTAAACCCGCTCTAGTTTACATCGCTAGAACGTTTACGTTATGAATTGCCACTGCACATTTCGCCCCGATGCATTTTTATAATGGAAGGCAAAAACCAGGCCCTGGAACAAGCGCATTCACCCACGCGACGGTGGGGACCGTCAGATGCGGTGATTAATGTTGTCGTAACGCAAGCATCCCCATCTCGACCGGGGAAGGTAATTAGAGAAGTGTGCATCTCGACTCGAGTGCAGCTCGAATCGACCGCCATTCGCAGCACCGGGGCACGCTGGAATGTTGATGCAACCGTTTTTACGCTAAATCCCGCGACGGACGACGCCACCGTCGTTGACGAAAGCAACAAGGACGGGTGAGACTTCTTGGGGCTGCGTCAGAACCCAGCACATAATCTGCCGCTTCCTGGCGCTCATTAACTCCTTGTGCTTTTTTGTTTTCTTCCTCACTCCTTGCTAGCCTGCTTTTTGGCGCAATGAGGAACCGTCTGCTGCGTTCTCCGTTGCATCCCATCCCTGGTATGGCCCAGTTTTGGCACGGTCGAGGGTTCAGCGAACGAATCGGAGAGGAGCAAAAAGCGAACCAAAGAGAAAAAAAACTGAACCCAACAGAAAATCGTGTAGAATGAAAATGAAATGTTGCTCTCGCGGACTTGCTAGCTCCAGATTTTCTTAGCTCGCGAGTTTCGTACCCGTGTTTCTCTCGAGGTGGAAACGGTGAGCCTGCGCTGGGATTTCTTCTTTTCATGTGCCGCCTCGATCTCGGCACTTTTGTGGTTTCACTTTCATTTAGGTTCCGTTCGGTGGCTAATGGGTATGTTCGTTTTAATGCCGCACGGTCGCCGCATGGGTCTTCGTTTTGCGATGGCATCGGCGTTGTAATTGCGGCCACATATACCGGAAGCACCTAACGAGGGTGGTGCTTGCATGTGAGGTCCTTGCGTCCTTGTGGTTTTCTAACCCGAGTTCGGGGGAGGGTGACTTTGATGAGAACGAACGAGAATCTTTTGCCGGAATGTTTTGTAAGTGGTCTTTTGGACCCTCCGTTGCAGTTCGACACATTGCGTTACGTGTTTATGATTTTCGATTAAAGCGTTAAGTGGTGTTTCCTGCCGGTGTATCGTTATTTTACGGTTGCGCAAGAAATTAACCGAATTTTCTTCTTTAATAACTTTCAATAGCTTTTAAAGAGTTAGTGCTTTTCATTTTGCACTGAAATTTTAGTACTTTTTTTTTAAATAAGTCTATTGAACAAATTTTGTTTGATGTATGTTCGCCAATTAATAATGGTCGATGCGTTTTAATAAATGCGATAAAAATGAGCCACGCGTGGTTAATTTGCCTACGATTCCGTACGAAAATCGAAAAATGCTTGCTGAAAAGTATGTTCCACATGTTCTCGCACCCTTTCACCTGCCCAGGGGATACCCTTCCTCCCCCATCTTCTCTCTTTACCCCTTCTCCGTCTTGTGACGATCGTGCAAAAAAGATTTATTGACTGCACCGCGACGGGAGCCGTCTCTTGAGCGCATCCGCGAATCCATTGCTCCAGGGCGATGAACGGAGGAGAACCCCGTGGTGGAAGGGCCATTCGTTGCGCACCTCCTGGATCAGGCTGTCGTTTACCAGCGCTACCGATCGGGCTGTCGATTTTGGACCCGATGTCGTGACCTGCCAGTCCCGTCCAGACCAGCTGGGCGATCCCTCAGCGGGCGACTTGTTACCTCGTCGATTGCTTTTACCGCTGCGTGCTTCTGCTGAGCTGTGGGTCCCAAAAAAAAAAAATAAAAAAATAACACACGCGCAAACTCAACAAGATATTGATGAATCCTTCCTCGGGGAACGGGTGCAGGCCATTTGCAGGCCGTCGCTCCTCGTCACCAGTAACCGGTGGCTTGTCTCCTGAGGCTAGATGCCCACCGCCGGTTTGCCGGTGAAGAGAACCCGCCGAGTTAAAACGACGTAATTAAATTTCACCTATTTGGACATGTACCCAAGGTGCAGGGTGGAAGGGTAGTTTTGCATTGTGGCACGATGAAATAGATAGCCCTTCCACTAGCCACCCGGGCCACTTTTCTGCCCACTCGCCCTGGTCTGTGGCACCAGTTCGGACGTGGGAACTGCGGTCCCAGAACTTCACCGGGGTCCCATTCAATTTCATCATCTCCACCGTAGTCACGCTGCCAGGCCCCACATCCCGGCGGTGAAATAGTGCGTGTCCACCCCAAAAAGAGAGAGAGAGAGAGAGAGAGAGAGAGAGAGAAGTTGCTGGAGCGTGGCCCCAACATCGGTGGCATGTTGCCGTCGTACCATGCGTTCCTAAAATGTGATCTCGGTTGCCGTTTGCGTACGGCCACGGATACGGGGGATGGTTTATTTTTCTCTTTCACCCTGCGTGCGCGTGTGTGCTGATCACCCAAACTCGATAGTGTCACTCGGAACCCAAGGGGGGTTTGATTTAGCTTGGTGTTGGTGGCGCGTTCGGAGGGATGGTATCGTTCGGCCCCATTAAATTAGCGTGCCTTTGCTACCGGTCAGAAATTGGGTACCGCATTACAACCGCTCTCGCGCCTGGTAATGATCAAGTAGACACACACACACACAAACGCATATACACATACACATATTCGTGTGCACATTTCATCACCCACTCGAGAGGCGATGGTGCACTATTGAGATGGTAAAATATGCAAATGCACACAATGCAATTAGTGATGGTGGCTGCGTGTGTATGGGTGTCCTTTGTCGAGTGGTGAGTGTTGACCACTTTTCCACCCAGCTCCCGAGAGGATGGCAGTATCACCCACACCCCGGCGCGCTCATTTTACCCCCCCACATTCTCATCGCATCAGTTAGAATATTTAAAAGCGGCGCTTTGTTATTGGTTAGTTATGCTGTTTTATGCGGTGGTCAATTTAATTTGTTTTCGGTGTCGTTTTGTCCCCAACCAGCACACGATGCCGTGCGAGCACATCCTGTGCCCTGTTTCGCAGCTTCCGGTTTGACCGTAGCCGGTGGTGGACAGTTGTTGGCGGTTGTTCGCATTAGCTTTATTATTTTATTTACTTTTTTTTCGCCATGCTACAGCTTTTTGCCTTTCCTCGTTTTCGAGTGTGTTCACACTTTGGCCGAGACCTTTTTACAACATGGAGTGGGATTTTTTTTTGTCATCACCCAACCACAAACACAAGGCCCGGGAATGTCCCTTTCCCAACCTTTTCCTTTCCCATGAGAGTGAGGATGTTGGATGGAGCCTTAAGTGTGATTAGGCAGCGAAAGTGTTTGAGTTTCAACCATATACATAATTTAGACCTGTTTGAGTTAGAACTGTGGGTTTTGGGTTTGGACGATGGCCCTCTCCGCTACCGTCGTCGGTTTGGGCTGATGGAAATGGGGGGTCAAAAGGAAAGCGTGTTAGAATCGACATCACGAGCGAAAAGAAGTAGAAAAAAAGGAAGTCCAAGCGGCACCTAATTTATTTACATGTCATTTCGCTCGCTCGGGTTTCGCTCGGGTTTTCGCCCCGGTTCGTCGTGTGGTCATTGTGAATTAAAACTGCGCTGGCATTTGGTTTTTCCGGGGCGGCTAGCCGAGGGGACTTGTGACGTTTTTTTCTCCACCGTCCGGAGCGAGACATGCTTGCTTCTTTTTTTTTTGTTGTCGATGCTCTCGCCACCCGCAAATTAGTCTAATGTGAAGCGGCGTCCGCACTTGACACGGGCAACCGGACGGGCAGCTTCCCGGTTTTCCGGGCATGTTGTTATTTGCCTCCCAGAATTCCGGTCCGCGTGTGGCTGTTGTGGGGCCGTTGCGAATGCGAACATGAAAATGTAATGAAACCGCACGACACCGCACGAGTAACGAGTCTGGGTAATGTACTTTATGGAACGAACTTTAAATTGACTTGCCCACAGTGCGCGAGCGTACTCGCGCGCTTGCACACCCCTCTCTCGGGGTTGTTATTTCGGTTGTGGTGTAATATTTTCCACCCCCAAAATTGTTGCCATAAACTTTTCCACCCTGGTGCAAAGTTTTCGGTCCGGTCTCGCGCCCTGCCGCTGACGAGGAGAGCAATTTCCGTGGAGGCGAGAAGATATGGGCTGGGCCTTGTGTTTGTGTGTGTTTTTGTATATGGGGCTGAAAGATCAATAGAGGGAGGTAAAAATCGCGGCCTGCAAAATTAAGGTGCAAACCAGGAAAATGCCTTCGTCAGAACTTCGTTTTTTTCTGACGAGCGGTTTTTCTTTTGCTCTCGTTCCGCTTCCAACTGGTGGAAAGATTTTTCAATGGGAAAATAATTCAACCCCCGCCAGCGGACTTACAAGGAAAAGCGTGTGTTCGTAGTTCTGGGGTTTTTTTTTGCAACCCAGTCGGTCGAAACCGACCCGTTCAAATGTCGCTGATGAATAGTTTTATCACGTCGAGATCATGCTTAACTATTCTTTCGGAAACTTTTGCTCGAAATTAAATCTGAGCCCAGGACGTGCCTTCCAGGGCTGGTGTCCCGGCGTTGTACGTGGTGATGGTGGCACAGTTTAACGTTTTTGAAAGCACCGGATGATTCCATTCCGAGTATGCGTGAAAACTTTTCCTCATCTCCGCCGCGTTTTTTTTTGTCTTCTTCATTCATTCGTCCTTCGTGGGTGAGCAACTCTTCCCAGTTGGGTGCGGCAAGGCGGAAAGGCACACCGGGGTAAGTTTCCCAGAGGACGATCCCCGGGGCTTGGGAAAGTTTCGGTGCTCTTTGAAAAACTTTACGGGATGCATCTCATCGCACCACGGCGGGTAGCGTGGCGCTGTAAGATGCTGTTGAACTTCTGCAGCAGATCTCGGCAGGCCTGGGACCTGAATCGAGTGTGATGAAGATTTAAATAACTATGTTAGCGCGGAATCAACTAACCGGAAAATGGAATATTATGATGATGAAGGAGCTCTCGCACACATTGGCTCTGCGGCGGAAGTAGTAAACTGCTGCTGAAGTTAAATCTCCCTCACTCGCTCTCTAAATCGGGCATTCACGATGCGATTGCTGATAATAGTTTCCCTGCCTTCAAAATGCTTTGATGTGAGTTCATAAAATTGATTTACTGCTCGCGGCTGCTCGCCCGCGTACATCTGGGCGAATTATTGACGTGTTAATCTCTTTCGGTGTAGAGATCCGCCTCGGTAACGAGCAGGATACGGGTGGATGGGTAGCTCGAATCAAACCATTTTATGTCGCACCGTAGGCAGACTTTAATGGCTTTGTTATGCATTTTTTCAAACTAGATTGAGAGCACATTCGTACCCTCGGTAAGAGCTGGCGCTCTCAGGAGTGGGGTGCTAGTTTATCGCACACTAATTGCGAGCCGGCTGCACTTGTTGCGCGATGGGGCTGGTGTGGAAAATTTACGGTGGAATGTAGCGAATGCACCCACCAAATGGTTTGGTCCGAGCGCTGGTGTGGCGTGAAAATGTCATAATATTTTCTACGCCTCGTAAATGTTACACCGCCGGGCTGGGTAGTAACGCCTTAGGCAACGAACGGACGTCGAATCGTGTTCTAATTTTGTCTAACCTCCCTCCTCACTGTGTGCAGCATCTCAATAACGGGCGTCAACAGGCCGTTTTCTAATTCACGAACGTGTCACAATATTTCGATCCACACCAGCCCTAAAGAGGAAAGGCGTGTGCTCTCGAGCATCAAGTGATCTGTTGCGCCTTTGATTTGTTTTTGGAAAAAGCAACCCCAAAAGGCGTCGATGTGCAATTTTAAGTTTTGTGATAGCATGCAAGCTTGGATGGTGTCTTTCAAACACTATCGCACCAACCTCAGTCGATGGGCACGCAAGATCAATGTTTATATTTATTTCTTTCCCAAACCTTCAGGGGGTGTGGGATCACAGATCTGGATAACGAATTTTCTGCCATCTTTCGTTGCCTTGTTGTCTCGCTGCTGCCATAAATCCTTTCAGCAGCTGGCCTGCTGACGCCCGCTTGCATTTGCGCGTCTGCGGATTTAACTGCATCAGTGACCTATTTATGGTGGCGCGCGTTGAAGAGAAACGGACGGGCCCGCGCGAACGTTGGTGGGAAGCCGCGGGTGCATCACGACCGAAATGACCATTTTTCATCGTTCTGTATCGTGCTAATAATGGACCGGCGTGCTCGGGTGACTCGCCAGTGGATGAGCTGGAAAATGGAGCATTTCATTGGGGCGGCTTTTAGTTCGCTCGGGGTTTACCCTACGCCACGACGCGGGCCCTTTTCTAACGTACCTTCGGTTGTCTATCTCTAACACATCACATTGAGCTTCTTTTTTTTTCGTTACTGCTGTCCTGTGGTTCCTTCAGCTAATAAGCAACCTTCTCCTTCATTCTGTCGTAATTTCTCTCACATGTGACACAATTAGTGGGAGCGTGCGTGTGTGTGTGTGTGTGTGCGCGCGTTTGATGCAACGAGCTCCGAACGGATGGCAATGGCGGCATTAACTATATTGCGCATGGTCGCGCTCACGAGGACCAGTTACCGGGTGTTTTTCGTTCGGATTTTTGCGCGTGGGTGAACCGCTTATCCGGCTTCCCTGCAGGGGTGGGTTGACGTGACGCATTTACAAGCGAAGGAGAGCCTCGATCTCTTCTGCCTCGCTGCACGCACGTACGCGGGGACACACGACCCAAGGCGAACCCCTGGACGCCAACCATCACACCACCATAACCACGAGCTAATTAAGCGAGCCGGCCCCGTTGGAATATAAATGCAAACACGTTTTGCATCGGGCCTAGGGCGGTTTATGATCTTAGGGCAGGATTCTTCGCTTTTCCGCTACCACGGTCGCCTAGCATCCTGCCCTCGCACAGAAATTGGTGACTGACCAGCAAAAACCGGACGTTTGGGGTGGCATTTGATTGCGTGTTAGTGTCGCCCTGGTGGGATTCGGAATAAATTGGTTATCTTAAAGACTTCGAGAGGCTTTTTCTTTCTTGTGGGGGCCCGCTCAATGGGCTGGGTCGGCGCCCCCGGTTGTGGTTGGTAGAGTTCAGAGAATAATTAAAATGAATAAAAAAATGCTCCCCACAGCCCCGTTTACAATGTAAACGTTCGTGCCGCGCGTTGTGGTTGTTATCACGTGTGGGCGAGAAGGTTTTTAAGCGAAAGACGTCCGATAGACAATTTTATTAGCTACTTGGCTGGGTTTCGCAGCAGGTTCGTGCGGTTGGAGGATTTGTTCTGCAGGCGGGAGAGAAGCACATTAAGAGGATAATTCTGCTGACGGTGTCTGCAGCTTGCGCAGGTTGTGCAGACTTTTATTTGTTTCTTCATTTTTCATTGTACTTTAACGGTCGGTGTAATTCATGCGATCTTGTCTAGTCTCCCCACAGGCTGAGAGGTTTACGAGGCTCGCTATTAAGCACCCCGTGGAGAATTAGGCTTCGGGAGGTTTTGGAGTTACGTCGGTGGGTTTTTCTTTGACTTCCGCGTATCGCGATGGCGAAAATGTTCAGTAGAATTTGATTTTGGGAAATTGAAAATTAAATATTTTACAACTCAATTGCCGAATGTAATTCGATGGCAAGGGATGGTCGCGTTTGGTGGGTTAATTCGTTGAGTGGTTCATATTTGGCTGAGAAAAATTCATTCCTCTCGGGAGGTTATGCTTTATAGCGCACCTTTCATGAAGCTTCAGCACCGTTAAGGTTATAAAACAACCTATTTATGCTGAAGCAATTTCGCAGAATTCGTGAATCATTTTTATTATCTACTACCAACAGCAATGGCTCATCAGAATCATCTTTAAAGCCAAATAGACGTATCGTAGGCAATTGTGGTTTTTTTGTTGTTGGAATTTTTGAAATTTCTTGATACTAGCAAAAAAAACTTTGTAAAATAAAGCCACCCGGCAGTGACGCGTCAAGATGATCTCTCTGATGGCGTTTTAATTGTTTGATACGCTTCTCTTAATTTTCCGCTATCTCGTTCGTACCTTGCCCCGCCACTTTCCGTCCACAGGGGCCTTCCTTGGCTGATGGCCTTGTGATGTGATAGGATATGAAACGCTCGACTTCGCCTCCCGACTGCGAGCGGATTTTCGATTTTGGGCTATTCTCCAAACCATCTCCACCGACGGGATCGGGCTCGTGCTCATCAAGAAGACACCGGAGGGTGTCCCTCTTCAAACCAGCAATGATTGACACTTTCTGCTTGACGACAGCGGGCTCGCGTAGGGTTTATGCACTTCCCTCCGCCCATGAAAACCAGGGGTGGACTCTCCAGCCGGTGGGACGGAATGGAATTTCTGATTGCGCTCAGCAAACCGTGACGGGGCACGAAATCTTCGGCAAGGCCACACGGGCGGAAAGGTCTCCGGTCGGTTGGTCTGTGATTTACTTTCCCATCCTCCGCCCAGTAAGCCTTCACGGTGTGCGCGGCGTGTCTTTAATTCTTTACGCGTAATTTGATTAATGACTACAAAGCTGATCCATATCTTTATCGCACCTTCCCTTGTGCAACGAAACGGAACCTTGTACCGGTAGCCAGGGGTTGGCGCCGTCGGGTGGTGGGGAATGGAAAATCAGCCCCCCCCCCCCTATCCCTCTCGGATTTTCCCTCCCAAGGTGCACTTCACTTTTGGGGCGGTCGGTACCGTTAAATGCAGCACGGAATGTCGTCTGATGCGACAAAACCAATCACTCGAAGAAGTACGGTTTTCCTCCGCAAGAGGGCCAAGGAATCATCGCTGGTCACGTCATGGGGGGAGGGGACGGATATTGTAATCGAACCCTCCCTCGATGTGTGCCGACGGTGGTATGTCTCTCTCGCATGTGTGACTTACAGTTCGACTGTTCATTCGGTCCATTATCAACGGGCTCGCGGGGAAGGAAATCGCTCCCATAATGCCGCACCAATTTCCTTTCCCGGAACAAATTGTTCCCCGTTTGCTACGTTGGGCCAAAGAAGGTTTTGTGAAGCAAGAGAGACAGAAGTAAGAAGGGACACAAAATGGGAAGAAAAATCCCGAAGACAATGGCCCCCAAGAGATGGTGTTCTTGAGGTGGGGTTGCTGTCCCACCGCGCACGGCCAGCCTAATGATAATGATAGCGCGTGATTGATGTAGTCTCTAATTCATTTCGAGTGGATTTACCGCCCCGAAACTCGGGTGAAAGCCGGGATTGTCATTCGCCCAGTACAAATAGACGCCGCTCGGTCGAATGATGGCGCGACTCAAAACCAATAAACCATCTCAGTAACGGCGCGACCTGAAGGGACTCGCGGTAAGGAACAGTCAACCGATATATTGCGGCCCGTGCCCTTTGATGGTGTGTTTTGTGCGCGAGTGCCGCGGAGCGTTTTGCGGTCACCGTAATGATGTGTGTCGCGGTGTGGAAATAATAGAAAATTACTTCCACAATCGCCCGGTCGCCGCACTGGGGGGGGGGTGTGGTGCATATTTGCAGCCGCTTTTTGGGGTGCGGGCTTTTTTTTTCGCTCGCCGACCGACCGTACGTTGTGTGAGAGTCTGTGCGGTATCCGTCACAGGCCGCCTGTCGATATTCCGATGTCGTGTACCGATCAGGGGGATGATTGATGGTGCTTCCAACCTGACGTGACCGATCCGTTGTAGAGCGTAATTCAGGAGAGTAATTGATAAAGATAAATTGGGTAAAGCTCCCCAAGGGACCTTCTCAGAGCCTACGAGAGCCACTTGTCCTGTGAACCTTCACGGAGCATGGGAAATGGTGTCCCAAATCTGGGATCAATCCATGTGTTGGGAAATATATTTAAGATTTAAAGAGAACAATCTTACTTTTGCTCCACTCCATCATGCTCTCGTGTGTGTGTTCTGGTGCATGAATATTTAATTGCTGTGTACTGTAAGGTGTTAGCCCCACGCGGTACCCGCTAGACGATTCCTTTTTATGTTGCGTCCTTGGAACGTTCCCAACCGAGTTGCGGGGCCCCGTCTTGAGTGCCAACGGCATGATGCGTTATCATGATGCATGTCAGCCGTGTTGCGTCAAAGAGCGCGCTGACGAGTAACAAACGTTCCACGAGATTGGCATCGACACACTCGCCGGCGGTTCCCTCTTGTGCACGATGCTTGGCACAGTGCCGTTGTGCCATGTGCGGCGAATGTGGTTTTAATGTTTAAACGTCTCGAAAGAGACCTGCTGTTGGTGTCTGTAAGAGAGAGAGAGAAAGGCAGCCCTAATGTTTTGCGGCTAATACGCACCACACCAGAGAGCATAGCAGCTCCGAAAGCGGTCGTTACACAAAGCGATCGCAGCTGCTTTCTGGATCCGCAACAGCCAGCGCAGCATAAAACATATGGAAAGATCTGAGCGGCAAAACGCATCGAAAGTGAATCTTAATTATGGATTCATTATCTTACCGCATTTCGGGTTTGGGGTGGGGTGGTGAGATGGATGGAAGTAGTATGAAAAAAAAAAAACTACAAAATTAACGAAACGACCAAGCACGAGAGGCTCACAAAGGGCGCATTTCGATCGTGTGCACGATTTTACGGCGCTTCTAGCGCACGGGGGCGCCCACCAACGACGGTTGATGTTGGTGAGGAATTAGGATTTGTGTTTTTTTCGCCGGTCGAGAGAAAAGGAGACGTATGGTTGGGGCACACGGGGCGTGCAGGTGGCGGCGGTGGGTGCAATTAATCACGCCGCGGAGAAGTGAACCGCCCCCTCCATGGGCGCGAAACGAAAAAAAAAAAATAAACCATATCGGAACGCACAAGAAGCTTTTCCTTCGGCGCAACATCGGCGTCGTGTGATATCACGAATCACCGAGACGTGCTGTTTCCGTGCGGGGTTTTTCGTGACGTGGGAATGCACGTTTGCTTTTTTTGTTTCGTTCTCTTCTTCTTTCCCTGTCCCTTGGTCGGTGCCACAGGAGCTCGTCGCGTTGGTTTCGCCCGGTCTAGGGTGCGCGCATGGACGCGCATCTCTGTGTGTGGGATGGTGTATTTTCGTTGTTGGATATATATTTCTCGTCGCAGGGTTTTTCCTCCCAGCCCATCTGGTACCAGTGGTTTGCGTCCTCCTGGCATGTTATCGCATTATGCCGCACGCGTCTAGGAAACCCCTCCCCCTTCTCGTCGACGCCAACCGCGAAGACGTGGGGCAAACGTTAAAAATATGGTGATTGTATCAACCGAAATTGGACCACGTTAGAGAGACAATTTTCTCTTTAAATAAACATTCACTTATGGTCGGTTATCTCGGCCACGGCGAGTCGCATCGGAACGGCAGGAGGTATTGTTTTTCACCATTAGCGGTGGGCTTTATTGAATCTGCACTGCTTTGATGTTTTTGCACGCAGCACGTGGGAGGCGATTGTTGTTTGTGCGTGTATCACATGGGTTGACGTAATATTGTTCCCTCGCATCAAGCGTGGTCGGACTATCAAGCTTGATACCGATGCGCAATAAAATATATCAACAGTTGCTTTGCTTTGTAAGGTTTATTGCAAGTTTTTCTCTTGTTGGCATCTGCTTTATATGAGTTATTTAGAACTCTATTTTGCAACCAATCGTCCGTTTCGTAAGAAGTTTGAACGGGTAATAATTGTTGGCATATTTAACTCCCGGAAATTCAAAAGGAAAAAAGACGCTTTTGTCAGGTGGAATCATTCAATTCCTCTTAACAAAGTGCTGACTGACAGCACGTCGTTTTCTTTCCGACTTGTTCACTTGCGCACCGAAAAGGAGTCGCCGTCAACAGCTCGTTTGCGGTAGTCGCAAAAACTCCTCGGAGACCTGTTTATCAAACACGCGCGCACCAAGATCTCGCAATCAAAGAAAACTCGGCCACTCTCATTAGTCGCCAGGTCCAACCCGTCGAGCCTTTTCGTCGCACCAAAGGCGTCGCGTGTTGGTCGCTCTTTTTTCTTTTTATTTACTTCCGCAACAATGTAACACCGGTGGCGAGATATCCACCGAAGGCGACGCCGATGCTCGATTGACGCATCGGTGGAGCTAAGATCAGCTGCGTGCGTGGGTAGGAGCGTAAAAAGTAAGCACTACAATCATTATTTGCGTCCGTTCGCGAAACCGTCCACCAAGGAGCAGAAGGTATCTTTAGCCGAACATGAGCTGGAGGGACTCTCGATGGTCAGTTAGCAGACTGGCGAGTTGCGAATCGCAATGGCGCTGATGGCGATTCAGAGCGAACCGAGCGAAATGGGGTCTTTTGCTGTAGATAAAAGGTCGAGAAAATTGCCAGCAATAAACCACTCACTTAGAGGCGAACAGAAATTGGTTTTCCACCCGCGGCAATGGGCGGAAAAGTGTAAAAAGGGAGTCCCACGGCTACGAGAGTGGACTGGAACTGACCATCCGTCCGCACCCGGTACTATTGCTTTTCCGTTCCTTCTTCCTTTTTTTTGGTTTAGTTTTCTCTTCCCACAGGTCACAGATTCTTTGCCACCTTCCTGCTTGTTCTACAGCTTCCTTTTCGCGTTTTCTTTATCTTCCGCTCGTTTCCTAGAAGGGACGATGCTTAATGTGGCACACAAGTTGAGCGTGGTTGCGGAGAAATCGCGTTGAAAGTTGCAACCCCTCTGAATGCAGGAGTTTAAGGAAGTAACGCGCGAAGGAGCACGCCTCTCACCTCACCGTCCGAGAGTTTCTCCTCTTTTATCCAACGTCTGTATGGCGTAGGGTTATTGCTGCATTAGTAAGCCCAGTCCTGATGCACTGGATGCAGTTCGCCGTGACGCTGCAGTTCTATGCTGCTGCGAAGTATGAGACGCGCTTTGCTTTGCGGAAAATGGGATTGAATTTTGAGCGGATGAAAAATTGCACCATCGCTGCTCGAGCTCGCTTTTCTCAAATGACCTGGCCGGGAAAAAGGGAAGTTCTCGAACCCGTCCGCCCGAGGGATGACTTTGATGAAATAAGTGTTGTGCCATCTTCGTCGTGCGCCGCAGTCAAGTGAAGCACCAAGTCGTTCAATCGCATCGGTTTTGATGAGATTTCGCAAGCTTCAATGTTATGTTGGGCTGGGGCTCTAACAGCTTCGCTCGAAAGCGTCAACTTTGGTACTGAAGTGGATGTATTGAAAGATTTTCTCCGCATTGGTGACGTCCTCACAAATTCAGAAGGATTTTCGGATTTTTTAACGAGACCCACTATCGTTAACGGGTTTTCTTCGCTTGTTCTATCTCTCTCTCTCTCTCTCTCTCTCTCTCTATCTGCTGAGAGAAAGTACTCTTTTGCTTTCGCTCTGCTGCACGTTCTTAAACTGTTTTATCTACTATGAAAAGATCCATCGTCTTTTCAATGCCTGCTTGCTCTCAAAGACTGCTCTTGAAATGTTTCGAACACGCTATCACGAGGGAAAAACATCGAAGCGATACGAGAGCAGGATTTAAAGAAGCATCACTTCAGAACGGTGATGCCGTTGTGGTAGTCATTAAACTCTGCACCATCGTTTTACAATTTTCCCGCACATTCTGAACCCCGGCCGGTAGCTTAATTTTACGGGGTTGAGTGCACTTGCTCGGTCATGTCCAAATATAGCCGACGCACACCAGCGTGAGAGGGTGTGCAATGAGGGGAAGGAAATGAGGGTGCAAAAAAAAGGAAGTAAAAAAAGATCGGATACCATTCAGCAACAGCTCTTGCAAATGTCGCATCGCCCAGAGGAAGTCATTAAAGTAAAGGTCCCGAGACCTGCCCGATGGAAAAGGAATCCCATTTATTCCTCCCGCACCTTTGGGCAGTGTTGCAGGACTTGCAACATACACACGAGCGCGCATTCACAGATACACACACCCACACACGCTAGTCGGAGGATCTGCCCCATTGGCCTGGAGGATCAAGTGTGCAAACGGGGTTTTGATGCTGCTTTTTCGTGCTTCTTTGGGTGGGTTGTGTGTGACCCCTTTGGTCGTCGGCTTCGTTTGGCTGGAAGGTACATACCGTCAACAGCCGAGGTCCAGCTTCTGGCCGAGTGGCAGCCGGGGATGGGAGATAAAATAATATCCTCTTGCTGACGCCAAGCTATTTCGGCAGGCAGGCAGCATATCCGCAGTGGTGGGTCATTTATCATGGGCTTCATGAGCGTTTGTTTGGGTCCGCAATGAACGTACGATGAGGGAAAAAAAAAGAAATAAAAAGCACGACTCTTTAGAAAATAAAACGTGAAAAAAAGATTCCCAAACGGTACGGTGGCCTTTGACAGTGGCGGGCCGCAGGAGTGGGTGTGCTGCAGTATAGCGATGGAAAAAAGGACATTTCATACCGGGACCGGCTGGATAATGTTGTCAGTCATGCCCGGCTCCGGGTGAGCTCTGGAGTACGTGGAGGTCATCTTTCACGCCGGTCCACTGGAGTAGCCTCTTCCGGGCTTAGGAACGCAATCGAAAATTTTTATTCAAATATTTACCGACCGGAGGAGCGTTCGGGAGTATTTTTTTTTCTGTGTCTTTCTTAACGCTTCGAGGCTCTGGAATGGCGGTGGAGCGCTGGAAAAAGGCGGCAAAATCGGAAGGCAAAAATAGACGGAAATCTTCACTTCGGTCGTAGAAGAAAAAGGCAAACGATGTCTTATTTGCTTTCGTTGGCCCTCTCCAGCCTATCGGTACCCCGGCGGCAGGCATCGCTGTGCACATCCTGCCTCGGAAAGTGAACGAGCCCGCCGTCAGTATGGGTGGCTTTTCTTCTGCTTCTTTTCGCCGTTTGCGCGCCCCGGTCCTGTCATGTTCAACATGCTGCCGCCCGAGTGGGCTAGCAGTCGCCGGCATCCTGATAAATATTTGGTCGATTTATCTTCCCTCCTCCCTCCTCCTCCGATCCTGGCGCGCACTCGTCAGCCCCCGACTCCGGGGAAGTCGACTGAATTGTCCTGAAAAAACAAATCCGTTCAAATGAAGACGGAAAGCATGGAAGAGGCCTGGCCCGGGGGTGCTCTTTAGTGGGGGAGGGTTGGCTGCCGCGGGGTGTGTCCTGCCATCGCGTTTCGGTGGCTTTCCCGTCAGGCGGCACTCGTCAACTTGAGTTTGTCGAAAAACAAAGCAAGAAAGTAAGGCGGCGGGAAAAACTACAGGACAATGGGAAAGAAATCCGAGAAAATGCCAGGAGTTTGACCGATGTGTAAGTGGCGCGAAGGGAGGCCAGCAAGTAGCGAAAAAAGAACCCGAAAACTCTAGAACCATGTTGTGTGTGTGTTTACCTGATCGAACCTGAGTGAGGTTAGGTTGTAGTAGCTATTGTGACGGATGGAAATGATCCGTATCCTAGCCGCGATGTGCAAGGGAACGGGTTTTTTGGTGTGCCTTCGAGAAAGAAATAGTGCCGCTGCTGAAGGGCGAACGAGGGCTGGTGAGTGATGTTGTTGACTTTTCTATTTCTCCCGTCCGGTGGGCACCCTCGGTGGGAAGGTTTGAAGTTTGTTTAGGCCCGAGACGGAAGGCAAAGAACCTGACGGGCCGAGGAGACGGAAAGCTCTGTGGGCATAGACATGTGAGATTTATGAGATTTGTAAGATTTATGTACATTGAATTTCGGTCATAGTTGGATAGGTTTCCAAAGGCTGTTTTTTCCTTAGCGACCGTGATGAACTTGCTCACTCGATCGGAGATGATTTCAACGCATCAATTAGAGGACGGATTTGTGGTGTATAACGTATGTAGATGGATGAATCAGACAGGTGAAGTGTTGATGAGAATCCCCAAAAGCTAGTGGATCTAGTTTCGGTTCTCATGCATGAAGAAGTTACTCCGCAAAGTAAATCTATATGGACGAAGAGATGTAGGAGCGCTTCATTAAAGCCACGGGAACTTCGCCATGTCGTCGGTAACGTACGTCTTTTGGCAGTGTATTGCAGTGGCATTACCTCGCACAGTAGATTAATCTACATAATACCGCTAGATAAATTCCCATTGCACCCGTAAAGCACATATGGATGTGCTAATAGTGTATGCTCAAAAGGAAGCTGTGTGAAGGTTAAAAGGTATCGTTTAATGCTTTCAGACAAGGTCGCGCTTGTTGCATGCCTTCGAAGCTGAAGCCTCGCACCAACAGCCAAACGCGGATCGTCCCGAGAATCGTGAACTTTCTTCGCGAGACTTGACGTACCCACTAAGTACTTAATTCTCCGCTCTGCTCCGGGAAAACCAGCCGCTTAGAATTCATTGAATTATCCTCTCCGAGCCGGTAAATGAAGCTGCCTCGTTGTAGGAGCAATCTCGACGTCAAGTTGTGTGGGTTTGTTTTCGTTCCAGAAATTATTGGATCAGCAGCCTTTTGAGAAGCGGTAATCTGCTAGCGGAGCACAAGTTTTGTTATTGTGCTCCGTTTAGGAGTGTTGCCATATGCAAAGTGTGTGCTTAAATTCTTCCGGGCGAAGTTCTTGATTTAGCAGAAAAGGTAGAGAAGCTCGTCTACCAACGACGGGGCTACCACGGTTTGGCGAAATTGTTGCGGAAGGGAATCATCGTTCGTCTTTTAAATTAATATCCCTCTTGTCGATGTTCACGCGCGCATTGCATGTCGCGAAATTATTTCAGGTGAGATCACGCACGTTCAAAGCAAAATATTATTCCGCCTTCTTTTGGCGCGGTATCCTTAAACTGCATTCCGCGGTGGGACTTCCTCGGACAGAGAGAAAGACACGGGGCATATATATTCTCTGCATTGTAACGGCGGTTTATTCGTGTATGTCGTGTGACCATGTCCGACCCACGCTTGCTTTTGTCAGCCATATTTATTTCTGCATTTATCACTCCTCCTTTGGCTCTGGCTGAACCGTGACCAGGCAGGAGAGCGAGAGTGTGAATGTCCGCGGGAACGGTGTGTAAAGGTACAGGATGAAAGTGATGTTTGAAGAAGAACTTTTGAACCAGCAACACCTCGAGGTGCATGGTGCAGGCCGTCGATGCGTCACACCTCGCAATGCGCTTTCAGACTTCTCGAGGTCGTATCAAGTGTCAACGTTGATGCAAGACAGTCGAGAGGAGAAATTAGTTTCAACCATCGGACCAATGTCCCATGTGCTTGGCATCGTTATTTAAGCATCCGCTTGGTTGGAGGACACGCATATTGTTTGCGAAGTGTCTGCGATCGCACGCCTGGATGCTGCCATTACTTCTCCACGAGTTACGGGGTCTATAATCGAGCATTATCAACCATCGCTGTATTTCGCTCGATTTCCAAACGATTTTAGTTCGGTCTTGAGACACAAATGTGGTTTAAATCTCTCAAGATAACTCCCCAATCTGTTGGCCCTCCTGTCACCTCGAGCCAGGGTGTACTACCTCTCACTTTTTTCCTCCACTTTTCAGCCGCGTACTTGAACTCCTAGCCAAGCAACAAAGGTTTATTATGGGAGCGCGCTCCGTTGATTACCCATGGCGGGTTCACGCCACCATCTAATGGATCGCTTTGTGTAGCGCTGATTTTGAGTGCTCTTTATGGAGATTTCGTAAAAAAAAGTTCCCCGCCACGCGGTCCGAAGCGCACATAAACGATTATTTTTAGGCACGGCGCGTCATTCGCGAATTATCTGTATCTTTTTCCCCTAAGCTTAAGTGTGCCGGCGAGACCCCCTATCAGCGGTCACCGGCTGTGTATGGTGTGGCAGGAGTGTCTGAGGGACATGCCAGACCTCAGTGACATGATTGTAGGGTCTTGCAACGGGGAAGGTGTGTGCGTGTGTGTGTGTGTTCGCACTCGGTAGGGGCTTTTTCAAAACCCACTGCCAAGTCGGGGTTGGGGCATATTTCATTCGCACAATCGCACCCGCCCGAGCTGATAGCATACGGCCATTTTGTTCATGCACACATTAGCAGCGCCCGATCAGCAACATCAGCTCCGTGCGCTGTACTTCGCCAGGTTCTGAGACTCGCGTCGCGCCTGATGGTAAATCTTGCCTTTTTTGGGCGAGTCTCAGTGTTGTGGAACCGTTGTGTGGCTGGAGATATGGAAATTGCCAGGACGGCTGACGTCGACTGTGGGGTGTTTTGGAGCGCAAGGGTACACTCTGCGGAAGGTGGGAAAGGGTGGCACAAGCGTGACAAGATCCGGGGAAGCGAGAGAGATGGATGTGTTGATAAAGTGTGCGCACTACATCGATCGCCGTGAAAGATGGCGTAATGTAGCGTGAATGTTTTTTTTTCATTCTTTTTTCGTCATGCTCACACGATGAGTCATGGTTATCATAGCGCCAAACTGGTCTGGTGGAGGATGTTATTTGCTCAAAGAGGACGATGTGATGGACAGCCTGCAGAGGAGATGAGGAGCTCATTAGATCGTTGTAGAGAAGAACAGTCGACAGATGAGTGATATAAAATGGTTGGAAATTTAAATTAACTCCCTTGCGGTTTTTATGGGCAATATCCTCGAGATGCGTTTCCCTCTGATGTAATCTCATTTACAAACTGTAACGTACCCTTCATAGGGCACCACCGCAGCAAGCGTTCGAGCTCTGGTGTGAGTGATTTATCAATTCCACCAAATTGATTTATTTTATTTTCATTTCATCAAAGAGTTCATCGTATGGCTGCCGCGAATATCTCACAGTTAATGATGATGTTTTGATGGAAATGAAATTCTGTGCGTCAGCGCCGTTGACATATTGCTGATGTAACGCTGGTATCAGTTTCGTCGGTTTTGCCTTATGGGCCCAGTGCTCGATGACAGAGCTCGTCTCATGCACGTGTGAAATCACCGCGGAATGTCGAGAACATTCCAAAAATCTCATTTATATTCAACTCCCCATCGGTATTTATAATCACCGTTGGTTTTGGGCGGGAGCGATCGCGTGTGTATATATTAATGAGATAACCAAAAAAAAAACGAGAGAACTAATATAAATTGGGACCATCTGACGGGATTTCGTGAGTGTTGTGTATGCTTGCGTGGGGACACCTTTCCTAAACCTGTCTGACTGATAGCAACAGCTGTGCTACCATGCCTCCGTTGTTGTCGCGCAAGGTGATCATCTGCCACAAGCTCCTCGCTGGTATGACGTTGACAGGGTTGGGATCTTTGCGTTTTGTCCCGCTCGCCTACAGGGACATCAACCATCAGCCGGTATGGTTGTGTCGCACGAAATTAGGAAATCGTGTACGGTTTATTTTCAAGTCACTCTTAAACACATCCTTCGGCGTGACTGCGGTGCGGCTAAATCCTGCATTTGCTCGTCGTTCCTTGGCAAAGAAGGTAGAGTTCTTAGACGAATGTGTCCGCTTATAAACCACTCTGTGGTGGCTTCCGAGACACGGCTTCCACCGTGTGGTGTGATTACGGGTTTGTTTGAGCAGCAAGCGTTTCTCGCAGCTTGGCCGCGCGTATCGGCTTTCGGTGCGGATGTTTTGTTTCGTCCGGAAAACATGACTCCCTTTCCTGGCTTTCCCTTGGGTGCCCGTGGAGGCAGCGTGGTGTGATGTACTGACGGCGCACGTTTGATGGGGTTTGGAAAGATGCGACCGCGCGCTGGCTGAACATCAGCATTCCAATCTTTCTTTCTCGCGTACGGCCACACAGACCTGTTGTGTGTTTCCACCCTGTTCGTCGCCTTGTCGCCTGCTGTCGCTCCGGCGTGTCTGAGCATCTTCGGTAGCACGAGCCGCTGTTCCGCTTGCGGACGCGTTGATTGAGCTGTCATCCGGTCAGGGGCTCAGGGATCGGTTCTTGGGTTAGGAATCGATGAAGCCATCACCTTCCCGAGAGGTGTCGTCTCCCTAGAGCTCTGCTATTGCTGCTTCCCCGGTAGCATCAGCTGGTGTGGATGTTAGGGAGGAACATGCTTGGGAACGACAACTAGCTACTAATATCTAATGCCGCTAGCAGCGGAATAATATTCGCTTTCTGTGTCGGGATGAGTTTGATAAATTATCTTTTTCTCGCGAGTGGATGTACTGCCTGCGCTGGGTATCGTTGAAAGGGTTGAAGATGGTGATTTCTTGTTGGCGAATGTTTGCGTGTGTAGAAACTAAACAACACGATGTTGCGCTTATTGACACAGATTCATCTTTGGTAGATTAAATAAAGACCACGAGCCAAAAACGTTACATCTTTGTAGCATGGTATATATTTTGTTTTATAGTGACCTATTAATTTTTCCCCATTACTTGATGTATTATTTTTGTAAAACCTACGAGGTGTTAAATAATGTGTTGAAAGCCAATTTGCTCGTTACAAAGTTGTGTGCAAGTGAAAAGTTTTATTTGTAAAAAAAAATAGAAAATTCCCACAATTCTCTGCTTGTTCCTCTTGAAGGTGCCAATTAATCAGCATGATTCGAACTAATCGCGACAATCACAACACAGGCGGATCCTGTTCGATTCATTTTCTTCTCAATCAGTGCAATTTTATGGGGAAAATAAAACAAAATCATTAAGCACAAGACACCGGTACTAATGGTTTCCGTTTCTCTTGCACGTTTCCGTTTCATTTTCAGGTTAGTGCCATTTCCGTATTCCCTCAGAGCGACAGAGAAGGAGTTATCCCAACACAGTATCGCACACGCCAGCCTTTCAGCATCACAGCCAAGCCTTTCGCCGTGACCGTGCGTACCGTGAACGAGGAAACTATCTGTGTCGGCTGTGTGTATGTTGTATGTAAGTGCTGTTGATTCCGTTTTTTTTGTAGTTCAAGACGGACCGCCACATGGTTGAGTGCGCACGGACAATTACCGGTAGGGCGGAACCGGCCAGGGTTGAAACGAAACGGGTGAAACGAAAGCAAATCGCTGCAATCATCTTATGCTTATGCGGTCCCCACCACCATGCAGCCGAACCGGCTTGATAAGCGACACACGGTTTTTCTCATCGTGTCCCATCCCAACGGCAATGGAGACGGTTTTGCTGTATCCGATACGGTTTCGTGTTCGGTTTTCCCCACCAATTGTTCTTCTATACACCACCCCCTCCGTCCTTGTCCTGGGGGAGAGGGCGAAGCGAATGCACAAATGGAGTCCAGATGAGTTTGAAGAAAAAAATAAATCGGCCACCACCGTATCAATGTTATCTGGATTTGGTTGGTTGAACGATTTTTGGTGGGTATGTGAATGTTGGATTGTGTCTCCGGCGTGCTTGGGGGTTTTTTTTTGTTGCTCGAACCTCCGCCCTATCCGGACCTTCTGTTTTGGATATCGTTTGATCCATACCACACGGCCCTTCGCTGATGCTCCACTCCTCTACTACACGCCCGCACCGCCCGGCCCGCCCCTTGCCACACGGCGCACAATGAGTAATTTATTGCGGTTTTATGTAATAATCATGCTCTCTCGCGCGCTTCTCTCGGGGTCGGTTGGGATGTTTTTGTGAATGAACGAAAACGACGATTTGCGTTTCCGGCCTCGAACGGGCACACGGGGACGAGTTTTACCTTTTGTGAAATGAAACAAAGAAAACGAAATAAAACACGCGGAGGGAAGCAAATCCAGATTATTTACCGCGAGATTGAATTCGAATTTATGGTTCATTGTTTCGGAATTTTTCACGGCGGACCACGGCACACCGCTTTTCGGTGGGGTGGCTCAGTTTAGCTGTAGGTTACGGAAATCCGTTTCGATAGGAGCGATAACGCAGTACGAAAACGCGCCCGGACACATTTTTGTCACTTTTATTGTTGTCTAGGAAGGCGCGCGTGCGCTTGAGTGTGCTTTCGTGTGTTAGAGCTTTGCTTGCCTGTCACATGCAGAAGATGGATGTAAAACGGAGAGCAGAAACAAAACATTCAACCTGATAAATATCTTTCAGATGCCATGTTTCCATTCTCGCTATGGGGCTGGGGGAAATCGAACACAAAATCCGTAGTGTGACTCTCGATTTTTTTTTTATCAACATTACAGCCACTAATGGGCCCCCCGATCGTCTTCTCCAATCGTTCGTTTGTTTTACCTTGGAGCGGTTCCAACAATCGGCCCGCCTGCCCATGGTCGTCGCGCACTGTTCCGACAATATTAGTGGCACTCGGTTTCGGGTGTTGCCAAAAAAGTAACCCAAGCGTCCGTGCTGGCTCCGTTTTGGTGCAGTGCCAAAATAATTAAGAAGAAAAACGTGAAATCGATTTCTCGGGCGGGGTTCGTAAAATCGAATGTTACGATGTGTGGTGGCCTTGTGCGCGTTTCTGGGCGGTGTTAGCCCGCCCGAGACGAAAAATGCCCAACAATGGCATTGATCTGCATTGTTTGTCCGCTGGTGGTTTGATAATTTCAAGGCCCGTCTAGCCGGGCCCAAGTGCCGCTGATCATTTGGGCGAAATTGAAACCGCGTTCGCTAATTGCGTGCCTCAAACGGCGCTCTTTTACCACTTCCAAACAGAACAGGGAGCAGGAATGAGAGCTAGTAAACCGGGTCTGCCAGCTGTTTTGAGGTTGAAAAATAGTGCCGCAGTGCAACGATTTGTTGCGATGTGCTACAGCACAGTCTATGCAAAATGTATCAAAGTCAACGAGCACAGAAGGGAAACCATTTGGGAATGGCCCAATGGGCGCGCGCCCACGCCTCCCAAAGTAAGGGAAATTCGGTTCATGTTTGATCGATATGAACCACGTACGAAACCATCCACTCCACGTGGTGCACCGTGGCGCTTCCAGCTCGGAGAACATCAGTCAGATTTTATTTCCTTCGTTTACTGCAGCACGATAATGCAGGCAGCGAACGGAAATTGTACCCTCGTTATCCTCGCACCGTGCGGTCCGCCGATCCGGTTCGAAGGACCAGACTCCTTTCGAGGTCACTTCCGTTATCGGAATTGATTTTATTGCAGCAGGGATTTTTTTTTGTGAGTGTGTTTTGATTATTATTTTTCCCGCCCAATACAACTTCTATCCGGTGTCCATCGTAGCGTTGGATGTATTCAACTCCCGCTAACCTCTTACTTAACTTCAGCCGTTGATGGATGGTCAGGGCTAGAAAGCAACACGCTTTTTCGGCATATGTTGAGCGGGCAGTAAGCAAGCAGAGCCAAAGTTAACATATCCGCCACATGTCAACCGAGGTACCGCGTGATTCGGGGGAGGGTTTTAAATTTCGGTTCTTTTTTTTTTCAATCGCAACCCGGTGAGAAATAAAAGTTGTAACACTCCTCCGCGCCACGGGACCGAAATGTGGGTCAGCCAGCCGATTGGATTCCGATCCGTGAGTTGTTGTTTGGGTTCGGCGGGCGCGAGTTGAACGAACAGCAATTCGGTCGATTTAAGTGCTGCAGTCGGCAGTTCTAACTGCTGCAAAAGAGGGTGATGGTTGGTGCCACATCTGCAGTTTTTGTTTGTGCTTCGGCCGGTTCACAATTCTACCACCCCCCTTGCTTCGTTCGAGGGTGAAAAAGGAAATGGTGTAATGGAATTCGTTTGATGGTTTTGATAGCGCTACCACAAGGGGCAGTAAACCAACCCGAGGGAGTCACTTCCACCAGTCAGTTCTCCTTATGTGCACCCCCGGGTTTGAGGGTGCAAATTTTGCAACATTGCTGCAGTGGAAAATGGAGCGGTTTCGAGTGTGCGCGCGTAATGTGCACATCGGTAACCAGCCAGTTTGTAGATGGGTGAAAAAAAAAAAGAAAACGCTGCTGCTATAGGGAGGAAAAAAGCAACACCCGAGCTGTAATGATGTTGTAAGATTAAGCAACACGACACTTTGGGTTGTCGGCAAATCGGCGGTCTGGCAATCGTTATCATTATTGGGTGTTTGGTAGGGTACCCCTCGAGGGAAAATGCGAGTATGTTGCGACCCATCTGCAGCAGGGTTTTATCATAAATTGGCGCTAGCTTACTCGCGTGCATACATTCCTGCCATGTGGCGCAACAACGCATACTTCCTGGCACCAGCTGTCGATCAGGGTGGGTTTATGTTTGCTGCACCGGCGAGACTGACGAGCACTAAAATGATGATGAGTGTGCACCGCATCATCATCATCATCATCATCATTATTAGCGTAGGGCGGCGAACTGGACGGGCGAGCTTGCCGTGTGCATGCAGCTGGGCCGAATGCACTTGGCGTGCGTTAATGTGACCCCGAGCTGATGTTGATTACACGAGACCGAAGAACAGCAGCAGTAATAGACAGTACGCGCGATGTGTGCGGTTTTTGGGGGTTTCGGATTAAGGAACTGCTCCGGCAGCAGCAGCAGCACCAGCAGGTCTGTAATTATCTTCACTTAATGGACGGCATCGATCGGTCATTATGTGTGCCCACGTGATTATTGATCGCTTTAATCGCCGCCGATGGAGATCGACGCGCTGTTCAGAAAGGGACGGTAAACTTACTGCCTGCCTGGCGGTTTCGGTTCATCGTGTGAAATGTGTAATCCAATTTCAATGCAGCTTCAAGCGAAGGTGATTGTGTCCCAGTTGGAAATGCAAATGCCCCGTGCGCGTGTGGGAAACAAGCGCATTTCGCGTTCACCTTATCCTGCACGGACTTGGTTAACCTTTGGTCCGCTGTAAGCGGACTCAAACTGTGTGTGTGTGTGTGTGTGTGTGTGTGTGTGTGTGTGCGTGCTTAATTTCCATTTCATACGCGCCCTGGGTTTGCATCCGGCGAAGATGACGAGAGTTTTAAGCGATTGTAATTCAATTCCGTTTGTCATGTTCGCCTCCCCACACACGCGGGCGCACACACTCCCACGCTCGCGGTCACAAATGGTGGTGCCAGCGGGTAGAAGGAAAAGGGGGAAAGCAATAAAACATATACTCCGACAAGCATTTAAAACATTTCCAGCTCCTATCTGCCCGACCGATCGATCCCAAACATCCATCAAACGACCGTTTTGCCAATCAATCCACCAAACCATCGTGTTTGAGCTCCTAACCCTTTGGGGTGGGTTGATTCGTGTTGTTTGTTGCTTTAAGACACGCGAATGAGAAGGGGTTATTGGATATATTTCATAGATGTAACATTTTTTGAACTAATAAAATAGATACGAGACTTCCATTAATTAGACATTCACGCATGCACGGTTGCTTGATTTTAAAATGTCATTAAGAAGATCTCCATTTTAAAGCAGGTCCGGTGTCGAGGGAGGGTATTCTTGGCGTCTAAATCTATTTATAATTATACTCACCACCGCCCCACCCCACTCTCGCAACACTCACGTCATTTTCCTGTACACAATCACACAACCCATTGACGACACCCGAAGGGTTCGCTGGCAAGAGGAACGACCTCTCTCCGGTCTGTGTGATGTCATTTTTATGATAAAACCATATTCACGGACCCCCCAACACAAGGCGGGCGGCTCCCTTGTCCACCTACCAGTGCTCCCCCCCCACTTTCGTTCCACCTCTCCAATAACCCGTCCTTTTTCGTCGATCTTGACGAATGGCTCGTCACACGTACGCGCGATTTCATATCGCCAGCCCTGGTTATGGTCTGGTCCGGAGGAGAAACCGATCACCTCACCACAGAGCTCAGGGAACCGATCGTGGGAGCAGAAGGAGGACCGCCATCACCAATAACGCAACAGGCTTAACGTGACGACCCACGCAAAACGACACTCGACTCTCGATTCTCGGCCAGCTTTGGGACGGGTTGCTGATGGTGTCTACGGGGACGCCTCCGCAGTTCGACGAAAGATCCGCGCGCATGTGCCCGCGGGCAATACGGGATCAATCTTGCAACAACATCCCCAACCCCCAACGCTAGGGGAGTGTCAAACACGCACACATACCCTTGTCGAGAATCTCCCCCAAACACACACACACGCACGCACACGATGAGCGATGATGAAGTCAGGATTGATCTTGTCACAAGAAAAAAAAACCCACGGAGTGTCTTACGGCTGGCTCGGCATGTGAGTCATGTTTTTGCGAGAAAAAAAAGGAGCCACAGTCAAGCTCCAGCGTGCCTCTCTCGTCACGCTCGTGCCTGTTCTAACACGTTGGAAGGGTTGGCATTGAGGTGGGAAAAAGAGGCCCCCCCGGAGAAAAGGTCAGACAAAAAGGCCTCTAAAATTGACTGACATGTTGAACGTAAATACTGTGCGCGCCAAGCCCTGCTGCTCGCGAGCTCTCTTGGCGCGCCCCGAGGGTGAGATAAAATTTGTTGATATCCGTTTTGCGGACGGATTAGGGTGTTATTAATGCGATCTCGCTCGCTCCTGCGCGTGGAATGCTCTGCTCCTCGATGTAGTGTGTGTGTATGTGTGACTAGGCCTGTGCTGCTATCGCTGCTAGTAGGTTGGGCTAGGTTTGCAAAGGTTCAAAAACACTGACGAGGATTGATTTATGCTATCCTCCGGAGCGCATGCAAATCCCCAATGTCCGATGAAGCGAGGGGGTAGGATTTTTCTCCTGCATGATATAGTACGACATTTACGACCATCGAATGGGACATTCGAGTTGGTGCAAAAATAAAGAATCAACCTTTTTTCCGCTAAACGTGAAGCAGAGTCCACTTAACAAGCTTAAGCGGTGCTTGTGGTTGGGATTTAGTTTTAATGTCAAAACGCATTTCCGCCAGTGGATCGAGCGAAATTGATAGCCCTTCGTTTATGATC
The DNA here is from genome assembly GCF_943737925.1 of Anopheles nili. Lineage (NCBI taxonomy): Eukaryota > Metazoa > Arthropoda > Insecta > Diptera > Culicidae > Anopheles > Anopheles nili. Next base: position 20,794,606 of record NC_071292.1, read on the forward strand.
CGTTCTCGACGAGGTGAGACATGGATTCGAGGACATACAGGAGGGTTTGGTGAATAATTAATCATTTGCAAAGGGCTTACCATCTGCGGAAAAGTCTGCGGTTGAATGGCACATTTCCCGTAAAATGGAAAACAATTCAAAGAACAATTTTCCCACAAATGTACCAGCAATGTCGGAATAACTGGCGTCTGTGAGAATTTGCTCCGATCAAATATGAATACTTCACAAAACATTTGAACCCCCGGAAAGCCGGAAAAACCGGAACCGATGCGTCCCCCCACAACAGCCCATCTCACCTCTGGTTGGTACGGTAAATTCTTTCGAAAGTACGTGCTAACCATCAACAATCTGCCTGCGCCCGGGTCCTTCGGCAGGAGCGAATCTCAGCCGCTGATGGCTGGGACGTGCTTAAAGCTACCCGCTTTAATAACATCTTCATTGTTCGACAACCCGAGCGCCACGCGGCTGGTTCGGTTGCGCGCTGTGGTTGCACGGGAGAGATGCCTTTCCTGCAATTATGAATCTTTCTGCCACTGCGCTCGAAACTTCCCCCCAGCGCGCCAACTGTCGTAATCGTAAATTTAAGATAAACTTTTCAACGCTCGGCAAGCGCACGCGGTGAGGTGAAAAAAAACGAAGTAAAAACTGGAACAACGCAGGAACGGCACATGATTGCCTGATCCGAAGGGGCAAAACTGGTGGAATAAAGAATTAAACCAAGAAAGAAAAAAAAAACAACACGGAACAAAAATCGGAGCTTATCATGGTTTGCCGGCGAGCGCGCCAGCCTCTAGTGGGTAGCATTTTCCAATTAAATTCCGAGCTCTAGAACGGATCTGGCCGGATTTTGGCTCGGGTGAATATTAAACTTTTCCTTCACACACCGCCCTGCGCTCGAAAACGAGCGCCTTCTCGAACATCTGTTTTGCGCGGTCGGATGTTGCCTCTCGCTACGCAAGCGCGCCCGTAATGAGGCGTGCGAGAGACATGGGCGCCCTACCGCCCTTTGCCTGCGTCCACGCGCATCGTGGGTCTTTTGTTTTGCAAGTGTGTGGGTATGTGATTTTTTTTCCTACCCACCCCACTGACGCATCACCATCGACATCTTTTCCACCCGCGGCCAGCTGGAGCGAACCGTGCGGGGTGCGTTCATCGAGATTAGTTTTGAAATTTTCGATTTTCAGATTCGATTTCGTTCGCTGGAAAAGCGGCAGGGAGATTATGGTTAATCGCAGGCAATGGAAGAAGGCGAAGAGAAAAAAAAACGCTCCCCACGCACACCGAGACGCCCAGCCCTAGGCAAGTGTCTGCTTCCACACCGTGTTACGTCGTCCGGAGCTGGAAAATTGCCCAACGTGCCAAGCTGCACGTTATCGTCGGTAACCTAATCGCCCTCCGGAGTGTTCAATTGATCCCGATCGATCGGTTCAAAATTAGACGATTCGATCGTGGAAAATATTGACGTTGATTTTTTCGGGTGCTCGCTCCCGGTGATGGGTAGATGGATGGGTTGCCGATGTTGCGTCCATCCTTCTCCCTTATGCTTCATTCGAACCCTTGTCTTTTCGCACCTTTACGATGGCCACATGGGAAATATGGAGTATTTCGTGGGGTTCTTTTTCCCTCTCTGTTGACCACCAAGCGTGTATCGTTTGCGGTATTACCGGCGGAATCTTTCGTGCGCACACGAGAGAAGACCCTCACAGATCTCAAATCGCTCAAATTAAATCACCTCGAAAATTGATGGTTTCATCGATGATACGCGTACGCGTATCTTGCGGCACGGTTTTTGGGGAGGCATATTTCGACCAATGCCATAATGATCCCGCGTTCGAAGGTGGTTCTAATGGAGGCTCGAAATCGGCAGCCCGCTACTGCTACCTCGTCGATATTGATGTACGAAATGTCCTCTCATTACGGCGCTTCGGGGGCGCCTTTAAGTGGTCCTCGGTTGGGTGAGTGGAAAATCTCGTTTGTGCGAGTACACGGCCCCAATCTTGCTGGATTTGCTCAATCGTAAATTTCACCCCCTCGTGGTTCTTTTTTTCTTCTTCTCATCGATGCGATCCGCCGCGAAGGTGAAGCAGTGCCCGATGGCTGCGGCCCGTTTTGAATGAGTGGCGAAACGTTTCACTTATCTCGAGGTGGTGTCGTATTGCGCACGGCGTAATTTATCGGTCGAAAAGGCTATGACGAGCAAATTACGAGGCAATATTATTTGTGCAGCTCAGGTGGAATGGTTCAGATCGGCTGTGCTAATGGTAATTGCAATCAGTTAAGCAGCGCAGTAGTGTCGAAGTGGCGCAAAATAACCTTGTTTGTCGTTAAATACATTTGTTAAAAAATGAAACTTCACTCGTCATTAAAGTTTATTTTCAGGGTTTTGGATTTTTATCTGAATGATTGTGGTATCACATGCTACGGTTGCCAAACAATCTCTATTAGTTCCCGTTGCAAGAAAAAATAGCACATGTTCACTCACGACACCAGATTGCTTAACCATCAATCTTTTTGGCGAAATTATTTGCTTTGGACAGCGTAAAGCTATTAGGTTGCTTGTGTTGCATCCAAATCTTGCTACCATTTGCCACCAAATGGTCTCGCCAAAAAATAAAAAAGCCTATCGGAGGTCCCCGTTGGCAGCGCAAACGCAAAGCAACAAAGACGTTAAAAAGGGGAGCAAAAATACAGTACCCAAAAGATTAGACGTCATTAATCAAAGCTTGGTGGGTTACACCAATTTCTCTCAACAAGAAGGAGAAAAAATTAGAACCCCCCCTCGTTTTTTTGCTTAGTTTCGTATATCGATTCGAATCACGCCGGGCCGTGTGTTTTTGCGCGGCCTACCAAATGGACACTTTTTACGCAACTCCCGTTTTCGGTCGAACCTTTCCGACATGCGTTTCTACAAGCTTATTCGTGCCCTTCCGTGCCCATACCTTACCCCTTTACATACCTTCTCCTTTTCCCATGTCAAAAAGGGAAGCGAAAAAATCATCACTTGCGCACGACGGTGAATTGAGCATTGCATCGATTTTCGCACCCCTTTTTCCGCGGAACTGACTTCTCGTAGCACTCCAGCAGCGCACCCGCTCGTTCCCAGTGTCCGCTGCGGGTTTTTCTCAGCATGCGCCCTGCTTACAAGTTGACTGTTGAGACGCAGGAACGAGAGAGAAACCGGCCTATGGGTAACCAAATCGCTTTTTTTTTGTGCTTCGCTCACCTTCATTATACCACCAGCCGGCGTGCCGCGCGATCACACCGGCTAATGATAACTCGATCCGATCCTTTGGAACCGATCAATCGCGGCTCCACGATCACGGATTTGGGTGAACACACCAGGGCTAGAGACCACGGGGTGTAGATCAAACGCAGCCAAATTGAGGCACGATCTTTCGTTATAAATCCCCGGTGCGATTTACCGGCCGGATCGTTCCCTCGTGCAACCCAGCCCTCCAGTGATCCCTCGCTGCGCACGGAGCATAATGTTCGAGCTGCGTGTGCTACGCAACCGCGCACGGCCAAAGCCAATCACTACGCATGAGTATGCTCGTGTTGCGTAATGTGGCATTCGCGCACGGGGAGCGATCGATGATCACCACCGGCCAGGCCAGGTTTCTGCGCGAATCGTGCGAAACGCGATCATTTGGGAATCGATCGACAAACGAGGGGGCTTTTTTTATCGGCCATCGGGTGGATTTTTGCTTCACCCTCCTTGTAGCGCTTTCCAACGGAGGTGCGATGACGAGTTTCTTCTACTTTCGTGATTACGGCGGCCAAGGCGAGTGAGGTGAGTGGCTGATTAAATGCGGTCGTTGACGGGAAATTCCGTTGCGTGTGTATGTGCGAACATAAATTCACGATCAAATGTGGTAATGACGGTAAAACCGAAGCTGATGGTCTAGCGGTAGCCGTTCGACCAAATGGCTCCCCAACTATGCCCCGATGGTTGTGATAATGAGAGTTCTTACACGGTATAAATGCAAATGAAAGCTATCAAAAATCGCAAACTCCCTCCCCAAATAAATATGAAACACACCGCGTTATGGTGGCTGCCAAAGGTAGAGGACGAGCGTCATGAAATTCCAATTATAAATCAGTTTCTATTGGCATTAAGTGAGTTATCGCCACCTTGTAGCCGGTGGCCTTGGAGAATACATATTCAAAGCCTGCTTTGTAACTGCCCATCCATCCGGGCGAACTAGAAGACGCTACTCCTATAAAACTCACAACCCTCTCTGGCCAGCTGGCAACAAATTAATTTGCGCTTAATTTTTCGTTCCAGGTACGTCAGCATGGTGCTAGATTCATCCAACTCTAGGCGATCGAGTCGAAGTCTGAGGGTGGAAAAAAAAGCCAACCTCCCCCGCCGGGAGACTCGTTTGCGGAGCCGCCTTCAGAAATATGGGGCGTGAAAGAATAGACAAGTATTTTTATGCTTCCTTGGCTTGCTGCTGCGTGCTGCGTTTCTGGATCGTTGAGTTTTCTCTTTCTTCCGCCAAAAAAGCACCCCAACCGTGTCGCAGTTTCTGGCCGGTTGTTATCGTTGCGCGACGGGGCAAAACTACTGCTGCCGGTGCGAGAGGGCGTTGGCTTGATGGTGAAAGAAAATTCAGTGAAAAATTGGACCATTATCGCACGGGTGTGTGGGCTTTCGCTGCTGGTTGTGCCTCAATCGATCGTAGTCCTCCGCACACTTGTTTTCCACGTTTTTTTTTGGTTTCATTTCGTTTTCGTTTTGTCCTGGTCGCGTTTTCGGTATTGTTCGCCACCGAAAACGGAGCGAGTTTTGATAAACGCGTTGGAAAGAAGCGGTAAATTAAACGCGAAAAACCTCCAGCCACTCTCCGAGACGCCGGTGGCGGTCGGAATGCCTTGAAGAATGCTCATCGTTCATCGTGCCAGCGCTCTTGTAAAGGGGTTCTATGCAGCATTTTTTTTTGTTCGTTCGTTCGGTGGGTTTCCTATTATTCTTCCGAATTTGCTACCCTACCCAACAGCGCGTTCCTGCTCGCCGGTTGCTGTAATTTATTTGCATTCGAGCGCATTCGCTTTTGGCTTGTATCGCATCGGACCGGGGCATCGGTGGCTGATAGCGCCGTATTTCACCCGCTCCAAGCGTGGCTGCGTTTTTCCGGGCGTTTGTTTTTATGTTCCTGTGCCGCTCGTTATCATAGATATCATGAAAAGCTCGTGCTTCCGGCGGGTTTCCACGCACCTACACCATCCCGCTTGCTGCTCCACAGGAGACCCACAATGCACGTGCAGTTTTCCGCAATTTTTGCATCCAAACTGTACCGGAAAGCCGAATGGGGGTATTTGTGTCTGTGTGTGCGTTTGCACGCGCGAGATGAAGGGCAACATATTTTATTGTTTTCCTGTGGCTGTATCGCCTTTTTTTTTGCTCCCGTGCCAGACCACGGAAGCATCTCGGCAATCGGATGGAAACGTTTTCCCGGTCCTGCTGTTTTTTTTTCTGGCTGGTTCGGTCGCTTTGTCTCTGCATTTCGTTGCTTTGCTCCACGCGCCATCCGCCATCGTGAGTCGTATCGCTAACTTTGTGGGGTCGTTTTCGGGGGCCCAACTAGTCCGCTGCAACGCCGAGCGTTATATCGAGCATTCGGTGAGATAGGATTGGAGACCTGCGACGAGAAGAGCCTGTTTCCGCTTCAAACACAACAACCCCTCGTGGCCGATCGTGGCCCAACGATAACGATACCGAACCAACCGAACGCCAAACAAAACAGCGCCGTGTATTCAAATGAGTTTTCCCTCCATTTTCCCGCTCGCCTAATCACGCTCACCTGGTTCACCTGGATGGCGTTTCGCTTCGGCAAAAGCTCCCGGGTCGGTCACGTTCCGGAGCGAGTGGAAATATGCTGCAGTTGGTGTGTTGCGTTTTACGTTTGGGTTTTGCGTTGCCTTCCCATCTCGACCGAGAACGCGGTCGTAATCCTTCCATGTAGCGCAGCGTTTGGTCGACTTTTATCATTTTTATCGTTAATTGTGCCTCTCCGGTTGTGCGGCGCTAGTTCACCCTCGCGGGAAGATACACCGTGCCGGTATACAAGCACGCCAGGAGAACGCGAATGCATTTGCCTTCCTTCTCGTTACGCTGGGATGGGTAAAGAGAGTTGAAAAAAAAAACGCACTGGCAAGGCATATCGAGATAAGCCCGTTGTGAGGGAAGAACCGAGGCCAAGAGGAGAACCCCATTTGAGGTCGCACAGTGCGATAAGAAACACGGCGAATCCGCGCCTGCCTTTGGGTGGCGATAAAGTAAGGCGAATATAGTGGTGTCCGAGTGGCGGGCCCCGTGGACGATCATGGGCGTTCCTATCAGGGTTTGGACATCGCGCAAAAAAAAAGCTTTAAAAAGAGGCCTGTGAAGTGAGACAAAAAAACCCTAAGTAGACCTACCTGGATAAAACTTCAAAGTGTTCGTTCGTGGGGTTTGGAGCCTCGCCAGCCCGCGTGGGTTTCCGTGCCTGAGCGCCCGACGATCAGATGGTTGTAACACTTCGTTGTTCCGGATCCTCAGCCCGGATCAGGGGGCCACGATAAGCACGCCTGTGAATGGTAGGAAAATGAAGCAGAAAATAAGACACTGGCCGCGTCGAGCCCGCCGGGAGCAATTTGATACTGGATCACGCACCGTTGCTAGAGATTTGCGCGCAAACCGGGTCTGAAGCCGGGTGTCCGGGATTCCGTGGCCCGGGAAAAGGTAAACGAACGCGAAATGTCACGTTGGCGAGGCTGGAATGATGAGCCCTCGGTGGGGACTGGCGGGTCCTCCCGTGGTGGGCAGGTGGGTCGCTACGTTAACGGTTATGGGCATCGTGATTTACGTTATTTTCATTATCATCACCGGGCGTTCTCGTCTCGTTGTCGGTGGTGGCGATGGCGGACGTCGTCATTGGTGAGATGGACGGTACGGTTCGGTGACATTCGCGGTTTGTGCAAACGCAATAGCACGGACCCGTCCAGTAGATCGGGCCGCTTTATCTGGGTTCCGAGCCATTTACTGCATCGGAATGGGTTAAATATCAATATATTTTCGTACTGTATGTACCCGTTGGAGGCAGCTGAATACATGGTTCGGGGTGCCCGTTAGTTCCTAGTCAGCGGTTTTGATATGTGCTGCTCTGTTTTTTATGATTTTGGCAAATATTTGCGACACTTTTATTTCTAAAACGAGGTAAAGTACCCCGTGAATTGCCGTTAGATTTATGCAATTTCGTTTAGAATTTTAATTCAATTTTCTTTATGAAAGAGAGAGGAAGCGCTGAGGCTAATGGCTATTTCTATGGGCACACGAGCTAAGGGCACGTAATTTATCGCCCCAATAGGACAACAGGTTTTGTCGTTGTGCAGCAACATACTGGCTCGTGACGGAAAATGGATCGAGGTTTCTAAGTGAAAGAACGTCGGTTTTTTTGGGTGTTATAAATTTTCCCGGGCTTAAATATTAGTGACTTGTGTGATGAAGTGTAATTCATTGTTAGTAAATATTTTTTTTTTCATCACAGCGCTCTGTCTAGCGTACGTTTGAAAAGTGTTTTGTAACAAATCATGTTTAATTTGTTCCAAAAAATAACAGTGCTTTAAAGCTTGCTAAAGGTATCGTCTACCCCTGACCAAAACTTCACCTCCTTTGCCAGTTGTGGCTCTGTGGCGAACGTGATTTGTTGTCTTTATTTATTCAGAAAGACTGAAATTGCATCTTGCAGCAGGCAGAACTCATTAGCGTCCGAGCAACCAAATTAAGCTCGTTAGTGCTCTCTACTCGAGTCTCACCGATAGAAAGGTCCACGGCACTAAGAATGGTTAGAACGGCGGTCTCTAAACCCATGGGGAAGCCTTCAACTCCACCGCTGAGCTACCCTTGTTGATGGTAGGTCCCGGCTGGTTGGATCATTATATTTTGCCAATTTTTACCATTTTTAATACGAGCTCTCCACCACCTTACTCAGCCCCGCTAGTCGTGAGCCACCCGGTGGCACAATTGTGGCGGTACGAAATCAAAGGCACTACCAACCAAACCACCAACCACTGACGTTAAACGTCATCCTTTCGCTCCAAAACGGAACGACTCGGACTGTGTCCCGGTTGCAGGTTGACAAGCGGCGTGTTCACCTGACGTTGGCGGCACAAGATCACTCCAGCAGCGGTGCCGGAGTGTTTCGCAAGCTGTTTCGGTAGCAAACTAACCAGTTAGGTCCAACCATCATTTGGCTGGGTAGGAAAACCTGCTCATTCATCAGTACCAGCTTGCGCTGGGAAAATCCTTCGGGAGGAAGGAGTATTCAAATTTTTCCTTCAAGGAAATCGACCACGCTCGTGCCCGTGTGTGTCTTTGTGTGTGTTTTCCCTCACCATCGACACCCAAAGATCGATCGATCCTACCACCGGGGCCGGTCTTTGCACGATACGCTCCGTTTCCATTGGCTGCCGGACCAGACGCGCCAGAAAGATAGTGCATGCAAAAATCTGCATGCATCAAACGTGATGCACATGCATCGTAAAGGGTGCGGGAAGTGCAGCCGAGGTGTATAAAACCGCAACGGTGAGGGCATTTGTCCGTTTGTGCGCACGTTGTCCAATCAACGGTTTTACGCCTTTTATGGGTTTAATTATTTTTACCCAGCTGTTTTGTGGCTAGGTTTCGCATGAATATGAGCTTTTTCTTTGCGTCCTTTTTTCGCTCTCTTGCTCTCTCTCTCTCTGTTTCTGCTGCTTGAACCGATCGCCCGATATGCCTTCGATTGGCGTGAGCTAAGGAGGAAAAACATATTTTGATGGGTGGCAGGATTTTTGCATATGAACTCGGGCGGCCCCGTCACGCCGGTGCGCGGTGTGCCGCAATCAAAACGCCATTGCACACTCGGCTTGGGAAGGAAGTGGCTCATAAAAAATAGACCTCTTTAGGCGTAGGGATTTTCCGTTTCTTTTTTTGTTTTGCTTAGTACTTATTCCGTGCTTCATTTTGCTTGCCTTTTTCTTCGCTAATGAGCTCATTGTGGTAAAACTTTATTCATCCTTGCTTCGTGTTTCTCAGTATTTTTTTATCTTTCCTTCTGGCGTTATGTACCGTTTAGATGCATTTAATAGCGGGGGTGCGTACCGTTCGACTAATGAAGTGAGCGAAGGAATGGAGCTGTGCGTTAAGCAGCGGTTTTGAATTAAATGTTTGTAAGCAACGAATCCGCGTGCCATCGAGCGATGCGCAGCTGGACTTTATCATAGCTAGTTTTTAATGGCGTCATTAGAATCGCTATCGTTGCTAGATGCTGGAATAGTTGTGAGATTTTTATCAATCCCTGCTAGATGGGTTGCATAAGCTGTGATGCATTTTTTCGATTGATTTACGATGCATAATAGCGTTTATTTTTCTTATAACAGATCCCCATCATTTGATTGATTTGAAAATCGTCCCATGCACGATGAATAACGTGAAGGCAAATCATAAAAAAAACCTTAAATCTATAAATCGCATTCCCACTGCGATCGAGCATTTTCGCACCCCCCGTGAGAAGTGAAAGCTTCGCACTGAACCGAACCGGGAAGGAGGTTGATCACGAGTGCACGAATTCGAACCACCACCCGCCGGTCCGAGGGGTCGCGTGCATTTTATCGTGCGGCGTGGTGAATGGGGGTATCCCTACAGCATGTTTTTTTTTTGCTTTTGGCCAGCCCTTCCTTCCTGCACGTAGCTTTCCCAGGGCCTCACACGGGCACACACATTTGCCAGTGGGAGCCCTTTCCCGACCGGCCATCCGACCAAATCCATCCATCCGTCCGGACGCCGATAAACATACGTCGATTAATTTGATCTTAAAAGGGTTGTTGGGGTAGTTTCGTACGAGGCGTAGTTTCAAATCAAGCTCACTTCCCACCGGCGCGCATTCACCCCGGGGTCCGGTCGCACTTACCCGTCGTCCGCCCCGTACGGGCTCTGGTGGTTTCGTCTCTGTAATAATAAATGCTTTTAACCTAATTTTGGGCACCTCCTATCGGCGGTTGCACGACGAGCCAGGTCGCGGGGCAGGAAAAGGTGAACATTGCTGGCACAGAGGAGGGTCAACGGGAGGTGTAAGGGCTTTTGTTTGGCGAGAGAGAGAGAGAGAGAGAGAGAAGCAGTGCTCAGCCAAATCACTCGCCGAATTTCCTCACTCTTATTAAGCACACGCACAGATGCTGGCGGAGGAGCGCAGACATTATCCATTTGGCTAGCCCGAAACGCGCCGAAGAAAGTTCGGCAGTGGGTGGGCTGGAAAAATGCTCCATCAAAGCAGGAAAATGAAGCCATCGATGTCGTTTGACTGGACTGGGCGCGCGACCCCAACGGTGGTCTGAAGTTCGGCCGTTTTCGTTTGTTTAAAGCTTTTTATGCGCGCGCGAACCACTTGAAGCGGGTGGTTTGCGTAGTGTGTAACGAGGAAGGTTAATGAGTCATTTTCCACCCTCTCGTTTACTCTCACTCTGGGGCTGGTTCGCCGTACCTAGCCGGTGCTGTTGTGTCCGCGGATCGTCGGGGGGAGGCATTTTCTTCCCTTTAAGAGGCCCGCGCGCTCGTTTCGTTCGTTCATTTTCCACCGCCCGCAACCGGTAATGTTTTCGTTTTTATAATCATCGTCCGGTTTTCGGCAAAGCGAGAGGTCGGACGAGATCGGTTCGCTGCCGGTGGGAAGTGGCACGAGCAAAATCTCATCCGCAATGGGGCATCGAAGCGGTTGGCGAGGGTTAGGGATGTTGAGAGAAGGTTAAACGCTTTATGCTATTCCTGCCCTCGTCGAGCCAGACCACGGTATGCCTTCGTTTGATCGTACATTATCGATGTCGATGCGGGTGCGCTTGCTTTCTCGCTATTGTTTTTTCGCCGTTGCTGATGGTGCGGCGGAGTCCTGTGGCAGTAAACTTTCCGCGATAAATGTCGAGCGGCTGCCGACCCGAACCAGAAACCAGACGATGATGCTGCGGAAACGCTTCCCGATAGACGCGCGGCAGAAATTAAGGCACACATTTGCAATGGCTGGCTCTGTGCCGTGGCTGGTAGGGCTCAGCGTGAAGATGAGCAAAAAAAGGCGGCACAGCCCGCGCGAGAGAGGGTTGCCTTTTAAAGTTGCGCTTGTGCGGTCGAGGTACTTTAATGTACTTTCGGTGTCGCACGGTCTTTCGGTTCGATTAAGCTGTCTGAAGTGTCAATCAAAACGCCGGGACCGCTGTTGTGTAATTGCGCCCATCGTTTGGTGGCGTTTAGTGGTTTTGACACGCGCGAAGGCAACCCCAGGCTAATGAAAGCGATTTGTGTTGAGATTTGTTTGAGTGAATATAGATTTTTTAAATCAACACGCAAAATGGAAATGTTTCCTTTGCAAATGGCGACAAGGGCAAGTCACCCGCTGCGGATCGTTCATTTTCACGTTCAAAAAACGGGCATAAATTTTCTAAACAATTACACAACCCTCCCGTCTAGCCGGCCGGTGGAAGGTTTGGTAAATTTTCTGCGTCGTAGCAATACCGCTATCTGACAGCCCTGTGGGTGGCATGTTTAGCGTTCCGTAGCCTCCCAGGTCCGCCTGCGAGCCATCTGTCACAATCGGTTAAAGGGCAGAGAAGTGTTTTCCAAGCGCCTAGCCCTCCGAGGCTGACCTCCGCGGGAGAGAACTCCGCACCTTCGTTGCGCCCTCGATGCGATCCAATCGCTCACGGATATTGATATTGATTCGAGGTGACTTATTTCAACTCCAACCCGTGGGGGTCTCCCTGTCGCTGGCTCGACGACGGTGCGACATTTCAAACACCGCCCTGCATCCATCTCCATCGATCCCGGGGGGTTATTAGAAGTCTTATTTATAGGTTATGGCAGCGGGAGCAATGGAATGACCATAATCGGCCGTGCGGTACCTATCAGCGGCAACTTCTCCGTCTCCGGTGTCGTCGACGTCGTTCTCGTGCTTGAGATCGGTACGGCGAACCGATAGCACCAACGTTGGTGTGGAATGGGGCGGCAATAAAGTTTAAGTTTAGCCTTTTTCCATCGGTTGACCCATCCGGGGCTGGTCGTACTTCAGAATCCGGTTGAGTCACAAGCAAACGGAGCCACCAGCCAGAGAAGGGAGAACCAATGACGACGACGTCGACAGCCTGTTATGGGATCGTTTTCAACTTATCAGGATAAAATCTGAAACATTGCACCATTGACGCGTTTGCTTTGTTTCTCGGTAAAGATGTGAACCATCGCATGCATTAAAGGGACAAATATTGAAGTAAACCCGTTTGAATATGTGCATTTTCATGCATAAAAGCTCAATTTTATTCCCAACAATCCTATTTAAAATTGACATCGCAATTACTTTCAATCAACGCAGTGTCTCTAACGCTCTCTAACGCGTTTTTCTGGGTTTGTTCTTCTTCAGCTTTTCGTAGTATTATGTGCATTTCGTCCTGCGAAACTCTCGCACCCTACCTTTTTAGCACAAAGCCACACCTTGTTCATTAAAAATGATCGCGTAGACAGCCGAGCGCACGGTTCGATACAGAATCCGCCCGGTGTTAATCCGGTGGATTAAGATAGAGAACAAAAAATCGTATGCTACACAAGTCCCCTCAAAGTACTGCTCTAACCGAAAGCCGCCCACTCGTCTGATAGTGTGTGACATTCAGCCAGCAGCAGGGAAATCAGTTTGCCATGGATTGAGTCTGTCTCAGTCGGTCGATTGGAGCTCGTTATCCTGGCGTTAGGACACACGTGGCTGAACCGATCGGTACGCTAACAGCCCCAGACCGAGGCTTTTCGGCGACCCAGCTCCCCACCACTCGATTGGAGTTTGTTTGTTTGCAGATTTTTGAGCCCGCTGTCGTTTATGTCGTTTTCCTCGCCATTTTGTGGGGCTGCACATTTTAATTCCCATTCCGCCGAGTGACTTCGTGAGGTGTATGTTTGTGCCAGCGGTTGTGTAGGCCGTGCCAATTATTCATAAGCATAAACGCTAGCGCCAGCTCGCCTTGCTTCCCCCTTTTTTTGCGGCATTACTCATCCACCGCGAGGCTTCAGAGCCAGCCACAAGAGGCGCGCGTGGGCTTACGTCGTCACCGTTTCCCGCCGGCAGCAGTTGAAACCCTGTGCGAGTTGGCTGCCTATTTGTATGCAGCACCGTCGCAATTTGCAATTGAGCAATAATCCGTACCGCCGCGTGTGCGCGTGTATGTGTATGTTTGTCACTCGCGGGCCCAAGTGTAGTCTACAGAGTCCTCAGGTCGGTTTGTTGGAAAATTGGTTCGCGCAGCATAGGAATGCATCGCGCACCGGCAACACGGCGGCTTCTCCGCCCATTCCGATGCTCGTTTGTCGCGTGTTTGTGAGTGCTGATAGTTCCCCCCCCCCCTCTTCGCGTCTTGGTCCCTCTTCTGCTCGCTCACGTTGTTCCGCACGCCAGCGTGCACGAAAATGTGATAAATCTAATCTTTTTATGCTGGCCTGGGTGCGTTTTTGTGATGCTGCCAACAACAGCCGTGCCGTGTTCGCGTGCTGCGTTGTGAGCAGCGGGCGAATGAACTTCGCGAGGTGTGTATGTGTGTGTGTGTACCGTAAAGCGCAAAACGAGGCCCAAGCGCGAGGCTGTGCGGAGCTGTCGAGCCCATTCCGGCGGCCGTGAGCGGTTCGAGAGCAAAGCGATCGATTAGCATTTGCTGTCATTGGGTCGAGAACCGAGACAAGAAGCGAGGGGGCAAGCGGTTAGAAGCGCAAACGAGACGCGACATTTGCATATCACCATCCAGTAAATGCACATGGTGCACTTTAATGCAGCGGTTTTTAAGCGAACGTGTATAAAAAGTGGCAAAAGATTGATGCCCTTTGCCCGGGGGGTTTGCTTGGGGTGAGGGAAATAGAGTAAGGAAAAGCGACGATGTAAAATGGTTAGCTACGGAAAAAGGAGAGGAGAGGGAGAGGATTATCAAGGGCCAGGGAATTGCAATTGATATGCAATATTTTATCGAGCATAAGAGTGAGTGAGGCACGGAGGAATTACCCTGTATTTCATAGCTCATGGTGGCGAATAGCTTCCAACAGGCGAAGTCGCGAGGAAAGTGGCGGAAAAAAAGGGAAAACGTTTCTTAAAGGTTGCGGAAAGGAGGGTGCAAGCGCGGAAAGCATGCAAAGCAATATCGATTTTATGCAATCGATGGCTTAGCATGTGAAAGATGCCCATCGGTGGCCCTAAGCCCTGCTTCAAAGCATCATTCTTACGTGCGCCAGAAGAAGTATTATAACCGCTTATTAAAACGGACCTCTGCCGATCCTGCCGCGTGCACAAAATGGTTCCCCCCCATTTCCTTGCTGCCTCGGTGCCGGTGCCGAAGAACCGGGAAATTATTGCACGATAAATATTTTTCCTCACCAAAGAATGCCATTGCCATTGGGAATTCCGCTCACATACGACGCCGCTCCGAGCTCACATTGCGCAGGGCTCGTATTGATCTACTGCCACCTCCAACGCCCCAAACCGGAAGGAGTATGACCCTTCGTCCCGTCCACCCACCCCCGGGGAACAGAACTATTCCCCCCCCAAGCAGCAGCGTCAATAAACGGACGTGTCATTCCAGTGCGCCTCTCTATCGATGGCGATGTGGTTATCCCTTGCCGAATCCCGGATGATGGCGATCGTCAGATTTGAGGTTATGGTGTGCTTCCGGTCGCCGGCCCGTGGCCACCGCCCCAACCCGCGCGAATGTCGAATCAATATTTAAGCAGCCAGCCGCCAAAACCGTGGGAGGCAAACGGCAATGCAGCACTCGGATGGCGTTTTATTTGCGTACGTGATCGACCGTACTGAGGCAACTCCGGCCTTAGCGCGAGCTGCCATGTTGTGGTTTGACCCGTTCGGTGGCGGCACCCACCACCCGGCGTGACCCAGTTTCCACAGATGGGGGTGCAGTCGCGCTGTGCTTCCCTTTGGGTTGCGATTGAAATTTCGGCAACCGGCTGCTTTTTCGCGCTCCCGTCGACGACCGTGTTGCGGTTTGCGGCATGCTTTGCGGAGGGAAATTTAATGGATTTTTCCCTCCCGCTTTACTTTTTTTTCTGGGCCTCCCCTATTTAGGTCTGTTTGCGAACCACACATACACACACACACACACTCACCCCGGTTGCAGGTTGCGGAGATACGTACGCTTATTTGACAACATTTGTCGTGTGATTAAACCGTTTGCTTGCGATCGCAAAAATTCACCCTCGCGTGTCGTATAGGGGTGGATTTGCTCTCGGGGGCTTCCCTGGAAACTCACACCCTGCACTTCCTTCATCTTAGCGGCACATTATCGTCACCATCATCAACTTCACCTCGCCCCAATCGCTCTCGTAGGCCATGCTCCAGGCAGGCTGCCTGCTAATTGCTCAATTTCGATTAGCCTTAAAGGTCAGATCGATGAATTGGCTGCCCGTCGACGGGTTTTGCGTTCGTTTCGTTCAATTTTGCCCCCCCCGAGGGAAACGAACGCGGGGTTGTTCGCATGCCGAAGGCCCGTTTCCCGATGCGCCAAACCATCCCATCCTCTAAACCGAGCCAGCCATGGGGGCAGAAAGGCAAAGAAAAGCGAACTTTTGCAGAACGACTCCGCTCGATCCTTCCCCCGGGGGTCCCAAACGTTCGCTGACCGTTTCGTTCGGTTTTCATGTTTTTCCTCAATTAAATTTGCATGCTGTGTGCTCCGGCGGGGTTTGCGTTTTGTGTCGGCGCTTTGCCTATGTTTGCCCTCCAGCCAGGCCTAACCCTTACGACCCGCATCGGGATCTCCCTGGGGCGCTTCGGTGCGACCGAGGGAACTCCTTTCGCTTGCTAAAACCAAACTTCACTGAGCTCCAGGAAGGGATAACCCTCTTGAGATGTACGGTGTGTGTGTGTGCACAGACTTTGAAGTGGAGTTGGGATTTGTGTCAGTTGCCGATATGAGATAGGGCTAAAACGGCTTTGCTTTTCCAGAAGCGCGACCGGGTTTATTACTTGCGGGTGGCTAAGCTTTCCGCTGGCTCCGTTTTCCGCTTGTTTTCATATTCATTTAGCGTGGTGTCCCCCACCGAGGAAGGTGTGTGCTTATTCCCTGTTTGGGAGCTAAGTTTTGCTTTTGAAAATTCAATTTTATAGCGACGGAAGGTGTCACGCTCACTCTCACTCTGCTGTTGCCCGGTCGCATGCAAACGACACTGATAACGAGCAGGTGCTGCCGTTGATGGCCTAAAATGGCACCTAACCCAGCTGGGAGCAAGTGTCTTACAGCCCATTACAGCTGTTTTTTTTTTTAATTCACTATCCGCACCTTCTTATCGGCATTCTTGCAAGTTGACACTGTAGTAGGGTGCTTGTTTTTTCTCTTGCATGATTTCTTTAAGGGTTTCCAATGAGCAAATAAAATGCTAACCTTTCGACGGCTTCGATTTAATCGCTCGCCATTAGAGCGCTGGCGACTGGCCATTTTTTGCGCCTCCTTCTGTCATGGGTGCTCTCGATCTTGATGCCATTGAGTTGTGTGCCGATCGGTCGTTTGGTAAAGTCCGCACATTTGTTCTGATTTCTACTAGCCCTGTGGCAAATTCACGTCCCACCAAGAAAGAAAAAAAGACACCAAGCACACTAATCTGCTACGGGTTCGGTTCGTGGGTTTTTTTTTCCTTCTTTTCCGCGAAAAAATAAAACACCCCTCTGAAAGCCTGCCCTCTCTCTCTCTCTCGATCTCTCGGCTTGAACGGAAGAAAATCACCCCAATCCGGACGACAATTTGTGGGCTCGCGCACAACGGACGCGTGCAAAGGCATTTATGTTGCGCAATGTTCGAAAGGGGAGGGTTTAAACACAGAAGAAATGAGCATAATGGCAAATGTGCGCTTCTCTAATGCTGCCAGCCGCAGGTCGCTCGCAGCGCCTCGGAATCAATCTTTGGAACCACCACGGCGCCGGCTCGTGGGCTCGAGAAGGGGTTGTGTCTTTTTTTTTTCCTACTACTGCTTCCCACCGCCCCATGGCCAGACCCTGTTTTCCCGACCCGCCGTGAGCGGGCACTCGCGCGCGCGTGTGTGTCGTCGTTCGCTTCACGTCGCGCCACGGTTGAAGAAAGTGAAACTGATTTTCGATAACATTGTTCATTTGCGCGCCAACCGTGTTGCCATTACGCCTGCCGGCCCTGCAGTGGTAGGGTGAGCCTCGTCTAGGCACCTTCTGCGGGATGGTTTTAGCGCTAGTTCGCATGCCACCACGGTTGGCAGCAGCCGCAACAGTTGGGATCGGGCTGTTGCGCTAGAGCCTGCCGTGTGGGGTGGCGAAGCAGCCGTGGTTGGGCTCGGAGATCTTGAAGCGTGATCCTTCACGGTGCCACCGAGATAGATCGTGGTGCAACGGAGGGTAGGGAATCGTTTGGTGGAAGGTGGAGGGCAAATGCCACAGCACCGTCCGGGCGAGAGGGTAACATGTTGATTAAGAGTTAATTTAAGATCTCTTTACTTCTTCACATTTCCTTTAATGCGCCGTTTTGCTTCGTGGACGTGTAGCTTTTTCTCGGGTTTTTTTCCTCCAACTCAGGCTTCCTTTTCTCGGTACGGTTGCCTATCTTCGAATCGTTGTGAAACAACTGGCCGCGCACCGACACGCCGAGGGGAACGGGCGCTGATCGAAGATTTGTTTTTTCTTCCACCAGCGCCACCGTCGGCGAGCCTCAGCTAATGGTTTAGGGCTTTTTTTTCTGCTCGACAACGCAGGGACAAAGCCGAACCACCGGAGCCCCTTTTGCTCGAGCTGCTTTGTATTATGCAAATATATTAGCTGCAGCGCGCGTACCGCTTCGTTCGCTATCGAGTGCATGGGGGAAAACCCGCTCGCTCCCTTATTGGAAGTAGATTAATCTCCGGGGGGATTACATGAAAGATAACATTAGTTCATGCATATATAAAAAATGACACCATTGGCGAGAATCGCAGCCATATGAGGCACCCAACCACACATCTATCCGACCCATTTTGCAAAAAGGTCGTTTGGCTTCGGGGTGAGAACTTACTTTCGCTTCACAAAACCACTGCAAACGAGGATGACCTCCGAGTTCTGCCCACTAGACAGCACCACCACCAAGCTTCAAACCAGCAGCAGAAGGTCATCATCATGACGCATCGTACGAGGACTCACGATTGGAAGCGAATTTCATTCCCAAATCAATCAAACAATGGTTCTCTAATTGTGTGGTTATGACAGTGACAATGTGCTCGCACACACTCACACGACGGCGCCCCGTTTTGCACCCATGTCTGCGGCACACCTCGCTTATCCGGGGGCGTTCTCTAGTTACCTTGGTCGACTTCACTCCAAAGACGGGGGTGAATTGTCGAAGTGGTGACGTTTGAACCCGAAGGTGGCACATTGTGGGACCGTGTAAGAATAATTGCCATCTCTGGGTGCGATGAAATATCGAAGTGAGATAAATCTTGCTTCGAGATGCAGATTTTGTACCGTCTGCAGCAGAACGAACGTTTTGGAGAGCTGCATCTCGCTCGTCGAGTGTGCCGCCGCCGCCATTGCGTGTTGGCGTAATAACGCTCGAACTTGGCGCAAATCGTTTTTCCCAAATACAGCGCCCAGCAGCGAGGCGAGATCCTCGATCTCTGATACGCGAGAGAGTGGTGGTGCGCACTTGGACCTCGTGGGAATCATCATCCCCTCATAGAGGTTGACCATCCGCAAGAAGGAGGACGATGTCGTGCCCGGTGGCCATGAGAGTACTCGCCTCACGCGGCCGGCCGGACTCCCACGCACATAATGAACGAGAAACAAAAATAAAACTTTGTCCATCAAAACCCGCCCGTAGAGGAGGGCGTCCGGGTTTTGGGCAGAGGATACGAAGAGGCTATTTTTTGTTTGCGCTGCTTTTTTGCCTCCAACAATGGCACCGAGACACGGACTCCAAAGACGCCGGTTTCGGTACGTTCGAACGGCGCTACGAGGGAGGCCATTATTATTATTTCATTTTTGGCACGTGTAATTATTGCCGGCAGCCTCTCTCGTAAAGTTCATATCTCGACTGTCAGCCCCGCGTCGGGGGTTTGGAACGGAATCAGAACTGACCCAACTGAGAGAGATGGTGTAGGCCTACACGCGCTTGTGAGCCGCGCTACGCAATAAAAAAGTTTGCAGAACAAAGGCGAAGGCCCTCCTGGCTGCGCCCTGGGTTGAGGTTCGATACAGCGAACGGAACGGCCTTCTGCTCCCGGTGTTGGTTGTTATTGTTTCGCGTCGTCCATATCTCGAGGGGGTCCACCAGAACTGGGGCCTAAAGGAACAAGGACAAAACAAAAAGGAAACCCCTCCCGAGCGCAACGAATGGTGTCGTTCGGCGATCTCATCTCATCGTTTTCTTTTAGTACCGTGAAGTTGAGCTTTCGATTGCATCCGTGCCTTCGGTCTGACCTCCGGTTTGGGGTGAATCTTCGAGATGTGAGGGGATGAATTCCACCCACTCATCGCGGAGGGAGGAGGTGGAGGGGGGGGGGGGGGTGGTGTGCGTGATGAGAAGCGGGTTGGGAAAATTACCATCTTTATAGATCAGATTCTGTAAGCACTTTGTTTGCTTTATAAATACGATCGTAAAAATAAAGATTAGCATTAAATCGGATCGCATCGAGTGTTGGGTCGGTTTTTCTTTTTTCTCTCCTTGATGCGATGACCGTATCACAGAGGACCCCAGAGAGTGGTGGCGAAAAAAAAAATAAAAGAAAGAAGAAACACTGGAGATGCGTCGGATCTTGACGGTTCGTTTGGTGATCGTTTACCGCCTAAAATGTTCGCCACTTGACAGTGAGGAGATAGGATTTTGGCGCGCTGTTAACGCACCATCCGAACGATGGGTGCAATATTTTCCGACACTTAATGCGTATGTGTGTGAGTCTGTGTGGGAGACACTTTCACGTAATGATGTTTTCCTTCCATACAAAGCGTAATATTTTAAAGTCTTTTCGAACACCAAAGCCACCGTGCAATAAATCTGCGCGCAACCGAAGAAACGGTTTTTTTTTGTTGCTTACAGGAAACTGTCAGCTTCTGCGTCGCCAAGCCATCCGGACGGAAACGTGCTCGTCCACTCGGACACGGCGTCCGTCGTCAGGGCAATCGCTAAAAAACATCTTTCCCAACTGATAAGCCTCGCAAACCCCCGCTAGCCGGCCGCGTTTGGTCGCCGGAGGTTCTCGCTCGTTTCCAATCTCGACCTTTTTCTCGTTTCTTGGCCGGCCAATTTTTGGGCCATCGCATAATGAAGGCATAAAATTCCCGCCATCTTCAGCGCCATTGTGCCGCGGTCGGTTGGCCAAATGATGCCCCCAAGGGCCATCTCCCCCACCGGTCGCGTAGGGTTGAATCGGCCCGGGTGCGATGACAAGATTTCGGGCATCCCATTCCGGTGTGTCCGCACGCTGCGTGTGTTCGCCATCGGCGGTTTGCCGGAAATGATCCATCGCGGAAAATGATTGCTATCGGGCGGTGATAAACTATCGTCGATGGATGATATTACTTTCGGGGTTTGGGTGTTCCGCGCTGCAAAATTCAAACCCCTCGTCGTCGGTTTTGCCCCCTTTTTCAAAAGGCGAAACCCAAGTGCCTTCAGGTCGCAGCAGATGGGCTGACAAAAGGGCTTATCATGGGATGATCGGGTAGAAAGGAGCACTGAAAATCCGGGCTTCTCTGAGCCCTGAGGGCCTTCGCTTTTTTTTCGCTGCTGCTCTCATCGGATGGTGAAAAAATGGCGCACTGAAGATTACAAAAAAAAAAACCTCAGTTCAGGGTTCGGATGCGACGGCCATGTCAAGGTTCTGCAGCTCCCGTTCATTTTGCAATATTTTGGCAGACGCAACCCGCCCGGATGGATTGCAAGATTCACAATTGCGGGTTTTGAGCCGTTCCAATGTATGTTTTTCGTTTCATTCGCGTCAATGTTTTAAGCTGCTCACGTTGAGATTCCGCGCTTAATGCGGTTAAAGATACGCTCGATCCCCGGTTGCGGAAGGAGCAGGTCTGAATATTTACAAAAGAGGTACTTTTTCAATACGTACTACCGTATTTGGGAACAGGAGTGCTGACAAGAGTTAATAATCGGTTTAGGCGAGTAACTTTTGTGTCGTTTGTGTCATTCCAAGAGAAGAAAAAAACCCACCGGGATCGTGAACCCTTACGCCGAGAATATTTATTGCCCTACAAACGATCCTCTAAACGGCTGGGATCATACAATGGAGGGCAACGTTGCCCAAAAAGTTATGCGAAAAGAATTCCCATCATCGGGAGGGCCTTTTTTTTTAAATGCAAGTACTTACATCAAATTTTGATGCTCTTTCCGCTTTCCTGGCTGTTTCCGGTTTTATTGGTTTGAACTGTTCCAATCGTCTGGGCTTTATTTCCCGTTAATAAGTACGGTCATCGTCTAAACGACCTCCAAGGTGTGTTCCGAGGCTTTCGGGCCTCCATTTGCTGTCTGCTCACTCGCCAGCCGGGCGTGCGACCGTTTATTCAATCGCCATTATTCAAAGCATAACTGCCGCTCCTTGCGACGACAGCCCCATCAACGCGCCACCCGACATCCGACGCCCTGCGGGGTCGATGCTGGACCTAAGACGCCCTCGGTGGCGCTCGACGACCGATTCGCCGGGGCCGCACAGAAGCGATGTTAAAATGTAAATTTCGTCTTGTGTCTTCCACCCGAAAACTACTCATCGTCCGATCGTTTCCTTCGCTTCCTTGAAGCGTGCGCGCGCGCGCCTCCACTGCGGTGCAGCAATAAGTGGATGTGGTGGATGTGTGTGTGTATGTATGTGCGCGCTTTTTTGTGTCCGTTCTCTACCTTTTTTGTATAAATTTTAGAAACTGGTTTTTGTCCGACCACCGTCGTCGCGTTTTCCATCCACTTCTACAGGCGGTCCACGACGTTCTCCCCATTCGGTTATCTCACGTGCTCTTCCGCTTTCGTAGGGTTCGTGTTTTTTTTTGTGTGTGCCTTCCCTCGAATGCTTCAAACTGCTAGTCTCCACATAATCTCATCGATTGATTTCGGACGCCCGTGGAAGCCCATAGGGCAGTACTTTGAGGAGCGTAGAAAAAGGCAGATAAACGGGAAGATACAACCATGTCAAGCGCGTGGAAATGTGTGGAGCAAAAAAAAAAAACGGACGACACAGCATTCACGGCGGGAGACATCCCTCACACTCACGCGCACATACACATGCACACACGGGATGGAAGAAAAGGCGACAGCATCGATGTAGGATAATTTAGTTACGCTGCTACCGCGGCTCTATGTTACGCGTGCGCCCGAGCGCGCCGATCACATCATTATGCTGCAGGGGGTGTGTGTGTGTGTGTTTGCATGCGTGTGCGTGCGTGTATGTATGCACCGTGGGCTGGGGCGATCATAATGCCGATGGTCGCGCGATGCCCGCGGGCGTCTCGCCGGCCATTTGGTATGCAAAAATGATGTGTTAATTGGGAGTGAAAGGTGAGCTTTACACGCCGACCGAGGAACCGGTGGACATACCGTGCCGAGGTGTCAATATCGTTTATTTTTCATGAATTTCATTAAAGCATAATTTTGATAAAGCGTAGCGATTTGTAGGGTAATGGCATCAGTCTCGAGCAGCGATGTGGTTGGGGATGTTGTTCGTGTTGAATATTCATACCGTTCGGTTATTTATTAAATATTATTCCCAATTCATCACGCCAGTGTGAAGCGCAAGATGATCTTGCATGTGTAATTGGACGTTTATGTGCGTAAATTTAATGAATTTCCAATCAGAAGCACATCGGCCCTCCACGCAGGCATACATTTAATGTATTCATTTGCAGTGTTTCAGATAACCTTCTTAAGCATGTTCGAAGTGCTCAAGTAGCAATTTTGGTTGATTATTTTATTTTCTGATTTAACAATCGCTACCCAAAAGTCACGTGCCAGAATGTTGAACACGTTCCCAATGATTCGCCAATATCTTAGTAATTTTACGGCTTAATGTTCTACAAAGAATTCACTATCAATTTATTGTTTAAACGTGCCTGCATCCTCGCGTTATTCTTTCCTCGATGCTGCACATTTCCTGAAACCATTCGGCGTTCCTCGTGTTCCTCGCCCGAGACCACTTTCCATTTCTCCGCTCTCGCGGGGTGCGCGAACACCAAACCAAACATGATTTAAATCGCGTTCTTTTTCCCACACCATCGTTTGCTACTGCCGGATTCCGAGTGCACGTGCAGGCAGCAAGCCTGGCCACCTCTGGTACCATCAGTTGCATGGTGCAGCAGCAAAATGTGCCTGGCGCCTTTCGCAACCGTTCGCTCGTGGTTGCGGGTCCGTATCTTGCCGCATCTTACGACCCTTTCGCCTCGTCGTTCGCTCACACCAACGACGGTTGCAGCTCATGATTCATCCGGCGCGTTCGCGTGGAATCGTCGCGTAAATGGTGCAACAGTACATACACATATACACGCGCATGCACACGCACAGGGCCCTTCGCCGGTGCGGCCCTGCATGGCCCTTTCGGCACGGGGAGCCGTGTAATTTGGCGACGTGTGATTATTAATTTATAATTTATTAACTTAATGATCGGTTCGAAGAAAATGATCGAAGGTGTGGTACAAAGATGTGTGCAGCTTCCCAAGGTACTCGGGGTTCGTCGGTTGCTTCACTGCGCTTGTGATGTGGGCATAACCTTTGTTTTCTTTTCAGCCAGCTTTGGTAAGCGCCCGTTGCTTCAGACGACAGGCTGTCCGTTTTCTTTCGCGGTCCAAAAAGTTGCTGTTTATTTATTGAACCGCGTGGCGTGGGGTTTGTTTTCAAAAGCGTGTCCGAGCGGAGAAAATTAAAGCGAAACATTATGCCCGTAAATATGCTATCTGATGCACTGTAAATTATTTAAATCGTACCACCCCGAACGGTTTTAACGACTGATAAATCAATCGAAATGCTAATCGGTACCATGGTGGTTTGGCCCCGTTAAACAGATTGTCAATATTTATCTTTGAATCGTCCCGGCGCCCTCGTTCCCCATTCGCTGTCGCTTCTCGTTCGCCCATGCTTAAATGCACCCGTAAATTATTCTCGATCCTGTCGTTCGATCAGGGGTTTGCTTCGATCGAAGGTGCCCAAGTGGTGTCTCGTTGGGCTACGGGTGATCATAATTGCATGCAGAAAAGGAACGTATAAATGGAAAAAAACGGGGAAAAACACACTACCCAACCCAACGTCGCATGACAAACTTGCGCGAGTGCGGAGAGGCTTAATTAATTTTCATAATTTACGATGAGAAATCTATTAATTAAATTTAAATTGCTAAATAACTGGGGTCGGCAGGCGCGTAGCAAAATGGACCAGGTTCCTTCGTGTATGTGTGTCACGAAACCGCCCAAGACGAGCACAACCCGATCTTACGAGAAGGTGTGTGCTTTCAAACGGAAGATGCATCTCCAGTGCATTGCGGGAAGCCTTCGGGGCTCGATTGCGGGATGTGCGAATGGGAGTTTTTCCTCCTGTTTTTCCCGCAATCGATCGCGCTCCCACGGAACGAGCTCGGACCGAAATGAGCCGCGCGCCGATCGCCGCTATCGAGACGTAATCGTTGATGGTTTTTCGTGCCCGCTCTGTTGCACCACCCACTGGCGCACGGATCACGTTGATCTCGCCCCGTGCACCGTGGTCCCGATCGGTGGTTTAATATCTAGATCATCGGCCATTCCGCCGGCATCGACGTCGTGGATCGAACGAAGGCGAAAAGTGGCCCCGTATCTGGTGGTACTTTCTCACGCTTTAAAATGCCCTTCGAACAGGAGTTTGGGGGGTTTGACGAGGGTGGTAATGGTTGAGAGGTGTCCATTAGGCCGCTAGCTCACTGGAGCTGTAACTGCGATCAAGCCAGGGCCTCACGCGTGCAACGTTGTAGGCTCATTGATGGATAGCCTGAGCCCTTTGCCTTAGACGCTAGATGGCGCTTCGGAGTCGCTTCGGTTTATACTTTTTCTTTCATATGTGGAGCGACGGAAGCGAGGCTAGCGAGAGGGCTTACCGCGCACGTCGTGTAGCATAAATATATCAATTTGGATACGCTTGTTTTTATCGAACCCCTTACCCGTTAACGTGGCCCACAGCTCTTTCCCGATCGTTGGTTACCTTTGCGGAAGAAGCGAGCCCACAAACCAGACACTTCCTGGATGGAGGAACATTTCAGCCACTTTCTGCCTCCATCGGTAGCAGCCTGATCGAACTATCGATGATAGGGCCGAACGAATTCATCGATTGCTGACGTTTGTAGCAAAAAAAAAAGAGCAAATCATATTTGCCATTCAAATGAGGGAGTTCCTTTCGGACAACCACCGTACGGGCTTCATCGTGGGCGCGCTTTCAACCCTCCGTTTGACCACCGGAAGAAACCGGAGGTCTCGTCTCTGTCCCCCGAAAAACGCGCCCATTCCCATTTTCCGGCCGACTGCGGATGACTTATGAATTGTTGCCGCGTGAGTGGACGGACGTTCGCGCTAGGTTTTCGTGTTTGGAGTTTTTCTCCCTCAGCTGCTTTCCCGACAACCCTCAACTCCCTGGTCCTGCCACTGTTTGTTTCGATGTTTATTGATTTCCTTCGAACGAGCGACAACTTCCTGGCAGAGAATTGTACGTTTCCCTTTGGCGTCGAAGAGAGCGCGAGCGCGCGCCGTAATGTGTTCATCTGTTGCCATTCGGCCGTGTGTTTTGATTCGAAATCTTAATATCTCGTGCCCATTTGGGCGGCCTGCCTCATCTTCCGGTCGTTTCGGGATTTTAAACTAATAAAGCCCCACGGGTGGGGTGGGTTTGTTTTTCGGAAGTTGATCGCGTCTGATCAACCCAAAACCACGGGCATTGGGGGCTTGGAGTGGTCCGGGAAAAATAGGCAACCGGAAGTCCACTCACCCGCTCGAAGCTAAAAGCAACACCACCAACCGAACGACGGTCCATGCCTTACGGGAGAAAGATTGATGGGTCCGAAGTGTGCGCCCGTGTTTCGATTAGGGATCGGGTTCGGTTCTATTCCGTGCTCTTTCGCACTTGGGTCCAAGATACGGTTGGAGCAGCACCAGCAGCCCGCAAATATATCAAAATGGAGCATGTATGGCCGGTTTTCTATGTTGCCGGTTCCGGTCCGAGGGCCGTCTCTGGGTGCGGCTAGTTAGTGAGCGTTTGTTTGAAATTTAGAATAGCCTTGCTTGATGAAACGTGGGGAAACCAGCGGGAGAATGGCAGCCTTGTCGGGTGGCCTGCCGCCAAACCGACCGCTCGATGAAGAATGGCAAAGATCCATTAGGACGGAAAGCCAACAATCAACATCGAGCTGACATGGCTCGTGTAGAAAGGATGATCAAGAAGCCGGCCTAGTTGGTGGTGGGAGGATTTCTTTCTTTTTTCTGTCTGCTTCCTGATGCTCCTCGCTGCTCGATTGGCACCTGAATCGAGGCTCAAGTCTAAAGCCATTGAACGAAAGCTAAGCGGAGTCGTATCCTTCCAGCGCCGACAGAACAAGCGAATCGACGTGGCCCGCTGGAAGACCAAAATTTCATCGATGCTCCTCGCACATGCCGGGAAATGGTGTGGAAAATTATTGACCTTTTCCCTAAAAACCGAACCAGGAGAGGTAATCGGTGATGGTGCCCAACTCGCACGATGGCCGTAAAAGGAGGTGAAATACGAAAAGCGAAGGGTGAAACCTCGTGTTCCGGTGGGATGGAACAATTTGGGTCAACTCACTCGGAAGCGATCGGTGTCCGGTGGGGGCTTTTCCTGGCGGCTGGGCGGATGTTGTTTGTGAATTACTCTGATTGACGCATCCCCCCCCCCCCTCCATCTTCCCTCTACCACAACTTCGGGCATCCGGGGCGGTTCAATTATGTTGTGCGATCATTAAATTATCGCGCGCCGATGGATGCGTTTTGTTTGTGCATCGGCCGGAGGGCGCTTCGATTCATCGGGCGGCCGATAATTCCCCGCTTCCGTTCTAAATCGTGAACTGCAAAATTAATTGCAATGTTTACCCCGATGCATGGTGCATAGAGAGTGGAATTGCATTTCCAACCATGCTATTTTAATCGGATGTATAATCGTGGGACTTTTGGACAACATGGCTAAATAAGGGTGCAGCTTTTTGATGTAGGCAAAATATGTTTGAGGATTAAATTGATCCGATTAAAAGTGAAATAAATTTAGCCCTACGCGAACGCTTTCCTTTTTTATTAGCCATCACTGCTCACCCCGATCGAACAGACATTTGCTCGTAGTTTTCGCCTCACACATGTCCTTCCCATGGGATTGAACGTCCATCGAGCGGCGTATTGGCTGTCAATTAGACTCGCTCGATTGTGGATCACGAATACACGGACCCATCACTGCCATGATGCTGATGAGCTGTGTTTGATGCACTTCCGTCACTGCACGATCCAATCGCCGCGGATCCTCTGGGAATGAATTTGCTCCCTTAATGGGCTCGATCCGATCGAACTCTTGGTCACAACGCGAAAGTGGCACTCGCGATTTAATTATGGCACAATATTTTATTGAAACGCGCTCGATCGTCGTCCGAGACGAGAAAAGGCGGGTTTGATTTCTTCATTGCGTTGTTTGGTGAGTTTTCACTTCATAAAACCCACACTCTGGTACGAGACAAAAAAAAACCCGGCCTACTGGGCGGGATTCGAGGACACCAAACGACACGGCACTCGTTAGCTGTCCCGGTGCATTATCGTGGTGAAAAATCATTTATAACCGGCATATGACCTCGCTCGCTCACCCTTGCCAGCGTCGCCTGTCCTCCTACGACCGGCTGAAACGGTGCACACTCGCACACACAGCACCCGAATGGCACCGCGCGACGGTGTGTGCTATTATTTCACCTCCGCCAGTTATCAATTAATCGATGGAAGATTTATGATTTTCCTCGCCCCCCCAACCACAGCAACCTGGCCAGTCTGCATCCAGGAAGCATCGGTCTCAGGCTGCAGCCATGCGAGGCGGTTGCGGTTGGCTCCGTTCGCTTCGGCCTGCCGCTTGATTCCGGGTCGCGCGACCCACGATCGTTTGGCGATAGGCAACACGGCCGCGGTGTTGCGGTGGTTCCAGAACTGCCTGACATTCAATCTTTTGCCATTTGAAATTGATTTCGCTCGCTCCATTCCGGGCCTCTCGCCGTGTGGTTCTCTCCGCTTCTCGCTTTATTGCTTCGGCCAATCTGCTGGGTTGGTTTCGCGCACACACCCACCCCGGCAAAGAAAGTTGGGTTGAATAATAATTTCTACACTTCCTTTGCCTCGGTCTCGGGGTATTTTTTACGACCTGGCTCAGACCTGGTGGCACAGACTGAAGGTTTGATCTTCACCCCTCGTACGAGGCGCGGTTCAACCCGAGATCGATGCCGTTGCGAAATGGAGGCAATTGATTTCGGTTGAGGTTTATCGTCCTTACCGACCGGTGGGAAGGATTTCTATTATTTATCTTAAAGTGCACACGGAAAGGTCCGCCCAGAGCGAAGGTTGTGTCGTGCACAACGACATGCAAAAATCCGGCCGGCCCCAGACGAGACCATTTCTTCGAGGGCTTTATGTCCAGCCAGGGACAGAGAGACTTTCAATCTCGGACAGTCGTATTTCGCGAAACAAAATCGAGAAATGAGGAGAGTAAAAAAAACGAACCGACTTCAATTGCTGCATGGAACAAAGACAATTTTAAAGGCCCTGCTGTGGTGCGAGTGGGAAATCATGGTCCCAAGCGAAACCCACTCCCTCGCAGAGGTCGCTATCGTAAAAATGGATAAGGCTTGACCTCCTTACAGGCCACCGATTGGCGGGGTTGCGATTGGAGCAGATTAAAGATTGACCTGAGAACTTCGAGGCGCCGTCATCGGGGGTTGCGTATTGGAGACCAGAGCCCATCTCGCGAACGCGAAATGGCAAAATGGAAATGAGTCATGGTTGGGTTCGCTTTTTTTTCGAGTCGATGCTGCTGCATCGAATGTCGTGCCCGAGCTTCGAACGATGATGGTTTTACGACGTTTTACGACAATGAGACTTTTTGAAGCTGACCTTTTTTTTTCTCTGTCTCTCGGGTTCCTTGCTGCGAGCTGCGAGGATTTGCCATCAATCAGCAATGATGGTCGGTGGGGAAAGGATGGTTTATTGCGCAGTGCCCACCAGCGGTTGGCATGGGTTTTCACTGCGGAGAAAACAGAAATGTCGAGTTTCGGATCGGTTGGAGTTCTCATTGCGCATTTCGACACCGGTGTTCTTATCGCACGATCTCCCACAGCTGGGTCTGCTTGAAAGCTGCTCGATTTGTTGACAAGGAATAACCGTTGTTAAAAATTATCTCACACTCTTCTTGTTGGCGCTAAATATTGGTAACATGCCGTTGCTCCAGAAAAACCCACCACCGCTTTGTCCTAAACCCTTATCGTGTTTCGGCTTACTACTGCAACGACTTCACGATCTCTCGCATCGTGCACCTCGATCGTAATTTCACACCGCTCGTAATCTCCCGCTCGCAATCGGCGAACGCATTATGCAATTACCAATCAAGCCGCAATGGATAGGAAGCGGCGCATATCTAGCCATGCTTTCCTTCCACCGGCCGGCTGCGAGGCCTCGGCGTAATTGCGCAGTTTTGTCCGATTTTTCTTCACACTCTCACTTTTTTTCCGGCCGCCAGAGTTTGTGCGAAGACGCGCGGCGAGAGGCCTTTTGAGGGACGATGAGGGGTGCGGATTTCCCAACATCTGCGCTAGCGTACGTTGGTACGATTTTCCACAATTTCACGGCGGGCTTGGGCAGCGAAACGAGTGGTGGACTGGTGAGAGAACGAGACAAAAGAACGTGAGAGTGGGAAAGCGCAGAAGCGTGCCCCGTGGTGTGGAGGTGATTTTGTTTCATTTTCTGATTAACTCGATTAAAATTATTGCCATTATTCAATTTGTACGCCGTTGGAAGAGTTTATCTCACATTGGGGTGTAGGTTTTTTTTCACTCTCTGTTTGCCCTTCTGTTTCGTACCGTGTCCGGTTTAAGGTGATGGGTTCTCTCTCTAATGGAATGGAGTGTTCCAGAGGTAATACAAATCATCCCTGTACCGGCAGTATTCCGGTACAGGTGTGTGAGAGGGAACGTGTGAAACGAACTCGTTTATTTTCCATCCCTTGCGCCGATCTTACACGATCCAGCCGATGCATTTCTCATGCTGCACTTACCCCTAATACCCGATGCTAGCGGCGCGTTCTCTCGTCCAATGTACACGGCCTTAAAGATCTCAACCCATTTTTAACACCTCTCGTCCGTGTGTGAGGGCTGTACAAATGGTGGAATAAAGCAAACTTTGAATGATCAGGAAAAACCAGTTTCCAACGACGAGTCCTCGCGTGCACGAGCACTTCTGCAGCAGTTCCCTGCTTCGGTGCGATCATCACCAATGGCTGGTGAGCTTCAAAAGTCTGTCATGTCACGTTAGACCGGAATGCACCACCGATTAAGTGTAGCGCCTTGTACATCTTCATAGGAAACAAGTCCGGTGCCCGCGTTCCTTTGATGTCAGGAACCAGCTGAACCATATGTTGGAGTGTCTGCGTATTGAAGCTGTATCTTTCCGGATTCGTGAGCGCTCGCGCCACGTCTCGTTTGTGTGTTTATCGGTTCGCGTTTCTTCGGCACATCACGTACGTGCAAGTTATATTCATAGCGTTTTCTTTTGTTCTTCTCTTCACAGCTTACCCCCGAGGATGGTTTGCCAACGGTTGTGTGTAGTTCCTGTCGCGATCAGCTGGAATCCTGCCATCGGTTCCGTCGGGTGGCTCACAGGACGCAGAAATCACTGCAGAGCTACCTCAGCTACACAGCGGCGCTCGGTGGAAGTGAACAGGTTAGTGAAACGTTTTATCCTTTACTATTTTGATTAGCCATGAGGCACAAATTTCTGTTTCTATTATACTTTTCGTGCACTCCAGCGACTTGCTGGAGTTAAGATTCGACCGACACTACTGCTAAGAAATATACAGACTGGTATTTGGGATTTTTCCGGATTTCCAAAATCATTTTCTGGGCCAACATTTTAAAGTGTACAGTTCTAAGGTAAACAAACCAAAGTAAATTCTTCGCTTTTCGTTTGTTTCGTTTTCGTGATCTACTCTCCCAGGAATACGTCATTCTTATATCACCTTGACGCTTGGTTCCTGGAAATGATCATATCTAAACAGGCAACATCTCTTCCTAGCCTCTGCACCAATCCAGAGCCAGATATAAAAGCTTTCGAGCTTACACAAATCAGGCAAATGTTGCAACATTGTTGTCGATACCGTTCAAATAGCCATCGCTCGTTTGTTGAAGCTTTCCAATTGGCGTCTAACTGCTCCCGATGCGATACCCCTGCAGCGTTTTATTGGCAACGTCGAGCTTCACGTCGCAGTATATTCAGACTGCCGATTATCGACTAAACTCAATCGCTAGTAAATTGCCTTCGCGTGCTTCTAACGGGTGTAACGAAACGCCGCGGTGTGTTTGGTTGTTGTGGGTCTAGTAGGACGAGGACCTGCGTTTTGATAATACCAACGTAGGGTCGCTGTAATTCCAGTAGAGGTGTGTATTGGTGAACCCGAGCCGGCTGACCTCTTTGCTGCTTTGTTTCGTGCCTCGGGTCGATCCTGGTGTCCTTTGATTGATGGAAGGTGTGATATGCAAAACGCTGCAGGTGCTCCACACAGGCACAGCTAGGGTACTAACCGGTACGTTTTGAACTCATTCCGGAAAACGTAACATCATCATCGCCAAGGCTTCACCAGCTTGGTGCCGAAGGAAATCGATTCGAAGCCATTCCATCCTACACTTTCCTTGTTCGCGTTGCTCCGAGCGCTTGATTTGAAAGTAAAATAAATAATAATTTCATTTCGCATATCGTACCCATTCCCGTTAGAGATTAAAGCAACCGCACCGGAGCGCTCTGGCGACGTTTTAATTTGCATGCTTTATTACACGGATGCGGCGCCGCGACGAGAGTGCGTTTCGGAATGGCGCCTGCAATGGCGGTGGTTTGCATTATCAAACCCGGGAAATCACACACAAAGAAGCCTCTCCCCCCCGACCCTCTCACTCTCGCACACGTGTCCTCGTTGTCCATGTTAGCCCGGGAAAGTGTGTTCTCCGGGCGCAACGAACGCTAGAACGTAAATAAATAAATATATCCCCCCCGGGCAAGGAGTTGCAGGCCAGACATAGAGGTGGAGGTGGTGCATCGATAGCACAACAACCCTTACTCCACTTCCTATGCGCGTACCCCTTTCCAGCACCCCGGGATGCAGGCGAACGAGCGCAGCAAAACGGGGACTGGACGAAGCGCAAAGACATAAGAGTGATGTATAAATACAAACAACATGTAAATATGCATCATTTGAATATCATACTTTCATCCATCTTTCCTGGCCCCGGCAACGACACACCAGCGCCGCCGCGGTCTGCAACATTCAATTTTCTTCGGCCTGCCCTTCTGCCCGTCCGCGGAAAGCCGTTTTCTGCTGGATGGTGCCGCATCAGCACCAGCAGCAGCAGCAGCAGCTTGGTCTCTTTGTCTCTTGGTGTGATGATTTGTTTCTTGCACCTTTTATGGCTTTGCCTGTTGAGAGAGGGAGCGAAAAAGAGAGTGAGCTTAGAGTGAGAGAGATAGCCTCCACTAAGTGAGCTCCGAACCGAAATGGCCGCCACGGGATTGTGCTCGCGTTCCTCGCAGTCCTATGCACAAGACCGCGAGATGCATGCGATCGGTTGGCGGAGAAAATGGAGGGTTTGGGTAAATGCGACACTTCTTCAAATATTGAGCAACATTGACGTGTGTTTATGCGACGTGCTTCTCGCTTAGTTCAACGTTCGTCTTGGCGGTTTGACCTCGACGGCACACGGAATGCACACCTCTCAGGATGCCGGGAATCTTCGGGAAACCGCAGCGAAACCATGAAATCGCTATTTTCCTAGTTCCTCCGGGCATCGGGCTTCCTACCGGTGCGCCCCATCCGTCAATACCCACTCGGTGAATGCACTTTGCATTCGCAAACGATGCATCCGCGCACGGTGAATTTATTGCGCAAATGTTTGCCGACGCTTGGGAAAAGAGCGGCTTTTACCGTGCGCCCACGCCCTTCCCGACTCGTTGCTCTGTCGCGCTTATTTTTGTCGTAGAGCGGGAAATCATATTTTGCGTTATCAATCTTCCGGGAAAATGCATGACATGGGAGGGCGGTGGGTGCTATTTTTGTAGCGTGTTATTTACCCGACGCGGCTCTAGAAATATTCGCTGCTCCTTCCGCCCAGAGTGGCATCTCGGGATGGTTTTGAATTGTAAAACACAGCCCCTTCGGCGGCTCCAGGATGGATTTGAATGTTGTTTCGTCAAGCAAGCGTAACATTTTCCGCTTAGCTCCGGCATGGCATTTGATTAACCGTTACCACCGCCAGTGGACGTCTCTTAGCCGGTGACGAAGGAGGCGTCTTCGCGAGAATGTTGTGATATTTCAAACCTTTCCAACTGACCTGCTTCTGATACGTCCCGCCTTCAACGCTCCGCACGCTTATGTCAGCAATATTTGGATGCCGGATTATTTCCTTCAATATCAAGATGAATCGTTTAAATTGTTGATGACATAAACTGGGGTTTTCAAGCGGGGAGAAAAAAAGACAGCCAGGAAGCAAAAAAAAAAGGAACACAACAAAATTTCTAGACAGCTAGCAGCCTGACCTAGAGGGCTGTGTGGGGAGGAGGATGCGAGGAGCAAAGAAAACATCGCCCGTTCGAACGCATTTTCGTTCGTGACGATACGTTTCGCTCTTTTCTAGCTGCTTTCCTATCGCCACCTCCATTTCCATCGATGGAGGTGCGTGGTGCGGCGTAATCATCGTCGCAAGTGGGTGTGACATTCCTCGGAATATTTTCGAAATCAATAAAGACACAATCAGCTCACCGAGAAGGCCGGTGAAAAAGGAGCCAAAGGCGTGCGGTGGAGAGGGATAACAGAAAAAAAATGGCACACCATTAATCATAATTCAATGTTTGACGTTACGTCGTGCGGGGGTGGATAGATCTCGCAGAGAGCGACGGAACAAGATGAAGATCCGTATTTTCGATTCGATCCGCACGAAAGCCAGCTCAATCGAGTGGTCTTCAATCGGCTAGAAATGGGTATTTCTTTTTTTATCGAGCTGCCATTTTTGTCTTTACTGTAGTCCCACAGTTGCGTTCGTATTTGGGGCTCGAGTGACGACAGGCGCAGAGGAACAGCACGCGAGAAGCGACGATGGACTGATTACGTTTTTGACACTCGATGAACCAGTCGTAAATTTGGTCCGTCATTTGGAAGAACTTCTTTAAGGTTTTCTGTAGAAAATTGACACGTCACCTTAACGCAGTGACATTGCTCGAGTAACACCTCAGCACCTGACGGGTGCAACTTTGAATCATTTCGATTGGAAATTCTGCTTCTTTTATCTTGACTGCGTGATCTTCCAGGAAGATATTCCGATGCAATGATACGTCGGACACAAGCAATTTACGCACTGACGCAAAAGATCATGATTCTTCCTGAAGTTGCGTTTTCCCCGGTAGGCAGCCAACCTGACTCACCTTCGCCTACGTACAATCGTCATGCACATTATTTGCGTATCGTGTGCTCGACGGGTTTAAGGGTGCAATGAGTAGAGCGCGTTTCACATCCCCCTTATTACTTCCTTGTGTGCGTCACTCTCTTTCCCCGTTTGCACTCTCGAGCGCAGCACAATCTATTCGGCATCAATGGTTTCCGGTTGCGGAATGGTCAACTGGCGTCACAACTACGGTGGCAGCCGGCGATTGCCCTGAAGTTACTTCGATTTGCATATTAATTGAAAATTCCTCCATCACCTACGCGCCAGCGCGGCTGATAATATGAAGCGCCTGAAGCTGATAATGGAAACGATACGTATTCCCGTCGGGTCCTTGGTGAGACGAGTGGATCGATTTTTAAAGCCTACCGAGGACCCCTCGTTCTTTCTGAATTCTGTTTCCTCATTTCAGCCCTAGTTGAGAAGGGTTAGGGTTTTTCCTATCCTTCCGCAATGCCGCGTATTAGCCTACGATTTCTCAATGCTTTCTAGAGAACTATTAGGGGTTTGCGAGAGCGAATGGTTATGCCTATTGGGGAATTACCAGCTGCTACGACAATCGTTCGGCTTGAATTGGTTACGGATTTTAAGGGTTTTACCGTAAAATAAAACGTTAAAAGTTTGGAATAATTGTACTTGGAATTATGCCCTCTGTTACTAGAGTTTGATTTTCGCGGTTGGTCGATGATTGAGTCTCTGCTTTTTTGTAATTGCTTCAGCTTAAGCAAACGTACCCGAAACAATCCACTTCACTCCGTCGAAAAACGACTCTTCTTCCCGCCGAGGGCAGATGTTTCCCGACCGCGATCGGTCAGCAAGGAGAGAGTGGAATTGGTTTGGGATAGAATCGACCCAGGGGCCAGGAAAATTAACTCACTACCTTATCCCGATCGGTCGGCAATATTATCCACGGTCTCTCTATCGAACTTCGCGACCAGTCCGGCCAGCTATCATCTGCCCGTAACATGACCAAGCATAAAAATAATCAAGAGCCACTACCTCGCGGGTTTTCAATCCAATGTTGGAGATGAAAGAGAAAGATGAGTTCTAGCCGGTTTGGGTTGAGTGAAAGAAATAGGGTGATCGTTGTATCAGGAAACATCGGAGCCCATCCGAAGGCATAGAGAAACCGTTTCAGTTCGCTGATCCTTCTTCACGCGACCCGTGCACGTACACAAGGAAAGGTATGGAAAAAGGCACCAAATTCCCTCCCCCGTGACGGTGGTGTGCGGGCTCTCTGTCGTTTCCAAACCGTTCCGAAAAAAAAGGGTTTCGCTATGCGTTCGGTCATCAAATTTAATTAAAATTACATCCAAAAAACGATGGTGGTTGCGTTATCATGGACAGAGGAAGGAGAAAAAGCTGACAGGGGGTTGTGCTGCAAGCGATGGAGGGTTTGGCGTGGGAGGAGGCCAGCAGATTGGGATCTTATTGGACAATAGAAACTTACTAGAAGCAAAAAATAAAAGAAACCCAAAACTGCACCTCACACACTCTCGCTGGAGTTGGGTTACATTCAAATTTTCGCGCTCTTTCAAAGCACCCGATCCGCTCGTTCCGGGTGGGAGCCATTTTTCTTCTTCACCTACTCAGCGAACGCTTCTTAAGCTTTTCGCGGCTTGTCACGCTTATTTGATAAAGTCTGTCGACACACGGTACCGCGCGGACGGGAGCGAACGGTCGATGGAACTTGTCACGTTTTAATTTTTAATGTTATTTCCATGCCCGCGATCGGTCGATTCGCAGGGGCCCACTGGTGAAGATAAGAACGCGAGCTCGTTTAACCTGGCCTGTTGCGTAAAGGTACCGACATGACGATCGAACCAGATAGATTACTGTCCGTCGTTTGGGATGCAAGAAATAAAAAGGAAAAACATGCACGAAAAAAGCGCCCCTTCGAAAAGAAAGGACCGCGCACACGATGATAGTGGCACGATTTGGGTGATGGGAAGCAACAAAAGCGAAAAGAGGAAAAGAAAAAACAGTAAACGGCAATGACCCCGAACGATCCTGGATAAAGATTCGCCATTCCACCCGGGGGCGGCTCGAGGCGTTAATTAATTGCGCTCGTTTCATTAGCCGGCGTCCACTCCACCGCGTGCTGCGGGCAAACGTTTCAGGGAGATCGTTTCAACCCTGCCTGTGGGGAGGCCGGTTGTGATTCATTAAGGCAAATGCTACCTTGATCGCACGGATCTCACCCCCGCGCACACGCGCCAACCCGCGGATCACGTGCCACCGTCCGAAATGCGTCCATCAAAGATAAATATGACCTGTCACGAGCGGTCTATTGGGACCATCGATCGTCCGGAATTGCTTCTTGCGCGTGCTCGGGTGCTATTTTAACATCGATCCCTGCTCCCCCATTCGAACGGCAGCCCCCATTTTGCGACAAACTTGACGCCCCAATGCCGGGAAATGGCGTGATCCTCGCCGGGGTGGTGGGTATGATTTACGCCGGCGCTGAGTTAGATTTTAGTAGCCAACCGGTGGGGGACATTTCGAAGGCACTTGCCGGCATCCCTAAGCGCATAAGCGCCATTTAAGAACGACTGGTGGGAGTGGGAAAGCCAAAAATAAATGACTCCCCGTACGGCGGTCCGTCTCTGGAGCTAAAGGGCGACAGTTTCTTCGGTTCATTTAAGCATCCTTTTGCCTCAGATGATGAGCGGATGCGCCTGAGGGACACACGATCGCCAAAGACGAAATGATTCAGTACGGCCATCGAAAGTAGGGCTAATTTTTCATACTGAAACGCCTCCAGACTGCGTAGATGCACACACAGAAACACGTGAGCGTAGAGCGTGTGCTAATGGTGTAAGGATCGTCGATTGCGAGGGAGGACACAAACGCCAATGGAAATTATGGTTCTTCGAAACGGTTTCTCACTCCTCTTCGCAGCGGAAGAGACCCGTGTCGCTTGGATGTTGTAGAGTGGGTTTTTCAAAAATCTATCCCACATATCCCGCATAGGAATGGAGATGGTGTGCGGTTGTGTATCTATGCGCGGGCTACGATTACTATTAACAATCAATCACAGTTTGATCCACATAGGCCACGAATCGCATATACCCGCTCAGGCAAATGGCGATTTATCATGGTTTCGTCATTTTCGTCTCCCACTTTTGCTCACCATTTTTACCTTTCTGTCCCATGCCGGTGTTAAGCAACGGAGGAAAATTTTATTATAAGCATCTTGGGCTTTCCAAAGCGATGGTTTGGTTTGATGTTTAATTTTTTTCCTCCTATCTCCACAAACGCACCCACGCCCGGAGTCTGAAGGTATCCATCATGTGAATATGAAATGTGAACTCGTTTTTATTTCCTGGTAAATAATGTTCCTTTTCTTCTGCACCTTCTCGTGTAAACCATTTACCGATCGAACCATCACCGCTCGGAACACCCAGACCGTTTATTTGATTAGTCCAACTGGGGGCCTCTGCCGCAACGATAGGGCCATAGACCGTTGGACTCCCACATGCGTGCACGGATATAAGAGAACATTGTTAGGTTACTCGATTGAAAATGAATGTGCTGCCAAACGGTAGACGGAGGAGTTTTGTCGTTACGTAGGCTAAACAATATCCAGTGGGAAGCGACTTTTTGTGTGCAGCGATTGCTAATGGATTCTTGAAGCTCGTACAATTTTAATGTCCTATAATGTCGTCTCTTTGCTACAAAGTCATTTGTGTTCCAAGAAGTAGAGGTATTTAACTTGCACATGCACGCTGTTCTTCCGTCACACCTTTCAGTGAACCGGTAGAACAATAACTTGTGATCCAGTCGATGGCCGGGAGCAGAAGGTTTACACTTCCCAATGCTCTCGTTCCATGTCCTAACTTCTTATGAGGTTCCCCAACTTCATTGGTGCATAAATTGAGATCGAATCCGGTGCGTCCTGCTGATAAACCTCCGCACATTGCGACACACTATCGCTAGCCGCGTGGTCTTCAACCTTCGTTGAGATTTCCTTAATCTACTCTCAGAACCAACGGCCCTAAAATGGCTGGCGACCCTGGCGTCCTGCTGATGATGCTGTCCTCTCGGCAGTCCCAATGGCACTCGTTAAGCCAGGCGCAATTGTAAGGGAACTCCCTGACTCGTCTTGTAACTCCTAACGGCAGGCTGCACTGTTGGTGCGCCCCTTTTTCGCTTCCGAACAATCGAACGCAGGCAGCGGGTTATCTCTCGCCCACGAGTGCACACACGTTCCCACCAACACCAATCCAGTGGTTCCAGTGCCAACTTCTTCCCGCACCAGTGAAGCAGTCGCTACGCGTTTATCACAATTTATTGGCACTCTAATTGGCACTAATTCATATGTTTTTATCGCTCCAGTCATTTTTAAGCTGACGCCGACCTCTTTTCCGCCAAGCGACACTGACTGCCGATATCGCGTCGGCAGCTGCTGCCTCGTTTGGAAGTCAGGGCCCCGTTTCTTAGTCCTCCCCCTTTTCTCGAGCCACCCACCACACGTTTATGGTGTCGTGCATCCTCCCCCGTGTGGTGTGGAAAAATCGTGCAATGCACCCGCTCGATCGATTCCGCTCTCCGAAGCCGGCCCAGAATGGTTGCCCCGTGGTAGGTTTTCCCATAAGTGCAATTACAGAAAGGCCCCAGTGCTTTGCCAACCTATTGGTGAGGGAGGGAGAAGGTTGGCCTCAGCTAGAACGACGAATGTACGGTCGCCTGCGAGCTAAGTAGCGCCTTGGGGACGCGCGACAACTCCACCGACGACGACGATGACGCTGCAATTTTGGCCTGCGTAGGCGGTTTCTGATGGCGGCGAATGTACGCAAAATGTCGCTAAAGCCGCAAACGGCGTTCGTTACAGTCTTGGGGCTCACGAATAAACACACACACACACACACAAAACCACACAATCCTGGCGGGAGGGCTTTAATTTAATCTCTCCTTCTTTCGCACCGTATCAGCGATGGTTCGATGCAGTGGCGTCGGTGGTTTTCTTGCGCGATGGTTGGTTCGCGTATTGCTCCAACGCTCCAGCGAATGCGTACGCACGATAAAAGGTGCCTGGATTCGCGGGAGTGCATACGGATTTATGGAAATGAAGCCGAGCAGCGATGAACAAAGCCCCGCGGGGGGAATCGCGTCCCGAGTGTAAGACACTGGAACGGCCAGTGATCTGGCGTGCTTTCGCGTCCGGACGAAACTGCAATGACGCGCGCGCTCGCTTATCGGAACCGACGAGATCTAGGACGATTTTTCACGGCCCTCCAATCACGGACGTTACTGCTTGGGTTGAGTTCACGGCCGTGCGGGTTTCCGTGGGGGAGGTACACACACAGACATTCGGATTTGCATGAGCATTGGCGGCCAAAACTGACGGCAGAAGACGACGGCGTTCTTGTCGAGAGGAGTGGCCCGCGCGCGATCGTTGCGCCGTGCGTTTTGAGCGATAAATTAAACATATTTGCATATAAACAAGAAATCACTGCTTGCTTCACCTTCCACCGGGCTGAGAGCGTGCTATCGGAGATGCTCGAAAATGTTTCATTTACGGTGAGTCATGATCGCCATCGTTCGGCTCGGTGGGGAAGTAGATGGTCTTATTTCACAGTCGAGTCGTGCCGAATGATCTCCGGGTTTTAGTGTGTGCCGTTGAATTATTTTGTAGATAATTTTAATCGGCGGGAATTCCACGGTGAGCAGTTCCGTGTCTTAATAAAGCACTACTCATCCATTTGCTTCCGTGTTGGGTTTTGGCCTAGGGTGAGTTAATCACTGAACAATGATTGTTTATATTAGCGGAGGAGAAAATGCTATTCATTGCGGCAGTTAGTGGCTGGTTGTTTTAGATAAATGTAAGTTTGTTACCTTCCATTTATCACGAAAATTGGCATATCTCGCATTGAAAAACGTTGTCATTTGCTAGAGCATGTTTAGCTGTATTATTTGTACCGGCTCAGTAGAACGAATTGAATGTACGATGTCAATTGATATCGTTCGGTATGGATTCTGAAAAGCACTTTCAATTTGCTTATCTTTCTCGAGTTGACTCGAGTTGCTTATCTTGATGGTAGACTCTAGTTTTGCTACAATGTGCCATCGAGTGCATGCATTCCCCAGCTATTTATAGACACGTCGAGCATATCTATCGATGGCTATCGTTTCGCTTCTTTCACATGAACCAGATAGGGTTCGATAGAAAGAACAGGTTTCATCTATCGAAGCCAGATTAGAGTGCAACCCCCGTACGGTGGGTGTCGCACAAATTGCACAATCAGTGCATCAAGCATATCGTTGCCAGAGGAAAGCTATTTTCATTTTCGCTTCGACCGAATTAGCTTATCGATAACAGCAATCGTTGCTAGACGACCGTGTGGTGTAGCAACCTTCCTACCACTTCGACTAGCAGTGCTGCTTCTCGAAGGCAACCGAGCTGCGTGGGCAGTGATAAATCGAGTTCACATCTCTCTGGCACCTTTTTGTCTCGAAAAAAAAAAGCATGATCGATTGATGGTGAGTTTCTTTTTTCCTGCTGCTACCAGAAGTAGTTAGTGTAGTGTTCTTTTCACCGAACA
This sequence comes from Anopheles nili, assembly GCF_943737925.1. Classification (NCBI taxonomy): domain Eukaryota; kingdom Metazoa; phylum Arthropoda; class Insecta; order Diptera; family Culicidae; genus Anopheles; species Anopheles nili. The sequence continues at coordinate 20,835,835 of NC_071292.1, forward strand.
AACGGAAAGCATGTGTGCTTGAGGAGTGTGCAGATATTCGACACTGATAGTGCGCTAGGTGACTATTTTTAGCCTCACTTTCCCGGGCAGAATCTCGGTTCCTCTCGTGGGCACGTCATCATCACCGTTCGTCGGAGGATGTTCTTTTTCCTGAGCACCAGCTCTGTTTATCTATCTCTTTTCCGTTTCTTGGTTTTTTTTTGTTTTGATTCCCGCCAGCTGCAATCACCGAGCGCGTCAGCATCTTTATCAGCTGCATCGCGTCTGTCCTCGGCAACGCTGACGCAGTGGGTGCCGCTAATGGTTTTTCTGTCGACGACTGCAGCAGCAGTCGGGCTGTTATTTGTGCAACGCCCGCCAATGCGACACAATGTGCACCGAGGGGGAGGGAGGGCGAATTGCGAGCGGGGTGCAGAAATTGAGAAATGTTCTGTAATATTTGCCCCCGCGTACGAGGACGTGGCCGTGCTCTCGCTATCTCGCAGTCGTCAGTTTCCCAATGCCAGCAGCTTTTTTGTGGCTTTTTTTTTCTTTGCTCTCCCAAGAGTCTTTTTGCGCTCTACGGCGGCATGTACACTTACACGCGCGTACATACACACACGTGCTGCTGCAATATGGTGCACACGGTCAATTGCAGCACGGCTGGCAATCAATGCATCATCGTTTCGATCATTGGACCGATGCACTCGATACCAATCCAATTGCGCCCCGCGAGAGCACGTCCCCCGAGCGTTGGCCGTTGTTTGATAAGCGAATAAAATCCAATCGCTTCGGTGCATCCGTCCTTGGGCTTTTTTTTTGATGCAGTGACCCAGATTTGGGGTAGTTTTTGTTTTTTACTTCGTTTTCCCTTAACCCTTGAAACTGAACCAATTGACGAGTGGAAGCGAGCGAGAGCAAATGTCACGTAAATTGGCGTCGGCAACAATGTCCGGTAAAATGGGCCCTGTTAGAAGTTGCTAAAAACAAGTGCACATATCGATTTATGTGTACTGGGTGTTTGGTTATCATTTATTCTTTTTTTGCATAAATCTGTACAAAAAAAATAATAAATTGTGGCTCTCGTATAGGTGTGATAAATGATGACTTTTTGTGTGGGAAATACTCCCAGCAGATTATGATGCCATCGTTGTTTTGCTCCAATTGGCAGCGTAAAACCAAATGCTCATTCCAACGGCGGTATATTTGATCTTTCAAACGTTGGATGGACACTCGAAACGGCAAGCTCTCGTGCACGATAAAAAAGCGCATCTATTTGCTTTAAATTATTCAAACACATGGCGCACCTCTCAATGCATAATTACCACCCATCAGATGTAAGACATGTTCGTTGTTTAATTATTTCTTGCACCGCATCCGGGTTTTTTGCTGCGCTGAGCAGATGCATCACATCCATCCCGCTCTCGCTCCAAATGGGCCGTACGAATTATTATATCAAGATCCAACGACTGCCAGGGCGCTTCCCGCGGGGCAGTAATGTGTTCCTTATCAAACGGTCCAAATCTCATTGACTTCTACCGATGCGTGTCGCGGGGGCCCACGTCCTCTCGGGCGGGCTTCTCTTGGCCCCTTTCGCGCAGCCATTGCCGCCGCAATCGAGATTTTTACGACCAAACGGCACCCAGAGAGGGCCTCTCTCCCGATCGTAATCAACGCCAAAGCCACCGAAAGAACCAAGCACCGACGAAGCCGGTGCCGCGGGACTCGGAGTTCATTGAAGCGAACGAGAACGCCACGGACCGGCTGATAAATTGCAATCCAGATGTTTTTAATCTATTTAAAGAATATGTTATTTCACTTCCTTTCGTGGCGGTTTGTGGCGCTGAGATGGAGTGGCCGCTCGGGAAGCATCCTAAAGGGATGATGCGAAGGGGAGCATTGGCGAGTTTACGTCAAACCCGGCCTGATGCTGATATCATCCGTGGCGCGTCATTGCTGCGGGCCCGCATCCTGTTGGGGTTTTTCGTGCCCGTTTCTGCGTTCCCGGGTGGTCCCTACTCTCCCGGACGCGCACTATCAGCTGCATCAGGTTACCAGCGTTGCTGCGAAACTGGTGAGAGATATGGTGCTGCCGTTCTTTCGCTGCCAACCTGCTGCGGCTCGCTTACAATGCACCGGCAGCAGCTACCCGATGCAAAGTGCATCTGTAAAGATCAGAGGTTGAAGACACCGACACGCATACATGCAACGGATGTGTCAGGCACATCCGGTGGCGAGAAAATACATTACACTTCTCTCGGGTGTTTGGGGGAAAATCTCATAAAGGGGCGAAGGCGGTGTGGCAGATAAAAATATCTTCCCTCGTGTTCGATGCACACCCTGTTTTGGTGTGCGCCCTTTTTCCGGATTGCATCCACCATCCACCCTCTAGGGGCTCTCATAGGGGCATGAATATGGCCAGCTAGCTCGATTCGTGATACGTGTTAATGATAATCTTCGTTTTCGGGGAAGCCGCTCACAAACACAGGGGTTCCTTCTCCACACCGGTTTGCTATCGCTCTGTCACTCATTAGCACTTAAAGCTACCGTAGAAGCACGCCTTGGGTGCAGCAGATGGTTGGAAAGTGTGCCCGATGGAGCAACTTGAACTCGCCCGGGATCTTTCTGCATCATCCTACGCAGCACGGTGTAACGCAGGGTGTTACAACCGATCGGGGTTTGTTCCGAGAACCGGGTGTGTGTGTGTGTGTCGTGTGCATCTTGTTTGTTCTCGAAGATCAGTGCGATCTGTCCTCCGGCGTGCTGTACTGCGAGTACTCGTCCCGGAACCGGCACTTGCTGAACGAAGGAGATATCCACCACCTCGATGACTCACACAAACGCGCCCACGAGGATCCGTTGGTGTTTCTACACCCTCACAGAACCCTCCCGCGCATGTCATGCTTGCTCATACACCAGGTTACTCCAAGTTCCTCGTTGCACGTACGCCGTTAGGAGGAAGGCGTTCGTTGATATAAATTCAAATGGGCTCGAAAATGACACAATATAATCACGGCTGTGCAAGAAGGTGTGCTGTAGGTTCAGTGGTGAGGCGGGATGCGGAAAAATTATTCATTCACCACACGGACCCCCCATTTATGGAGGGAAGGCCCAGGTTCCTGAGCGAAGAAACAACCATTCCGTGTGGAGCACTCGCATGAATCGATCGCCGGTGTTTGGGTTGGGGCTGCAGTCCACCCAACCGATAGGGAAGCGATCTTGAGGTCATCGCAACTGAGGGCCACAAATACACCCGGCGCGACAATGACACGTACCGCGTGTGCACGTTTTGCAGCGCCGAACATGGGCTTGCACTCGTTGCTTCATGTTGTTTGCCTCGCCATTTCTCTCCATTGGGCTCTCTCATCGGGGGTTTGTTTGCTTGCGAAACAAGAGAACACCTCATGGCGCATTGCGTGGGAACAGAACCCTGCAGAAGGCACCGGTGAGTTATTGGTAGTAAAACAAAAAGCAAGGCCCAACAAGCGGTTGGGCAATATCCCGACCGATCGCGCCTCATTTAGGGAGCGTAAAGTTTTGCTTAATTAATATTTGATAAACACCTTCCGATAGTGCGGATGAGGGCCCGGCTCAATCGCGCACCGGCCGGTTCTCGCTGGGTAAGACATAAAAATACGCTAAATCACCGTTAAAGAGCCTTTATGCCGAACCGCGTGCAAAATCCCAACCACAGCTCCACTGCGCACGGTGGTCATTAGGGCGCACACGCTGGTCGGATTCGTTGAACTCACCCGTTTTCCGAAGAAGAAGCTTGCCTCATACGGTTGGCATTTTATCTGCGGCTGGCGATCGCGCCCAGGGCTTTCCTGGTGGTGGCTGTTTTTTTCTGTTGCTTTTGCTTCGTTTGGTCTTCTCGTGGGCCGATATACGTGTGTGTCTTTAGCATATTATCACACAATCACCACTTATCATTCGCTGCCAGTCATCATCAGCATATTGCGCACCGACCTGGAGGTTTTCATGCGCGAGAGAGAGAGAGAGAGAGAATCACTACCCCCACGATGTTTGCCGTACTCTTCTTCTACCACCCACCAGGGGGTGGTGGCACATACCGCGCGATCCTCCCAGCGCAAGTGGTAGAATGAATGACAAGATGGATTTTTATGCGCGCGGTGATTGACCGCACCGTCGCGGTCAGAAACATGTGTGTTTGCATGTGTACACAGTGTGCGCATGTGTGCGAAAGAGTTGGGGTATGCAAATTGCTGCCTTCGACTCGTCACCAGCAACCCCAACCGCGATTCCGCGTCCGATCATTCCCTGAAGGGTGATCGCTGTGTGATTTGCGCGTACGATCGTGGCGCCCTCGGAGTTAGCGGAGGTTGGAATTCACTGAAGCACCCCGTGGATTACTTCACGCAACCGTCCGGAAGATTAGGGTTCGCGTTTGGGTTTCCATCGGTCTTTCTCTCTCTCTCTCTCTCTGTCGCTGAAGTTGAGGGCGCATTCTTACCAATCATTTAATGGGTACGTTGGTTGGATGAACCCAGCAAGATGTCCTTTTTGGGATCAGCTGGAAATTTATTGGCGCTCTTGGCCGGTGCAGTAAAATGTGCATTGTCGTAACGAAGGTGATAAATCATCACCGCCCGTGTGCCCTTTAATGGCGTTTGCGTTTTTATTATCGATTGCGGCGGCGGTCATGTGTAGCAAGAAAACGCTACATTTAGAAAGCACTTTTTGCTTTACGATGCGTTTTAGAAGATGATTTGGCTTTGGATGATGAAGACATGTTATCACTGTCCGGGTATATGATGGGTACCACTTATTTGTGTTACATCTTTTTGAAACAAGGAGTCATTTGTAACAACTGGCGATGTAGGAGTTGAGTTAGATTTTATTGCTTAAACTTGCTTGGTGGATTTCCTCGTGGAATACAAAACCAAACCCCACCACAATGCCATTACACGCGCCACGGAAATAAAACGCATATCGACTAATTTCATATTTACATTAACACGACTCGTCGCGGCAAATGGGCGAATGCAACCGCCCAGCGGATGCATCGGCGTGCCATGATCGCATCGCATTTATTCTCGCGCTACACGCAGACAACGGATGGAGATAAAGATAAACAATGCGCACGCCGTGGTGGTTGAGGCCGGTCTTGGTCGTGATGCCGGGCGGTTGGCTGTTGTTGGCAGTCGAACAGCGACAGAAATTGTTTACGTCTGGCTGGGCGTTCGTCCCTTCGCGCTCCTCACCGGGGAATGGTTTGCTGCTTCCCTTTAACGCAGGCGTCCATTTTGCGCACCCACGGTGTAAGGGAATATTGTCCCAACACCTCTATACGCAAACACACACACGTATGTCACCGGTGCATAGGGGTGGAATGTGCATCTCCGTCTCTCTTGGGATGCATCGAATCCAACCAGGAGAACGCACACAATCATGCTCTTCCGGTCGTGTGTAGGTGTTGTAAGGATTGCACTTTTTTTTGCTGGCTCTGCTGCTGGCGGGTTCATTTTTCTTTTATCACAAAACGCCCTCTGATAGGAGTGGAGGCGTCGGAAAAGTGTGGAGAAAGAAATGAAACATGGAACAAAAAAAAGAGCGGAAAAAAGAACGAAAACGGCGCCGGGGACAGCCGCCTGGTGCGGAAACACCCGGCAGTGGCTGGCGTCGAAAACCCCAGGCAAAACGGCATCCCGATGGCGCGACGCTCGATGAGCAGATTAAGAAATGTCGTAAATCATCCACCCGAGCAGCAACGAAGCGAACGATTTCGCGGCAAAGAACTGGCGTTGTTAGTTCTGGTAGGGAGGATCTCCTTACCCCCACACCACCCTCTCATACACACACACACGCACACATACACCAGTCGTGCGCACACCGGGCAAAAGGTGACATAAAAGCTTATCAGATTATGATGCAGGCGAGAAAACATGCCTCTTGCTGCCGTCAAATCATGTCACACACGACGCGCCACGAACGGCCGGTGGAACTTACCGGAGGAGGCGTTTGCAGGATGGTCAGGGTGGATGGTTGGCGTTAGGGGTAGTGCGTGCGGAACGACGCTTCACTTGATTTAATTTGATGTTAAAGAGCAGATTGCTACACGGTGTCGGGGGGTTTTTTTTTATTGGTGGATATGTTGCTACCTTTTCGCACCGGAGATCGCTCGATTCGCGCCGGTGTCCTTGTGGCAGCAGGCAGGCCGAAAGCTTAGCTTACTTATGCTCGTCCTTTTTCCCAAGAAAAACCCCCGCACAAGAGGGAGGCGTGTTGACAAATTGTTCGGTCGGTGGATATTGGATTGACTATTAACTCGCAAGTTTTTCGCGTGGCGGAAGGAAGCGCGTAACTTTGTTATGCGAAGTACATTAAAAGATTCGCCTCTCGGAAACCATTACATTGCCCTGCGTGTGACGACTTTGGTGGAGCCATTTTTGGCTAACTTTTTGCCGCGCACCCTCGCGTGTCAGTGCTTTCCCAGTGCCGTCTCTTTGCTCTGTCCGGGAGTTGGTGGTTGTTCGGTACCCCCCCCCGGGGTGATGGCCTTTCGAGTTCGATCTATTCGATTTCTCGCAATACCTAGAGTGATGTTACAGTGGACCACGCGCATCAAAGCTTCCCGAGCCGTGGGAAGTTTTCCTGTGCTTTTCCGTTGCTGCCTTGCCTCCTCTTGGCAACGCTCCATCACTCATAAACCGACCGATCGGTGAGTTTTCCGGTAGGGAAAACTTTTGGTCAACGGAGAGTGAAGTAACACGGATTGGGCGGAACATTTGCGTGTTTTTTTTGGGCCAACAGGAACGAGAGCAGCGTGTGGTTGTGGTTTTTCGTTCAATACGCTTGGAAAAAAAACCCACAACGCGCGTCGTATTGATTCTTTCGGTTCTTGATACGTTCCGAAAACACCGAGCGGAAATCGCCTTAGCCCGAAATCGATGGCTTTTCTACTCACACTCTCGCGCCGTTCCTATCTCTCCATCGCTCGCCCTTTCGCTTTTCCATTAAGCCCTGAGCTCGTTCATGGGGAAAAAAATGTAAGACAAAAAATAAATAATACAATGGTTCAATTTATCCTCGCTGGTTTCGGTCATGAAGTGGAACAGGCCTCGAAATCCATCGCCCCCCCCCCTCCCCCCTCCCCATGCCTCATCCTGCGAAAGGTCGGGGGAGTATGCGGGCTGGACATATTAATGCCCCATGGTTAATATATTCATAAAAATCAATGATTTATGGGGATCCGGTGCTGATTTAAATATAGATTAACCGTTTCGGGCCTAATGCGGCCGTGGTCTCGATGTTGCAACGGTGGATTCGAAGGGATAACCGAGGAAGAGAGGACAACCTCCTCCACCTGCAGCAACGACCGGACGAACGGACCGGACTGCACAGCTGCACAGCCGGCTCGATTTTGCCCCGCTTTCCCAGCTGGCTCCCGTTTCCCGGCACTTTAATCCGCTTCTGGATGTGTTTTTTTTTCCTGTCTTCGTCCGCCTCCATGCTCCTGCTGGGGGCTGTAAGTGAGCGTAACGCGACGGAACCGGGCCCCAAAGACAAAGGATGGAATTTTTCACGGCAATGGAAAACGCATAACAAAATTAACAACAGTACAAAACAAAAAACAACAACCCGAGTTATCTGGTAAACGCCCAAACCTGTGGCCACAACACACAGCCAGAAAACAATCCACCGTGGTAGATTATCATGTTATGCTTCGTTATTCCGAGGCGCTTTCGTGGTGCGTCTGCTTTTCCCAGTCCCGGTTTGGTCGATCGTCCGGATCTGGCCCGAAATTTTCGACGGTCCGCGCGCAAAGACACACCTCCACTGAGGTGGGTTTTTCGACAGTAAAACAGAGGAGCAAGGAAGTTCGATGGCATTTTGAAACCGCCGTAACGAACGAACGGCCACGGTTGGCCGAAGGGCTGTATTTTTTTTTTCTCGTTTTTGCACCTGATCGCGGTTTCGGTGCTGATGACGAGATCGAGAACGGCCTCCCCGGATTCGGTGGCTTCGGTTCCACGCGATTAACCGTCGACTGCAAGCTGTTGCGTGCCTGAGCTGTAGGGGTTTGGCCTCCTCTCGGGTGGGGTCGGTTTTCGGTAGCTTTCTTCCATAATTCATTCGGATGAAGTGAAAAACCTTCGCCGCAGTGGCTCACTGTCCGGGAGCTGCCGGAGGGTTGGTTTTATCGCTTGGTGCGGGATCCGTACCAGCCGATCACGGATGGATGCCCGGGCGTTGATGGGCCCCGGTTCGAGGTTTGGGCTTCACGGTGTACGTCGGCGCAGGTGGGAATGGTACGATGCAACGCTTAGCGACCGCTCGGTGCAAGGATAATCGAACCACAGTCGCAGCTGGTGCAGCAGTGGTTGAAAGAGGGCTACGAAAAGCTGAGTGCTCTTTTTTTGTATTTTACTTCAACCAGGCAGTTGGCAAGAGGTAACCGAATTTTAAGGGAAGTGGACCTTTTTTCCACTCCATTGATCTCGGTCGGCCCTTCATGTGGTTGTGGGGAAATTTTGTGTTTTTTTCTCTTTCCATCAAGCGAGCTAACCTCCGGACGACAGGTGCATCTATCATAAGCTTCCGTTGATTTTAGAGCGTAAAAAATCTCACATCCCGTTTACGCGCTCCTTCGCACTCGTTCCCCGTTCCCACTTCCAGCTAAATGTCTTATTTTGACATTTGTGTGTGCATTTCGATCACACGAGCGTTTGACGGGAAGAGAAGCAAAAAAAAAGCACACAAAAAACCACCGACCGGTGCCAAAAAGGCCGAACAGCAGCAGGAGCCCAATCGGTAGACCCCGTGCGTTCGACACGGGAAGGCATTAAATTTCATGAGTCGAGTTTTATGATGTCGTTCGCTCGCGTAGACGACTCTGGGGTTAGCTTCTGGAGTGGTGCCGATTTTTTTTCCTGTGTGTGCACGCTTCTTTGGTTTATTTCTGAATTTCGGCTTTCTAGGGGCAAACCAGATCGGGCCTCTCCGCTTCTGGGGCGGCTCTGTCTCAGGTGTCGTTTTGCAGTTTGATGCCATTTGGGTGCACGGTTCGGCGAAAACGTATACGGCTGTGTTTCGCCAAATGAAACGAAAACACTAAAAACCGAAACCCTAGCGCTTTTACAGCACACGGAGAGTAGCAAAAAAAAGAAAGAAGTTACACTCATCTCCGACGCTCGCCGGCTGCTAATCAGATGCTCATTTTCCACCGATTGGTTAGCGATTCTTACTCATTTTCGTTTCTTCGTGCTTCTTATTTTCACAAGTTAGTTCAGAGAATATTTTCCCGGCTTTCGTTTCGGATGGCTCGGTAGACCAGGCTGGTTTTGTGAGGCAAAAAGCGAACCATCAACCAGGTCGCTTGCAACAAGCCGTGACTGACGCCGGTGGTGAATTATGGCACTATCCTGCGGGTCCGTGAGGGTTCGCGATTCTGGTCGTGGAAGCCTAATGTAATACATTACGTGCTAAATGGTTCAAGCTTGGGTGGAAGGTTGCAACACTATTTATGGGTGTTATTTTCTTTCTTAATTGGTCCTTCATACGTTACGGATGTAAAAACGTCATGGGCTCACTACGTATGTCGGGTGAATTAAAACGCATGCATTTTCCAGACGATGTCGAAAACACGATAAAAATGTTGCTGATTGAATGGTGATTTATGAGGCTGCTCCTTGGAAACAATGCAACCAGTTTTATGCACCTTTTTATCGTTGCATACCCTCTCATTCGTATGTCATAAAATTTTCGGAAAGATTACTGCACACGAATGTGAATGATTTTGTTTTTGCAAAAATAACATTCTTTTTTACCCAATTTAATATGTATGGTACAATTTGATTCATTTTTTAAATGAATAAATAATACGGGCATGTATGCATCACGTAAATCATTTCCATACTGCCATGTTCGTAAAATACGATTCAATCACCTCGATTCCGCACAGGGTACAGGGTTTGATTTTCCAATTTACGTCACATCCTGACTGATGGAAACCGGAGCAAAATGTTTTAAATATCGTCTTCGGTGGCCCAAACCAGAGCGCAAACCCCCAGATCCGGCAGCAGTGGTCCACGAGATTAAACACAGGTCAACGAGTGCAGCGGTGCATTCCGATGCATTTGCAAATGACGGTATGCATTTGCAAGCACCTCGCTCTCGCGTCCGGTTTGACCGAAACCGTGTGTTGTGTGGACGAGGATAAAAGATTAAGTCCAGGGCCCTCCCATGATGCTGCCAGCACCGGCGATTGGTGAACAATCTCGCGAACTCTACCGGGTACGGTTTTCATATATCGGGGTCAGTGCGATAGCCACAGTCGGCAAGCGAGACACAGTGGAAAATGGTAAAGAAGGAGAGAGAGAGAAAGAGAGGGAGCTTGTGGGTTTATCTGATTGCTAGAACATAGGTCGTTTTTATTTATAGAGCATTCATTGCACCGCGATAGCCGCGTAGCGCGGATGGGTGGCTGGTTTTGTGCGCGAAAAACGGGGTTCGCTTCCGTTGAAACCCATGGCGGATGACCACGGACGCCTGACCCGGTCGAGATAATGCAAACATGCATGCATGCATTGGCCACCGACACCGACACACTCGCGCAAGGGTAAGCGCTTATCCGATTCTCTTGCACACACCCACCCCACAATGCATCAATCCGGTGCGTTGTTGTAACCGGAGTTGCAACGGACGGCGATGCATTCGACCACCTACGAATGGATGCGGTCGTTCCCCGAAGATACCGGCGATTCTACGAACGTCTCTCGGCGAGCGTGTGTTTGTTGCGTTTTGTTGATGGTGTGTGGCAACCCTCTATCGCCCTTTCGATGCTAGATTACGCGCTCGCGTGAAATCAGAATCCATTCCGATTCGTGTGCGCCTTGTGCCGGTGGCGCTGTTGGCCCGCCGGCCTGCTCAGTATCAGTGGGCATAAATATTCATTAATTTATATTCCATTCGCAAAGCGATTATCAATTCCCGGGAAGCCGAAGCGGGCCCACCATCGGAGTTGGCAGGGGTTTGGAGCCGACTTGGCCGTTTGCTGATAGTTTATTTATCTGCAGCACCTCCCGGATCTCGGTGGAAAGATAATAACCAGTGCCACTTCCGATAGTTTTGCTCATCATTCGCCTTGACTTGGAGAGTATTCTCGGCAGCAAGATCGATGGTATAGGTGTTTGTGCAGGCGTGACTATCGTGTCTTGCTCGAGAGTTCTAAGAAGCCGTAGTGCAACGAATCAATTGAGCTACGTCAAAGGACTACAATGATGTAGACATATTGAACCTTTTCTTCGCTCGTTATGTATCGTTGTGCTTCTTGCGGAAAAATCCTATTTGTAAATGAAGAGGAACTTTTCTAATTCAAAACATCATGCCGATACTATCGTGAATAGCTTTTCTATCCCGGCAGAATACCTCTATGAACATTATGCCTCTTTCCTTGGGACATTACATCCCCGTTTGTGGATAGCAAATTTGGATACAAAATCAAAACACGATCCAGGAACCATTTTGCCCAACCATTCTGCCCTTCAACCATAGATTTATTACGTGTACACACTAATCGTTGGGTAAACGTGTGAAAGCTTTATCTTGTAAATAAACACCAGAGCTACTGGGGAACCGAATGAAATTTTCCTACTATGGGGTATTTTCCGGTTTAGATCCCGGCATAGGTCAATCTTGTGACCTGTGTGAATCCTTTTCTAGCTAAAATCGTCCAGCTTCGTAGGAAACAGATTTGTTTTTCTTGACAGGCCACCGATTACTGAGTCAAGTTTACGCAAAGTTTGTTCAGCCTTTTGCAAAGTAAAACAAATGCGTGATCCCAAAGGCCCGTGTGGAAAAGCATTTTTGGACATTTGTGTAACATCAGAAGGGTTGTTGGGTGTCTATGCTTTTTTTTGTATTCGCATTTTGCATTACATTATGCAAATTAAGTAGAAAGAGAGAAAAATTCCTGAAACGTTCCACCAAAAGAGAAGGGGAATGCATTCCTTTGCACATGCGTTCGTAGCCCGGGAAAATGTACGCATACATGACGCATCCTTCCGCAATATAGGAGCGCACGTACACTCGAACGTGCCGGAGTCGAGCTGACGAGCGATGGAGCCGAATGGTTTGCCTGGTTCAATGAATGCGAACTTCCCCCAAAAACAGCGCTCATACTAGCGGTAAACCTACCGCCGAGGGTGATAATAAATACGTCGACTTGGCGTCACGACGTATCGATTGGCCCGAGGCCGAGGGTTTAACGGAAGGGATGTGCAAAATGTAGCTCTTTTTGAACCTTCCCCAAGTGGTTTCGTATCCTGGCTGGGCAATGGGCAGGAATGACAAGGCTCTTCCCTCGCACGACCCGTATACTTCCGGTGGGACGTTCCTCCTTCCATCCCACACAGGCCACAGGACACCACTATCCCGTTGGGTTGTCTACCAAAAACGCGGGGAACACCAACCCTAGGCCGTGGTAAATATCTGCCGGTGAGTGTATGTGTGTAACCACGCGCGCGTCATTCGTTTCGTTCGAACACGGAAAAAAGGACATTCGGTATAAGCGGCCGGGTTCTGGCAGCGAATGGACGTCGCTTCCACATTCGTATCCTTCAGCCGCAGCTCCGCCATGGTTTTACGACGTCTAGACGATTTAAATTTTCAGTCTGATTGGATGGTCGTCGAAAATAACCGACAAGGGTTGGAGGCACGCGGGAAAAGGGATACGAAGAGTTGTTTGTGGTGTTTGTAACTGATAGCAGCACGGGCAGGAAAGCGAGAGAGTGACATCTTAGTAATTTTTTTTCTCCCTCACAGCTCCATCATCTCCTCCGCACACTTGCCGAAAATGAATATGATGATGACTTTTCTGCCACGTCCGGCATCGCAATCGGTTCCAGTTGAGTGTTATCAACAATCGATTGGATACGGGTCCTTTTTTATCCACGACACAGAATGATTTTGCACTGAAATGGAACTGACGCTGTCTCTCGTTCCATCGCACTGAAACATGGTTGCGAAAGGCATTTTTCCGCCCGTCGACATGAAATATTCGACAAACGGAAGAGGGAAACCATTTGCAAAAAGTATCGATAAACTTACAAGATGCTAGAATTTTACGATTGATTGATTCACTCCCGCTGGTTCGTCCTACTGTGTTCGTCCTTCTGGGCGATTTCCCTCGTAGACCTGCGGGCACATAAATGACACATGTAAAACGGTCCCGACTTGGATCGCTTGAAACAGTATGCAAGAAACACATTGTGTGCTCGTTTCATTATACGTGGCATCGTTTGATGCAGTAATGGGTATGGTCCTATTAGCTCGGGGTCTCATTTGGATATTGCTTTCCACATTGTATTGAGTGTGATGCGAGCACGAACAGCAATCGCAATTGTGTGCCGCCTTACGAGCAAGTGGTTTTAAAGGGGCTTCAGTGAAAACGGTCCCAATCCAGAAGGTCGTCTGAGGATTCATTCGCTTCACATCGGGAAGCTGAGACGGTCGAGAAGCTAGAACCCAGGAATTGTATGAATAATTGATAAGATTCCGGTTCCGCATCGGCGATAGGGTACGCGAGAACACGCTCCGTCTGTTAAGATGTTTCCTTATCGTGCTCGAGACTCCTTGGATGGAGTTTTGCCTTCGCTCGGCGCGCAACGATGATACGCTCTATCCGATTGAGCAAAGGCCTCCTTGTCTCGGCTCGCCTCGATCGGTTTATTCGTACCGTCGCTACGGCAATGGCTTTGTGGCGCGCTGGAGATGGAAAAGACTGCTTACGTCGAGTCATCGTTCTTCTGGGATGGAAAAGTATTAAGATGACAAAAAAATCCCCGAGCTATCAATTTCCTGCGACAGGAAGTTTGAGGCCTGATGCCGAACGCGACGACGTGAGATTCGCTACCGTCGGCGTTGAGCGTACCGATCGTAAAACTGGCAGTTTAATGTTTATTGAATTATTCAAAAGTGGCAATGGCAGGTTGAGAGTTGGTCGGTCGGATCGGGGGCGCCGTGAAATGAACGTTGTGAATTTTCCCAGTGGATTTATTCTCCTGTCCATTCCTAATTCAATATTGTCTCCGGTGGCATTAACACTGGAAGAAAATTTTCAATCGGCTCTTTGTTGGGAGCTTTGTCACATAATCCTTGAAATTATTTTCGCCAATTTTTTGACACACTAATCCCTACAATTCTGCCGTTAATGTACCGTTGACGAGAGTCGGGTACGCAAGCTGACGGAAAAGCGGCTTACGGTGGCTGGGCCTCACCTTGTGGCGATGAATAATATTTCATTTTATCACGCTCCGCGCACCGAGCTATCACTAATCCGTCGAGATGGTTTCGGATTTTCCGCCGTCATTCAGCCACATCCGGTTGAACGTCGAGAGCTCGACGGATTGCTTCGTCCCAAGGACACGCGAGAAGGGTGACATTTTGACAGCGGATAGAGCACGGAGAGGAGACCATTACGGACGAGGTGTGTTTCCACACTTTCGCCCCATTAGAACCACCTGCCGGACGGCGAAGGAACGAAGAGACACATTCCTGCAATTAGACAAAACCATCGCATCATCCTTATTGCCAATTCCACGCAGTAGCGGCCGTAACAGCACACCGTTGCCGTTCGTGTGTGGGTCATAAATCTGAGCATAAATGAACTGTTCCACGGGCCTACGGGGACCGATTTAGGTTTGCCGTCGGAGTCCGCTGACGACGGTGTGTCTCCATCACGGCTAATCTCGCGAATCTTCATCTATCTCGCTGGTGTCACCTGATTATGATGAGATCACACCGTTACCGAGGCCTGCCAGGCAGGTTATATAGTTGCCCGGGTGAATTTTTTCCTCGTTTTCCGCTTTACTTCTGGCGAGCGAGCGAACCGAAGGAAAATGTCAAACGATGGCATTCCGTCGGCGATATTTTCGGACAGGTCCATCTCTCGTATAGCGATGCCGCCCCAGATATTAGCTGAGTGATTAGATGTGCTTAACTGATACGCTTTTTTTTTTCTTCGCTCGAGCGATCTACCTGCAACGTGAGGTAAGCGAGTAAAAATATAAATTTTGCTCGAGGTTTGTGATGAGCGAAGATGGCTGCAGCGCAATGATGCGTATTTTGTTGGCTTTGGAAAGTGTCATTTATAAAGCACCAGCCGCCTCCATCGATTATTTTGAAGCTTGTTTGATTTTTTTTATGAATATAGTTGTAGCATATAGTTTTTTTTAATGGAATGTGTAGGATTATTTTTTCTCGATTATTAGAGATTTTGTTTTCTCGGATTATGGAGATTATGTTATCATTTCCGTATCAACATAGAGCAAATGTATAACTGTATTAATTTATACTCTAAGGTAATAATGATTGCGATTCTGTACATTCTCCATTACGCGCTTCATTAATGGCAAAATAATCAGATTTTTGCTTTTGTCCTGATTTAATTTAAAATTCAAGCACGACAGAAAATGAAGATAATCCTCATTGACCTTTTTTCTCCTTTGTGGGATATAGCACTAGTACCGGGTAAATATCTAGATCGATTTTTGAAAGGATAGTGCTCTCACGACTGTTGCAAGGTCCGGTGACTGCTTGCCATGGTGGTGCGAAAAATGAAAAATGGTTCTTCCACACTCGGTTTCACCGCGATATCGATCGATGGCATCACCTGTAGCGCTCGAATCAACGTTGGTAGTTGCAGGTTCGATGGTTGGTACCGCTACCGTTCGAGTCCATTTGCTCCCGTCGGTTTGCATTCACACTCCAAAAATGCACCACCATCCATCCATCATGTGTACACCGATCCGACCACCCAGAGTGAAAGACAGCAGGATCTCGAGCCTCGATTGAGTCGCTCCCGGTGGCGAACGTCCAGATTTGCATCTAACGAACCGGCGGTCCTCCATCGCATGCACATGCAGCCGTCCGCCTAGCAGTGCACTCGCTTGTTTTATTGACAATCGTGATTTAATTCTCCCCGTGGAGGTGCCTTTTTTCTCGGGAAATAAACTAGAACACCGAGGCGTAAGGAAAAACAGCGCACCCCGGTGCCCGCGGACTGACAGTCTCCTATTCCTTTCGTTTAGCTCGAGGCGGAATTGTGGCCGGTTACCGAGAAACGGACGGGAAGGTGCATTTTATTTTCCATCGTATTAGACGACAGCAGCACCACTATTCTCTCGCTACCTTTCGTTGGCTACTGGTTTTTCAGCGCGGTCCTTACTGGTGTACTTCATTAATAGCCTACATTTATCCCCAGTAGCATTACTAGCAAGCCGTTATGTGGTAGCCTCGATTCAAGAGATTTTGAAATTTATTGGATCAATTCATGCCAGCAAATGAGTGGCTACGATTGCCAATTCAGAAGAGGTGAAAAAAAATCCTTCAATATATTTATTGCTACCAGCATCCGCTGGCGTTTTCAGTGTTCTTTTTCTCCTCATTTCCGCGACAATTCCACTGGACTAATATCTGCTCGAAGCTGCACCCTCCCCAGGAGATACATTGATTGCCATTTGTAAAAAGCACACTGGAGCACTTTTTTTGCCACTTATAATTTATAGCCCAACCGCTAGTTTGCGGCAATTGTAACAATGTTGTTTTGTTTGTGTGTGGTTATTTCAAAATATTGAACACACTAGAAACACTTGCCGCGGAGCATTGACTCCATGAAAATGAAGCAGGAGCGCTAACTGCTTCGAATAAAAACCCTCGTCGGTGTTTTATGGCTCCCCATTGGTGCCGCAAATGTGCGCTGGCTGGGAAATGGGTATGTAAATAATCTTCTCCATTAAAAACAACAACACGAAGAAAAAAAATCGGCCAACGATAAATTCAACGCTTTGCTTACAGCGTGCCACCGCGCGGTATATGAGCAATCCTTCTATCTGTTGCAATCCGTGTTGCAACCGGGCTCACTATCAAGCGACCACAATCGTTCTCCACTCTGTGGTGGTAGTGGTGATTGCACTGGGGAGGGCCCTCCGTGGATTACCATTTTTAATCCCATTTTACTAGCGTGACCCAGAGGCCATCGTGCGTCGGCAGCTTCCCGGCACGCTTTTCCGCACCTTTGCGCGCTTGAGTTTTATTACCACGCTGGACACCTTTTTTTTCCTCCTTTTTCTTCACCACTGGCGTAAATGGCGTTTTCTCCCGGTTGCGGACGCTTTCAATACGCATCCGAACGCGTTTTTAATGGCGCGCTGGCAAATGAAAAACCCCTTCAAAACGTACTGCCACACTGCGGGCTTTCGCCGGCGGTGTAATGTGTTTCTGATGTCCAATCTACGCTTTACAATCATAAACTACAAATCGCTGCTGTACGCAAAACTATCGCAACCAAGCACAACCCCCCAGGCAGGAAAGGAAAACGCCATGTACCTTTCCTGACCAACGGTGCGGCGCGGAGTGTACGCTCATTTCGGCACTCTTTCTCGTGCGTCCGGGCGCCGCTTCGTGAAGCAAAAATTAATATGTAATCTTTGTAACGCTCTGGCTCGGTGCAATCGCCCCTGGGGGCTACCGACGGTGAGGTTGAAAGATGTAAATCTAACGTAAAATAAAATGAAAACCCGATTCATCGTCGTCTCAGGCGCTGCTGCTGCTGCTGCTGTCTGCCTGGCTACCGCTTGCGGCCATGGGAAAATGCTCCATTACCGAGTGCAACGTTTTACAGCGGTACCGGCGTGTGTACGCCGTGAAGTAAATATGGAAGGCTTTAGCTGTCGTTACACTTATTCCCCTGCGCGCAGGCTTTTTTCCCGTCTGCTGCTTGTCCCTCCGCTTGCCGGCGAGACCCTTCCATTGGGGGCACGAAAGCTGGACCCAAATGGTGGATCGGATTTAGAACGGGGCACGTTTTTCGGCGTGCGGCTCGCTCTCTCGCGCGCTCGCGTAAGCTTCCGAGCGTCACAAAGTGAATTATGGTCTCTCCTTTGCCACCGGACACGCGGACGATGCTGAGGTGGGGACGCTTTTCGGGGGCTTTTACTTTGGCAGCAGCAGCAAGCCATAAGCGAAGCAACAACGGCAGCGGCAAAAAAAAACATATTTAAATTGCATTATGAGAATGCGCACTGCCACTGCCGCTGCCAAAGACAGATTTCTTTTTGCGCACTTTCCGCCTCGCGGTACTAACGGATGAGCCGCTTGCTGCTGGTGCTGCTGCTGGCGTGGAAAATGGATCGAGCTCGATTCGTTTCACGATGCTTATGACCATGCTACCGAAAATGGCGCTCGGGATTCACAAGCTGACCTGGGGGGATGCTAGGAGGACGTAGCGAATCGGGCGCGCGTTCGTCCGGATTTACTTGTTTTCCCAGCATTAACGCTCCACCGTAACAACCCCCCCAGACGGCAGCTGTCCGCTCGCGCGCCGGTCGATATGCAAATTGAAACAATAGATGAGGGAACGGAAAATAAATAACGCACTCGGAAAACACGGCGGTTTTGGTGGATCAATTCCGATCACCGATTTTGTCTTCGCGCCGCGGAAGAACCGCTTGCTTTCCCTTCCATTGTTTTCTAAGTTTGGCGATAGTTAGCCTGGGCGACCGAGTGCTGGGCGAGTTCGTTTCGCGCTTGGCTGGGAAAAAGACGCAGGAGAGAAAAAAAAGGTCCAGATGGCTAGTGGATTGTGGTGCGGCCGTGGGAAACCGTGGTGGATGTGTTCCCTAAACGTACGCGCCTTCGCGCACTTTTCCCAGTGAGCTGGAACAAGGGGACACAACGTTACCGATTTTTAGGAGAGCACAAATCGTTAGTTGTGCGTTGGTTTTAATACCGTGCTCGGGAAATCTCCGTTCCCAAAGGTGGCCACTACCGGGCGGCTGATGATGTCAGCGTTAAGGGTCTGCCATAGCAACGGTCCTGCAGCAAACCACATGCAAAAACGTGGAAGGCCCTTAACCGCTAGTTGCCCGTGGCAGCAGTTGGACCGTATCTGTCAAAATGGGTTGTTAAAACTCATCCGCGCAGGGTGAGATGGTTTCGTCGAATTGCCACCATGGTGCGATGATAAGGCAACGGTATGATGCAAATTTAATTTCCACCATTGCATCCCGAAACGCCGCGATTAGCCAACAGTGGGAGAAGCGAATTAACGACCTCGCGAGCGAGAACGTCGGCTTAAACAACGGCCCCCGGAGTCAATAAAACCACTCCAACATCCGACCCACCGGCAAACGGCAAGTAATTGCCGCGCGCGCGGAGAACATTTTCGACGGATTATTAACTTAATAATGAATGCTAGCTGTCTAAATATAGTGCACCCCGGGCGGTTCGGTTCAGTTCGGTTGATTTCGCCTTCGTGCGCGTTGTGCTCCACTACAAACCTCTGAGGGTGGTGTGGAAAATTCCCTCCTGCGATTGCTCGGAATTTTCCGTCCCAGAACGAGCGCTTGGTATGAGTTTAATAAAAATTATTTTCATAAACATTCTACCGCTCGTCGTGATACCTTTTTCCACGTCGTTCACGCGAGGAGTCATGGACGTCCGCGACGGTCTCGGCTGGCGTATCATTCGGAATGTGGCCATCATCGCGTCATCCTGATACGAGCGCGATGTATCCACTGGCCACGGACCTGCTTTGGGTTGCAGCGGTTGAAACCAGAAAGGAAAAATAGCACGATACCACCGGCAGTGGGTTGTGTCCGCAT
The DNA here is from genome assembly GCF_943737925.1 of Anopheles nili. Taxonomy (NCBI): domain Eukaryota; kingdom Metazoa; phylum Arthropoda; class Insecta; order Diptera; family Culicidae; genus Anopheles; species Anopheles nili. The sequence continues at coordinate 20,855,439 of NC_071292.1, forward strand.
CAGGATGGACCATTCTGACCGGATCCTGCGAGAACCGCATACTCAACCGCTTCCTCATATCTACGCTTTTTACTGTTAATTAGTTTTCGCTGGCTAGTCCCCCCCATTCTCGCATCTCCCGGGGCCACTCTTACTGCTGTGTGTGTGTGTGCGGTTTTTTCTTCTACTTTTTCTCCACCCGCCTTGACAGGTTGTAAAATCGGCTGTAAACTTTTTGATAGTCCTCGACATCATCGCACGCGAGGGGGTCTTTTTCGCTCTCACTCGCACGTTCAATAGACCCACGTCCCGGATGGCACGCGAACCGTTTCCGAATCGTCCGGATCGTTGCAAGCTGGACTTGCGGGACACACGGCAGCACACGCCGGGGGGGGGGGGGGGGGGGTGCGCAAATGAAAAGAAAAGTTAAATAAAACTTGAGTGCCAACCGAGGGCAAATTGTGCTGCTAATGGAGAACTTCTGTCAACCGTTAGGTCGAGTTTATTGGTTGTCGCCGGGGCGTTCGTGTGGTCAATCGGCGAATTAAATGCCTTTTTTTCTCTCTTTCAAGCAGCCAAGTGGACGCGCCGCAACCGTAAGGACGCTTGTAGTGCTTGGCGAAATGACCTACTTGAGGATTCAATTGCTGTTCCTTTTTTTATTTTCGACTCCCGAACGCGACGGGCGTTCAACCCGCGCCGAAGGATACAATCGAGGGCATTGAAGCGTAATTAACCGCCCACGGGGAACGGGTTGAGAGCCGCCAGATGCTTATTTTTCCATCGACATGTCAGCGTGTCAGCGAGAAATATTCACTTTTCGCTCGTAAAACTGCTGCTTGGAACGAAATTGTGATGTCCTCTAACGCGTGCCACTCGAACACTCGACGATATGTTATCTTTTAAAAATCTTCTCTGCTAAGCTCTTTCGATTTTCCAATCGCGCATCATCTCCAACGACTTACCTCATCGTTCCACGGGTGTTAGATAACACCGACACCGGTGCACTTGGTATCATTTTCCCCATCCGCTCACTGGGTCATTGGCGGTGGCGTGCAATAATGCCAGATCGGGGCACGCTAATCGCATGCTCCCCCAAAATCAGCTCAACCATTCCGTTGCGATGGCTGCATTTGTGCATGATGCTCAGCCAAGGTGTGCGTGCGTGTGTAACCGCAATCTGATGCCAAAAATTAGCCCAAAACCACCCCATTGACCGGTGTGTGGCCCCCGTATCCAATCGATCGACGCTTGGGCTCATCTCCGTGCCACGCGAAAGGACGGTCGATCACGCCTGCACTTGTGTTGTGAAACCCGAACAAATTGGCCATTGGCCAGATTGGTCCGAAACGTGCCCCTACGACTCGAAAAGCCGAAACTCCCGACCACCAGGGGCTCATAAGGCAGAGGCTCTCTTTCTCTCGCCATCGCTCGGTAACTGGAGCTAATTTAGGTGAATGTGTACTGCTGCTGGTGTTGCGCCTCTCCGTCGGGTCGAGCATTACTTCAGCTGTCAGCCTCTGCAGAAGAGGCGAGCGTTGTTTGTTAAGACTACTGCTTTTGGGGAAGGCTATGCGCTGGATTGGTCAGTGCGCTTGCGGTTTACCAGTAGCTTCGGCTTCGACAGCGAGAGGGTGTAATTTGGTATCATGCGTTCGAGGCCGTCCCCGGGAGCTGAAGGAGATAGACTCCGGCGAGCTTCGGCCGGTAATTAGATTATGAAATTCGCTCTCCTCCACTGGCTTCGTGCTATAGCCACGGTTTGAAGTAATCGTTGCATCGCACGTGCCCTCCGCAACTAACACCCGACATATCGCTTTATCAACGATCATGTACGCCGAGATCTGGTCGTGTAATAAGGAGGGAGTTTGACTTTGGCTTTAATTCGCCCCCTCTCAAGCGCACCCTTGCAAAGCCCAATCTCTCCTCACTCGTGGTATGCTTGAAACTGATTTTAAAGTAATCTGATTGTGCCCGCCCTTCGCTTTACCCCGGTTCAATCGTGAGGAAAATTCAACCCACCAACACCATCCCCATCGAAGGAGAAAAGCGGGCGCTTGGCCAGCAATCGATGTAACACCGAGACTTTGGCTTGGTTGGGATGGAAATTTATTTGATTACTCGCTCGACATGCCCGCAAACATGCCCGAAACCGGTCAGGGTTGTGTGTGCGGTTTTGCCATTCATGGGGGAGGTTTGTGATTAGTAAAATTGTCGAAATTCGCATTTTCGTAATGACGTCAGGGTGCCAGGCGCCCACCCACCCAACATATGAGGTTCGGTGGTGGTTTATTGATGTAATAGTAATCGTTTTAATTTAATGACTCGGAAACGAGCATAACCACACAGTCTATGATAGCGGTCCGGTGGCATATTGAAACATTATTGCACCTACAGAATCCCCTCTTCCCCGGCAGGTGATGGTTGTGACGCAATAAATTAGTCGTACGCTGGATGTATCAGGGGAAAGGATGAAAAATTTATCATCGCAATTTGATCCTGCTGGCAATTAGCTGCGTGACATGATGCAATTTTGTAATTGATTATTTCAATCCAATATAACTTTGCACATCCAATCAATCAGCTTCCAGGTGGCTGCAGTACATCAACTGCCACATGTTATCCGGAGCGGCGGCATGGTTTTGTGGATTAGGGACCAGCTACAACAACAAAAAAGAACTATTTAGTACAACCGTCAACCAGATGCTGCCACGGGGCTGAGACCAGGAGCAAACCATTTCCGTTCCACTGGGTCCTTAATCAAATTAACCTACGTTAGCCTCCTTTGTTTTTTTTTTGATCGCTTATCCCACTGGCTGACCCTCTGCCTGGACGGTGTTTTCTTTCCCGTCCAGCATGTTGCAAGTGCAGGAAACCAAAGGGGCTACTGTCGTCCGCAAGACGCTACCAAACGGGAGACATAATAAAAACGGAGAAAAAAAAGGGGGCAAAACGGAAAAATAATACTCACATGGGGCTCCGGCTTGCGGAAATCAGATATGGTGGCTTACATCCAAATAACAACAGCTGGAGTTGGAAAACAAAAACACACACACACACTCGCCACTGGTGTCCGGTGTTTGGGAGGAGGAAGATGAGCTCGGGTGTATAGAAAATCGCTCCCAAAACACTAAAAAGCCGCGCTTCGTTCGGAACCTGAGCGACGGCAGGTCCGATTCCGTCCCGTGGACGTGAGCAAATTGCAGGATTCGCTCGAGACTCGGAACACTGTGGATCGAATCTCCATTCCGTCCCTTCTGGCCAGCCCTTACTGTGCCCGATCGGTGGAAAAGAAGGAAGCAAAGGAGCGTCCCGTGAGAGCTATGGCCGAGGCCAGCTGGTGACCGCTCGAAACCCAGCGCTCGAGCAGGCGGAAGAATTTCTGATCGAGATAATTTATGTACGCTTCTGCCCTGATGCTGCTGCGCCTTCAGGCCATCGGCTTCGGGCCACCACCCCAAAACCGACCCACCCACCAACCAGACATCACCAGCACCAGCTTTCGACGGGCGAACGATTGAAAGGCCAAGCTCGTACTCTCCCAGACCCGTGCGGGTTTCGGATATCGGAGCCTGGCAAAGCGATTAAACAACGGTACTGCGGTTTGCATCTCATCCTCCACCTCTGGTGCAAGCCGTCGTCGGTTGTTCGGTGCATTTTCTCACAGATTGGCAAGCTCAACCCTTGCGCGGAGCAACCGGTGGGGTTGGACAGGCGGGAGAAAATTGTGGGAAATTTTACGCCAATCGATTCCGATTCCCTTGGAACGGAAACCCGGCCGGTAACGCGTGGTGAAGGGGAGTTCTAGGGGGGGCGCATGTTATTTGGAAATTGGAATCTTCTCCCGTGGGTCCTTGGAATATTATTACTACGTGCCGAACGGGCAGATTGGCCTGAGCTCGCGAAGCCTGGTGGAGATGGCAACGGCTATTGTAATCTCTTCACCGCAGCTCTTAAGTTCGGTTCAGTGCCGAGTAGCACACACCCGAGCTCGCTCGCTCGGTTTGCGCTTGGTTCAAGTAATCCGATTAGCCGCTCCAGAGTCATTGAGTATCTAGAATCAATTACATTGTGTTGGCTGCAAGTTTTTGCTATTTAAATGTTAATAAACAACGCATCCGAGCGCATTGTGCGCCTCGCCGCCCCGGTCGCTTTGGTTTTGTGTTGGTTCGTGTGAGCAGAAGCTTCCTTTTTGTGAGTGGGTGGGTGTTTGCACCCGCCCATAATGAGGATGAAGTGAATGAAGTTCGAAATAAAGCGCGCGACCATTAATTTCGATGCTTCGGTTTCCTCATTTTCCCAGTCCCCTGTTGTCCTGCCAGTCATTTGCCGTTCGGCACATCGTTACACGGTCTTTCACACGCCGGCTCAACCCTTCTCCCTGTCAGCTACCCCCGGAAAAGAAGGGGGGGGAGGGGGGAGGGCTTTAAAAGTGCAACACGCCCTGGCGACGAACGTTCGTCTCTTCGTTTGCACGGCGTTTTGTTTTGGTCGAGTGTTTCAACATCATCATCAACTGCGCTGCGTCCGTCGACATCGGCGGACGGTCATGACCATTCGACGGCCCTTCCATCGTCCCAGATGATGTGTGTGTTTGTGCGTGTGTGTGTGTGTGTGTGTGGGCCTGTATCGACTGCACTTGTGCATGCAAACGCGACTGCAACAGCACCGGTTGGATTGGCGTTAAAATGATCGCATCGAAAGGCGAATGATAATGCGCAAGAGCGAGAATGAAAGATTGCACCGCGAAGAGAAGGCAAATGCATTTTTCTTTTGCTCACATGGCCCTTGATTTTTCCCTCCCTTTCGTTCGTGTCTTTCTCCCATTTGTACGCCCTTTTTGCGCCCGGGTGTTTTGCTGCATTTCCGATAATATGTATGATTAGCGGCGAGAGAGCTAATTTGCATAATTAGAAGCGAAGCACAATATTGACGCATTTACGATAATTGCATAATCTTTTTTTTTCCAGCGTTCCTTCTCGCTTTGCCAGCAGGGAGAAGAGCGTGTGTGTATACGAGAGGGAGAAAGAGTGAGAAGGGTATGGTGACCGGTGATCAGCACCTTTTTATCGGTGCAGATTGGCAGGATGTGCATTTGAAGGCGGCGTGATCGAAGTGTTTGATTTTGCTTCGCACGCAACCCCCAGTCGTGATGATTCACAACTTTTGCTATCAGCGGTACAGGCCGGAAGATAACTCATCTACTCCGTCGTTTAGAATCCGTCCTGAGAACGATCATCCCGACGGTATCGGCCATTGGGCCAAGAATAAGCGTTGATGTAAGACAGGCGGCCATACATTTTAATGCATTACAGAAGCGACCAATCAGCGAAACATTGTTCAAACAAAATAAAATTAAATCAATGGCCTTCGGATGGCGGCGCGTTCCCTTCGAAACTCAAAAACCCCCGCCCGACTCCGACGGACGGTTCTGCGACGTTGTTGCAACATTTTCGACACTAATGAACGAATGCCGACGAAATCCGCCCTCGTGTAAATATTAATTAAGGATTTTAGGCGGCGATTTTCCCCACCGGCTATAATCAGGGCATCGTTGCTCGGGGGGGGGGGTTGGTAGGCCGCCGGGTGGCCACTTCCTACTGATTAGTTTTCCCTCCCCAAGGGTGGTGGAAAGCCAGAAGCCAGCCCGCTCGCGCCCGGGTGGGGTCATCCGAAATCAGTCCGCTCGCCGGCGGGTATTATGTGCTAATTAGCTGTCGTTCTTGTCGATTTTCTTGCCCGTGTGTCTTTTCTGGTTTGCTTTTCCTTTTCAGCGTCTGTCTCCCCTCCTTCCTTCACTGCCCCCGCCCAATGACGTGCACAAACTCACACGCGGCCGTTCGATTGGATTGTCGTTCCGCGTTTCTTTGGGTGGGAAAATCGGAGGCGAAACTCCCTCGTCAATCGCAGACGAGAACACACTGTTGCGCAGGGAAAAATGCCGTCTTCGGGACTGGCTGATAAATGGACACAGTAAATGGGGTGCCCTCCTAATGCCTCTTCGATAAACCTAGCGCGGTTGGGGTTTTTGGGACCCATCGAAAAGGGAATTTTCTCTGTCCGCGGCGATACGGTAGCGGGCCCTGAGGTCGGTTGAAAATTAATTAACAAACCATTTCTCTCGCCCTGCCACACGACGTTCGTCGGTGATCTCAGCTGTGGGCTACTTTTGGGGTTGCGGAGGACGAGATTAGCTCCGAGACGCACTCCCAAATCTAAGACATTCGAAAATAGATATATCATTAATCTGGCTTTTGCTCTTTTCGTTTGGGGTGCAGGTTGTAGGATTTCCATCGGATCATGCTGGGAAATTGAGCCTCTTGTGAAATGAAGCTTTTTTGGCTCTATCTTCAGAGTCTACTGTTATCTGTCGGGTGTGATGGACCGCTTTGATGTGCAAGAAAGAAAAATGGAGCCGTGTAATCATTTATTATCTGCAAACATCTTTACCTCTGATGTGCTGCATACGTCCGTCGCTATCCACGCGCTTTCTTAATTTAGAAACGCCCTTGCACGTGTATTTGGTTGCATTTTGCTTCATTTTTTTTTTCGTGTGTGGTTGTCTAAGTTTTACTGCTACACAAATACGGAAAAGCAAAGGATACTCCCCAACCGCCAATTCCTATTGCCTTTTTTCTTCGTTCATTTTTGGCCCGCCCGCTCATCTCGTACTGATATGATATTTTCGTTCGGCTGAGTGAAATTTTCTCGAGCAACGCCACCGGGCGCGCATCGTTTACCGAAGACCGAGCGTTTGTTGTCATCGTCGCAACTCATTTTCGGTTTTAATTATAATTAATGGTACATGCTCTCCCCGAGCGGCAGGAGGGCCCACACTGGGTTGGAAGCCGCCGCCGCCACAATTTTCCCATCCCTTCGCACCGATGGGTCGCGGGTCCACGGACGAGCGACGTACGTCGTTTCGTTTTTCTCGAGCACGAAATTAACAAGCGGCTTCCACACCACCGCGGCTCGCAAGGAGTAATGCCTGCGCAGGAGCAAGCGAGGGTCCGTTCGCTGTTTATCATACCGCAAAATCCCGATGCCATAAAATGGGGTAGCGTTATAAGTAGATCATCGCTGCATTTCGAGTGGGCACTGGGTGGAAGGAGAAGGAAAACCGGCAACCAAGGAGGGGCAAGTAATAACCAGATCACAGAACGTTAACAGCGTTTTTTTTTCTCTCTCTTTCGCTTCATTTTACCACATCTAACAGCGCGACACTCTTTGTATGCCTTTGGCCTGGTTGGCTGTAAAACGCCATGAAAATAGCAGCTTTTCCGACCATTCCTACGGGTGGGGATGTTATTTTTGGAAAATGTGCTCTTCTGACAGCACTAAGCTGGGGCCTTTATCAGTGCGCTGGTATGTTTCGAACTCTACAACGCGACCCACCCCGTTGCATGTTGGTTGGCTTGCTGGTAATCTAGAACTGTGTGGCATGCTCTCTCTCTCTCTCTCTCTCTGATGAATCGTTCCGTTTGAAAACTTCAGCAAAAGTTGCTCCTTCACTTTCTTTGAGTGTAGAGAGGATGAAGTTTAAAAAAAAAACAACCTACGCTAAAACTATATCATTGGGTGCACTTGTGCGCACGTTGCACGGCTGCATCGGCGACGCGGTTGCATCGTGTGGCCCAGTCGTTAAGCTAATTATCACCGACATTAATTGTACGGAAGGTTGAAAATTAGCCCTTTGGTGCTGAGAAGGGGATGGGCAAGCACCGGGAGAGAACGGCAGAGGGGCCACTGCTCCCAAAGGAGCCGTAAACGCGCTCCACTCGAGTGACATTATGTGGTTTTTATTTTTAAAAGCGAATGCGCCTCTCAATTATTGCTCCTGGGAGTCGTTTATCTAGCGCGGGTAAAGTTGACCTTTGAAAGGAATCAGTTCTAGAGAAAGAGCACTTGACTCCACGGTCGAAAAAGGGTTTCACAAACGGTGTTTTGGTGTCAACAGTATATACAAAATTAATTTCGCTCATCCTTCTCCAAACACACCCGGATTAAGGTGGATATAGTAAAAGCCATCCTGCTACAATAATCCCGCAACAGCTCGTGGCACATCCCCGTGCATTGAATTAAAACTGCAAACCGTGCCAGGCACAAAAAGGAACGTTGTAATTGGAGGTGTTAAAATAATGAAAAGGCTTATTTCCACATGCCCTTATTTAGATAACGCCACCCTCCGCATGGTGCTTCCAACACAATGCTTCCAACGCTCGGATCGTCGTTTCTTCGCCTTTTTGTCTGGCCGGGTTTTGTTCCAGCGAAGTGCCGAGCGCACCGTGCCCCGGAGACAAAAGTGCAGGTGCAGGCAGAGTGCTCCTTCGCAGCCTGAACATCGAGCAACACGGGGAGAGATCGTAGGTGGCGATGTGTCAACCGCTGCCGCTTCTCTAATAACCAGCATATTATGTTTGCTTTTTAAGGGTGGCTTCAATCTTTGTTCCTGTGTGTGCATGTGTTCGTGCCTTTTTTTTTTGCTCTTGCTCGTTCGCAAAATAACCAGAGAAAAGCCCCCAACTCCCACCCGGGAGGGGAGATTGCGAAACTTTTCAGAGCCCCCATTTCCACGCCACGAAAGCACGATGGAACGGTCCGGGCACGTTGTTACTACATCATCCGCTCCTTCGAACACCTGCGGCTCCGAAGGTGGGCGCATTCGAGGCGCACACAAAAAGGGTCTTCTTCCCCACACCGGCGTTGTCGTCGAGTGTTCCCTCCATTTTGCATGTGTTCTTCCACCGAGGCCGGGAGGCGAATTTGCTTCCCCATTGAGTTATCAGATGCCCACGCAGAGGGCTTACATCCGTCCCGCGCAAGAGTGCATTGCGTGATTGTACCCCGGTGAATGTCTCCACACCTTCATGCGCCCTGACGGGGCGGTACCGATGTTCTAGCTCCCTTTGCCACCCGCATAAGCGAAGGAACGAACGCCGAAACCACGCGGAGCGCTTTTCGAAACCCTATCGCGATATCGCTCGATGCACTTTGCAGGGCACCCGGCAGGAAAGGGTACGTTTGGGCCCTTGTATGATGCGCCCAGCATGCAGATGTTCCAGCTGGGCTGCGGATTCGTACGCGTATTTTGGACCCGCTTCTCCAGAACAAAGCGCAGCAGCAGCAGCTGGTGGACGGAGTTTTGAAGCGTTTTCCGATACGCGTTCCGTGTGTTTCGTGCGCACCGGTGTGTCTCGCACGCGTTCGCGTAAAAAATAGCTTTACAAATCCTGTCCAACCCGTGGCCATAACACGGGCAGGACCAAGTAATGAGAGCAAGATATTTCGGTGAATGGCATGGGCGGAAAAGTGCAATAAAGGCGGCTTGATCCCAGACCCACTGCCGCTGATGTTGCGTCTCGTGCATGTCGTGTACCAGCATATGTAGCTTACTTGCTTCGTTCACACCTTGGCCAATTTGCGGGATATGTAGCAGGGCATCCTTCCATCGTGCCGGCGTAACATGCAGCATCACCGTCGGGACGATTTTGTCGAAGATTTGTTTGCATTGCAATGCGTGGCGAAAAGTTCGTATTCCCATCCTTCAGGGCTAGCGGTTCTGTTGCACCGTTCCTTTTTTTTCTTTCACTCACACACATCCTTGCTGATCTGCTCTCAAAAGCGAATCGCGTTAAGCCGACGTTGGACGCGTTCTTTAGCATGCGCGCAGGACCATGTTACATGGTTCGGCGACATGTGCAACATCGGTGTGTTCCGTTGTCGAACCCAACCAGAGCCCTGCGAACATGAACACTGGGGGTCTACAAAGTGGGGGCCAATTTCTGGATCCCAGCGAACAAAGAGCAAATCCATCCGAGCATATCACACACACACACACCCCCCATGGGGGCTATGGTTCGGGTGCGGATTCGCAACGCACTAAGTGCGAGGTTGTGTAGTCGTGTGTAAGATGCACAATAAAATCCCTCCAAGCGCGCGAATCTTTCGACCAAAACGCATCTGGCAGGCAGCGCGGGTCTGGGCCTGCGGGGGGATCTGCGAGCAACAAAGAAAAAGGGATTCCCTTCCGAAGAGAACGCAAATGGGTGCAGTGTGGGTAAAGCAAACTTTTTTTTTTGCGCGTCAAGCTGAAAACAAACACCCGAACAGCTGTTGAACTAAGCCGGGCTTAATCAAACACCTCCAGAACATGGAAATGAAGTACGTCCCGGGGTACGGTGGTGCAAAAGGAATAGGGGGGTGTGGTAGGAAAATGGCTGGATTTTTTGTGAGTGTGTACTTGCACTATCCCGTCGTCCGTCACACCGACTGGAAGCGCGATGGCAAGATGACATGGAGGCGTAAGTTTGAGCAGCGAGCTTTACGCGGATCGATGCTTCAGTTTTCATTGCATTTTCACATTTCTTTTCTTTTTCTATTCTGTTTGCTTTCTTTTCTTATAAAACTATCGTTTACGTTGTAATTTTCTTTCCCGTTATTGAGTTTGTTCAAGAACGGAAAAGTTGATATCCCCACTTTTGTTTTGGGGCGGTTTCTTTTTCCCCGAACAGATTGTGGAAAAGCGCGAAACTTTGCGATGCGTTTTACAAGCTTGCGAAAAAGCGCGCACAAATCGTCACAGCTTATCAGATGAAGTTTGGTTTTCCCGCGGGAAGAAAGGGGACGTCGCCAAACACAGGCAAACCATCTGCTAGCGATTTTTCACTCTTGCACCCACCACCGTATCCGGCTCCTTACGTGCCCGGCCTCGGGATGGATCACGCACCATGGGCAACATTGTGCACACAATTACAGCGCACACTGCCTTTTTGTGTTATTTTTGTTGTTGTTTTTTTCTTTCGCTTTCGCAAAACGGTGCCCCGGTGCCGTCTTTCTCTCCCGGCAACATCTCACCCCCCTATTTGCATAGCTCGTCCGGCAGGGTTTATCCGCATGCTCGGACAACAAATAAGCTGCCTCGAGATCTCAACATCACATCGAGCGCGACGCGAACGGGCGATACGCAAACGATGCGCCGATACGGAGCAGCGACATTGTTCGGATTGTGGGATTGTTTTTGAAGAGAAGAAAGAAAGAAGAAGAAAAAAACCCTTGCGCCCTTTGTTTGTGTGGGTTCGTGTTTTATAATTTTATCGCTAGCCTGCGTCCAGCCCTGAAAAGCGGCGATGCTTGGTGAGCATTGTTGATGGTTTTTTATTCTCTCGTGTGTGTGTGTGTGTGCTTCGTTTTTCGCGTTTCTGTTTCGCGTCTCCTTTTGCTTCATCTCAATTCCTTGCGTAACCTCAACTCCGCCTCATTTATCACTTTTGTTTGTTCACTTTTCAACAACAACCCCCGCAACCCGTGGGGATCATCTCACCTCCACCCCCCGGCAGCCAAGCCACCAGGATAGCGTTCTCTTTTCCTCACGGGGTGATCGGGCTGTGGCTTGTGTTCTACTTTTGCGCGTCTCAATGTCTTGTAGACCGCATAATCCCGCGAAGCCGCTGTTGCGCTTTGTCGTGCTTATGCTTCTGCTGCCCATGCTGCCCACGGGACTGCGCGGACTTTTCGCGCATCGCCATGTCTTGTTTTTGCGCTTCACTCCTCGCCGCCCCAGCAGCATCGGCCGCACACACCCTCTTCATCCTGCAACCAGGACTAGCCGGTGTGTGCCGTTTTTTTGTTCCTTTCTTCTCTCCCTTTGATGCTCCAGCTACGCATCCGTACACTGCACGTCCTCGACGTCGATGTTGAGTCTCATTTTCATCGTCTCCTCATCCTCTACGGTGGCGGCGTGCGTGTGTGTGTGCGGGCGCGCGCGGATATCCAGGTTGTGTGTAACTAGTATAATTAATTACTAATTAACACCTTATTTCCATTAAGCAACATAAATTTTGCACCTGGTTTGAAAAGCGACACCCGCCCACCGGACACCAGTCGGAGAAGCGCTGTGTGTGTGTGTGAATGCGTGTTGGACTTCCCATTACCATGCACACCGGCGTGTCCGGCAGCAGGCTGAACCGGTGACCGAGGGACGATGGAAATTTATGGCCCGGTGGTGCGCGACCCGAAACATTAATGCTCACTTCCGTGAAAGCACGGATGGGACCCCCGGGAGGTTAAAGGGTCACACAGCGTATGCAAACGTGGTCAAGCGCGTGGCCTTTTGCTGGGCGCAAGAGGCGGAAATCGATTTGTTTGAATGTCATGAAATTTGCACGAGCGGGAAATTATTTTTCCCGCATCCCTGTACTCTTCCTCGCCAACCAGTGAAAGCCTCACAGGTAGGGAAAAACTCTCCCCAAGCGAATGAAAAGCAAACAAATGGTCTTTTCGCAGATGCAATGTTCGTGTTAACATACGTCCGTGTTCCACTTGCCTGAGCCGTTTTATAGCCATGGTGTTGATTTTTGCATCGCTGCAACACCACTATCAGGGTGTGGTGTAGGTGAGATTGGGGTGCAAACGAGGCCACCGAGGCCGACAGCCACCGTTGGTGGTTCACCACGCTTTTATGGTTCGCCGAATCGTCAGACGCCAAGGTCGCGCTTTCGGAGTCTCGGGGGGTGGTTGTGAAAAATGCAAAAGCGTGCCAAATTAATCCAAACGCATGCACGCTTGAGCTTCTTTTTTTTGCTCCATTGCGTACCTGCTCCCATGCTGCAGATCCATCTCATCAGCTCGTGCTGCTGGTGGGCAGGTTTGAGCAGTTTCATTTTGTATCGATCAACCCATCAGTGAGAGGTAATTTTTCAAAATTATGCAAACATATTGAAAACGAGATGAGATCGATACAGTTTTTTTCGGGCTTTTTCCTTTCTCTCTTACTTCCCTCGATCTCTCCTCTATTTGTGATTAACACATCAAGCGGGTTAATGCCACGCGCGCGATGTAATTTTTTTTTTTGACGAGCAAAATATGATGGACATGATAAATACAAAAACGGTGGCTGTGCGGCAAGGAGGTAAAAAGCGGAGAAAATTCACACATACACCGACCGTGGATGTGTGGGCACCGAAAACGTAACATCATCCTCTTGCTAATTATCAATGATCCGGCATTTGGATCGAAACAATTTTCCGATTAAAAGGCAAAGATTACAAATCAGTTGCCAGCAGAAGGCGATCCGAAATCGAATCTCCGACAATCCCCCTTCCATTGGGTACTCTCACACATAGACTGGGTAGCTTTTTTGGGACCATGTGTTGCGTGGAAAACTAATTCGAGAATTAATCTCAAATCATGACCAGCTGGGAAATGTGGACGTTTTTCTTTGCTTTAGATCTGAAGGATTATAAGAGCTCAACTTTTTTTTGTTCATTTTTATTCTCCTAATGATGGAAGATGCTTGTATCATCTCCAACGCTTGAATAAAAGTACTATCTTTACTTTCCTCTTTGCGCAATGCTGCTTCATGACTCGTTGTACGGGTTTTCTCCTAAAGTTTGCACTTGTATAAAAAATTAAATTCGCCATCGATGTTCAATATGGTGAATATATTATGCAACTTCGTCGTTTACAGTAAACGTTTTTTAACGTAACATCTCAATACCCGCCGATTACTAGATACCGGCGCTACATACGAGGAAAGACGATCGTTATAGCTGGCCTTTCCTTTTTTCCCTTTCCAATCGCACACAAATTTTTGGCTTGTTCAATCAATTCCTATACAGTAGACCGCCTGCATAACGATTAATATTTGAGAGAAAATTTCCATTACGCTTCCCGATGCCCCTTACACCTATCTCCCTGCACTCACCTCATGTGCTCCTTCACAATTTCGCAATCAGTTAATCGCGATACTATCCATCCATTCCCTCCGGCTTGCCCATGCTACTGAGGAGCTTTGATATCGAGAGGGCAGAAATCAGTAGCAATCCACCGGCTTTCAATTTCGCTAATTGATTAGGATCAATCAAATTGAAGGAAAGTCGCTCTTCTTCCGCCTCAGATTAATAAGATTTCCCCAGGCGGTGCGAACTCTCATGCGAAGCGTCCGATCCAGATAGAAAAGTGTAAATTGGACGTGCGTAGATTGAAGCGGCAGCCGCATCTTCGTTTTGGGTGAAAACATTCACCCGATTGATCGATTGGGGTGCGTGTTTTTCCATCGATAGAGGGATGGAAATCGGAGCCGTCCGGATGATTGCCCACCGTCACCCGGCAATGTTGTTTGTGAAAGATGCATTAAATTTGTTTTGCTTATGCATCCATAATTGATGTCAATCACGCCAACAACAAACACACCGCATCTCACTGGCAGAATCCATTTCATAGTTCTAGCCTATGTGTTTCGATATCGGTTTACGGCTTAGTCCAACCATCATCTCGGTCCGGGTCGATGCATCACAGAAAAGGGACTCGTTGCAAATATTCCGAATTTTGTTTGACAAGCGAATGATCAAACCAACCTCCTCTTTCGAGTCGTCGATCGATTGGCATGGAGTGAAAAATGATCGACAGTTTGTTTGTGTCTCGGTACAGAAATTATGGTACAGTGTTGAGGTGAAGGATTTTAAACGATGCATTTCCGATTTGCCGTATTTACATTAATGAGGGTTTTCTCCGGAGCTCGCTAAAGTTCAAATACATCAATCAAGATGGATTCCGGAAAGGTTGAACAAGCTGGTACATGGGCTTAGAATTCTTCCACGCGTTATTGCATATTATTAAAAGCCCCCTACGGAATATAGCAATAATCCTTACGGCGACATATTGGTTGGTGATTGAAGGAGCGTAATTTTCACGAACAATTGTGCAAAAATAGCGGAACCGACTCATAACAACCCCCTCGCGATGGGGCGATTATTTGAGTGTCAAATTAAATTGTCTGCTTCCACCGCGCTAATGTCGCGCAGCCCATAAAACCACACGGCTGCTGCACCATGGGAATCTCGTTGCACGGCAGATTCACAACAAGTTCATTAGCAGCAAATCGGAAACCATTCGCTGAGCTACGTGTACGCCATGCATCTCTCGCGCCCGGTTCCAATAGCTGAAAGCCCATCAACCAATCCATTCCCAGGCTCAATTGGATGTTTGTTTAATATTTTATACCACTCGCGGCGAAGGGATGCGATGGAAGAAGGCGCATAAAAAGCACCAAACCGCCCCATTAGCGCAATGGAAGCGGCGGTGGTTTGGCTTCGCTCAAACCGCGTACGAGGAAGAAACAAAATGACACCGTTTTGCACTGATCTGAGGAGCGAACAATAATATTATTGCAATTTTATGCCACTGTCAGCGAATCATAATGGGCCAATAAAGATGCGGTGTGTTTGCCTGTCGGTGTGCCTCGTATGACGGGCTCTTGGCTTGATTGGAGACGGCGCGAAACGTCTCCACAAGAAGCAGCAGCCAGCCTCCCAGTTATTGGGCTTTTAGGGAGCATCTTCTTTCGTGGCGCAGGAAAAATCCCTCCGCGCTTAGCGTGATGTTATTTTCCTGCTTCCTTCCTTTCGCTAGGGGGAGCTTTTTTATTTCTCTGAAATCAGAATATGCAAAATATAGCTCAATTATCTATCCAAGAAGTCGACGGCAAGATGCTGCGCTTGTCACAATGCTGGACGGAACCCTTCTTAAGGCTGGTAAGTCGGGAAACTCGCGTGAGAATTAACTTTGCTCAATTATACCGTTTGGTTCCCAGCCGTGTCTAATTTTCGATCCCTTTAGGAGATTTCCTATAGGGCGGGTGTTTTCTTCCGTTGCGGAAAACCCGTGTCCTGTAGAAGGTTTGAATGGAGTATCTCTACCGCGATGCTATCGCTGCTCGCTCGGCTTATCCAATTAATTATCGCCCCCTCAGCTCAGATGGTAATCAGAAAGGGTGCTTGTAAAATGACTTACTGAAGAAAAAGGGTTCATTACATTGGGATTATTAGAAAAAAGCTTCTTCCTTTCGGGAATCGGATCTTTGACGATACGATGCTTAACGCTCGTGGGCTTAAGAGACATTCGTTGTGCTCTAAATTCAATCAATTTCCATTTTCCCACCCATCGTTTAAGCCCGAGGTGAAAAATAACACCTTCGAACCGTGGTGACACTCCTCGCTCTGCGGCTTCTGACCCGTCGCAGGGGCACGAAAACCGTTTGCATGCGAGCCTCCAACTCCGGTATCCATATTCCTTTCTCTCTGGATCTGGGTGCATTTCATCTCCCTAAATCACCACCTAAAATGGGCCTCCCGCGGTGCCCGTTTGCGAACGGAACGTCACCCGATTTTCCCACATCACGCTGGAAAAGTGCAACGCGCACGAACGGCGAAGGGACAAACAAGAGCATTAAAAAAAGGCCCACTAACCACTCACCGAATAGTAACGCTTTGCAATTAGCGCCCAGGGCTGGCCCTAGCCACCCCGGGTTTCGGTTTGATGTGATGGCTAGGGCATAAACTATCTCGCCTGTGCTGTGCGCGCTGTCACATTGTGGTGTCGTCCCTTTTTCGGACCGACCGTAAGACCCGGGAGTCGCGCGCCTCCATCGGTGGAGAGATCGTGGCTGTCGATTTATTTCGCGCGTGCTCCTGGGGGTTTAGCCGCGGTGGGATTTTTGCGAATGAACATCCCCCATGGGATGGGCGAACGAAGAGCACAAAAAAAAGCGTTCCCAGGCCCCCAGCAGGCCAGCCATTTTGGGGCAACATGGAACATATTGACCCGGCAGCTAGCCCGACAGCCAACCTGGCGTGGAAATCTGATACTAAACATTCTGCGCCAACCGTTTAGAGCTCGATTTGTTCGAACTACTTTTTTTTTTGCTTTCTTGAAAGTTAGTCCCCTTCAAATAACGCTGGACCTTTCGTTTAACACGGTCGCTGGAAAGCAATCTAGCGGTTGTAAACTGAAAAAATAATCGTGTTACGCGAAACAATCACATTTGGCTCACATCCTACTCGGCTGCACGGAGATCTCGGGAACGGTAATACATGTCCGCTGGAGTCACAGCTAGCTAGGCTTTTACTTTCGCTTTACGACCACGCTCATATGTCGCCGCTTGCGCATAAACGCAGGGAGCGGGTTTTCAACATTAAGCATTAAGCACCCTGAGGATTACTACTGTCGCCGCCAAAATGATCGCGCTTCGGGTGATCATTAATTTTCACTGGTGCATGCTGCAGCGATTAGGTGTTGGGTTGATGTTGTACCGTTGCCGGCGACCAAAGGTGACCAGTTGGCGGTGTCATTACTTCTGTTCGAACGACGGGAACTTACGGTAGAAACGCAGATCGATCCCTGGAGGCTTCAAAAACGTGTTTCATGTGTTGTCCATGAGACCATTGCTACAAAATCTAATTACGAATAGTAGCCGGGAAGTGCGACGACAGATGTTGGAATTGTTTAGGATCAATTTTGGTTCTTTGAAGGATTAAATCGCTCCACTTTTCGTAGGGGAACTCCGATTTTTTGCCATCAGTTCGTGGCACATTAAAGTTTAGTCTACTTCTGACAATTCACAATCCAAGGTACAGTTTTTAATCGAAGTTTCTCTCTTTGTGCTTTGTATAATTTCAGGTGAGCTCGCTTGACTTATTACTCCAGCTAACTGATGGAACGGTTTTAGCTCAGCCTCGGGCCGCCTTTAGTGCGTATAAGTAACACGAACGTCAGGTGCAGGTAATTTGCCGTACACCCGAAATCCTTAATGGTGGAGCCCATTTATCGATCCGTGCGCTATAATGCGCGTCCATCATGGGGGCCCCCTCGGATGGTTTGGTAAATTTTAACCCACCAAAACCCGCTGACGGCGCTAATTCGTGTAACTGTTTTGATCCATCTCTCTCGCCGCACCGAGGCCCCGGAGGGAACGTGAAAAATGGCTTCACATTATTCACTGTGGCTTCGAGTACGGGCCCCCGAATTGCAATTGCGGTCAAATAGATCCCCATCACGGTCGCGATTGTTCGCTCTGGCATCGATTCGCTACCAAGGGAGCGAGAGCGAGTGGATCATGTAACTGTACAAGCGCGTTAGCGCCTGACGGCCTGGACCCTTTTGGGCGCCCAATCCTCATCGAGCGGCCGGGTTGAACGGACGACAAAATTTTAATCGCACTCCGTAATGTCCCTCTCAGATCGCACATTTTCTGTGGTCAATTCCGGTCCTGAACGAAAAGGGACACCCTGCTCGTAAACGGCCGGTGCAGCATCCGTCAAAATTGGATTTCATTAGCGCGGATCATTTGGGAGAAACACACTCCCCTGATGGGCTGATAATTGTGGGCACATTAGGAAACGAACCGGAGCGAGTACCGATTTTCGACTCAAACCCGCCGGCCTTTTTCAGGTGGAGCCCGACAAAGGAGGTACCGATTGTCGGTATTTATCGCCACCGGCAGATAATTATCCGCGCCGTGTCAAGCAATAAACCGCACCAGAAACATTGCGTTTAATATCACCCGATACCGAGCGGCCAATTGCTAGAACGGTATTTTTCGGGTGATGCAAGAGAAATCGCTCAAACAAAAACAGCGACACGGTTAAAAAGCAATTTCCCTTTGGCTGCGCCAACAAACAAGAAACGCGTGCACACCCTCGGGGAAGCAGGCGGTAACAATATATAAATGCGTTTATTTTTCTTCTCGCCTCTATCGCTCTCACTCGCGGCTTACCTAACAACACGAAAATTAACAACGCTCGTTCAGGTGCGAGGAAAGCAATGACAATAATCACACTCTTGTGAGCCTTTAGCACCACGCTCAAATGTGCTTTCCACACGAAATGGCGCATACTTGAGCGTAACAAAATCGTCTTTATCGCCTCCGTCGCACCGTAGAGGCCACAAGCGGGGTCGAACAATTACACTTCGCCATGTTTTTTTCTTTCTTTCGTCTGTTTGTTTCCTTGACCAGGCATCGGTGTTGATCGGTTTCATTTGTGCGGACTCGCACAACGCAAATGAGCACGCTCATCCCGTGCTGCTTTACGTTCTGTCACAATCGCGAACCGACACGAGACCATTGTGCTGTGTCGTCGTCGTCGCGTTGCACATTCGATGGAACTGCTGCAACTGGCGTGGCGAGACGCGCGTCCCCAGCTGCCTCTTTTACACTTTCTAGAGGTAACGGCGCCGTCTGACGTTGAAACAATTCTATCGGATCTAAAATCGCTCCTTCTCGCGACCGCCGGCGCCGATTGACAGGAGCGTCAACAACGCGCACCCCCACGACCCTACGGTATTGTGTCCTTCTCTTTGTGTTTTGCTACGTTCACAGCGTTCGCGTGTTCGAGCTGCAAATGAGGAAAGTTAATTATCCTTCATTTGCGGGGCGCGACTTCATTTGCGAAAATCACAAACACTTCGGTTTTGGTTGTGGTGGGGCGAGCAAAACAACGGCAACCCTTAAGAGGGTCTCCTTTTACATTGCGATCCACGAAGATGGCCATGAGCAAGCAAGGATGTGCCGCGGTATGGCAAATTAATCCCCATCGATGACAATCGTTGATAGTTTCTTTTCCACTCCGGGAATGGCTCTAACCGGGTAAATAGGTCCTCGAATCACCATCAGGTGGCTCGATTTGTTTCATCAATTTTGAGTGGCTTCCCGTTGAAGGACGTACACAGCCTATGAAAACCATACGAAGCTGTGCAAAGTAATTTCTTTCGCGTAGCTATCGTGCCAAAACCCGCCTGTGCACGGGTACACACGCTCGTCGTAGTCATTTTCGAATTGTTCACACAATTCAGCGTGTTTTATCGCTGGGGTTACCATTTTTAATGACTCCGATTGAGCGATAGAGCGATGGTGAAATGGGCATGAGAAGCACGAGAATTGAATGCACAGATTTTTCATGGGATTGTGTATTGATAAAACTTTTAAAACGTTGTGCTGTTCTCTACCGCCTTTTTGAATGAAATTTGATTGCGAACAGCGATTTATTCACCGCTTTTCTCGCACTGGTGATGAGTAATTTTTAATCGTTTTCTCAACGATATAAATAAAATATAAACATGCTCCAAGAAAACGAGTAAAAATTGCTTGTATTCTCTCCATACTGTGTTGAACGGAGTGAGGAATGCTGGTTAAAATGGTGGTATTTATCCGGATCGTTTTTTTTTTTTGCAGCAGTTTAATACCAACCTTCCCTTGTTCTTTTTTGGTTCGTTAGGGATATATATTTCCCTCCCGAAATCGCTTTCGCCATGGATTCGGCATGAAACTTTATCCGTTTACAGTTTGTGCAATATTCATTTGAACCTCAACCACTTTACAACCCCCCGGTGCAGGTGGTTGTTTGCAATCGTTAACCCTTTTTTTAAGCCACAGTGAGCGCAAACAACGACCTGCGAAAGAAGAGGAACTCCAGAGAGAGAGAAAAAAAACCTACACCCGACGGAAGTCCGATGCTGGTAGTGTTTTCATTTGCAAATGAGAAAGAAACTTTATTGAACTTTAGTTTCTCGTTTCGGCCACCACGGTGGCTCAATTGTTTTCAGTGCGGTTTCGGCGGGTGTTTTACATTATCGCGCTTTTCCGCAACGGCTCTACTCGGCCTCTAGCTTCCTCACCGAAAGGCGCAATGAATGCTGCCCCGAAGCTGCTCTCAAATACTTGCCAGCTTAGTGCGAAAGTTTTTTTTCCATACCCGTTTCGAGTTACTGGGGGTTGCTGCAATTCGCTGTAGGTGGAACTTCAACCACCAGCGAGCAGCTGCGCCCATGATTTATTGATTTATCGTGCCTTCTTTACTTGTTATGGTTGAGTTTTTGAACAGTTTGGTTGGTAGGAATATTTTCAAAAGTTTCTTCTACGCTTTGGTTGTTTTTTCTTCTGAATTTTTCAAATTATAGAATTTTAGTAAAAGAAAAGCTTTCACAACATAGTTGCTGCACGGGTCTACCAATTCCCAATTACATCTTCAGTGCCTTTAGTATGGCTTTCACAAGACCCATCCCAGCCATAATGCTCCTCAAAAACAGCATTTGGGACGATCGTTTGATCGTCCGGAATCGGATGTATTTTACCCGCCACAAAATTGCACCCATAACCATTTTGACACCGTTTTCCACGCGAGACAGCCTCCCATCTTCACTACCACGCGTCTCTCCACTTTCTCTGCCCGCCGTGTCACCTCGCAGAGGACGCTGCCGATTAATCGACCACGATCCGCTGTCGAGTGAATTGACCTAAAGTGCAACGGCCAAACGGTCGGAACGGAGGGAACATTACCTGGACCCGAAGCTTAAAATGTAACGCATCACCATCATCGTCGCGGAACGCAGATGGAATGTAACGAACCGTTTAACACTAGATGGGTCCATTTGCTGCTCAATTGCCGAACGAAGCAGAAAGGAGTGGCCGCACTGCCCAATGAAGAGGAGAGAGAGAAAAAAAAGCGCAACACCACGCGACCTGGACACCGAACCCGGCCAATTCCGACCATCGCCATCCACTTTGATGGGCAGTCGATCCGCGATCCGCGGCCAACGATCGGCACCGGAAACATTTTAAGCTACGGTGCGATCGATCGAAAATCCCATCACCATAAACGAGAGCCCTTCTGTCTCGTGCTCTCTCTCTCTCTCTCTTTCCCTCTATCGCGAGTTGAATGCGTCCTGCGGCCGATTTTGGGCAGGGTTAGGAGCTCTCTTCCTTTTTGCTTTTAGTACATTTTGGTAACCGCTCGAATTTGATACACGCGCTGGGCCACGCTCTTAACAGGATACATCCGTTCGGGATGGTGAAGATGATAAATACGAAAAGCGAAACGGCGAAGGGTTGTGCTTCAAGACAGAGAAATTAAGTAACGTGCCAGGGGGAAAGAAAGCGGCATGGAAAAACTAAAACAAGAAGTGTAGGTATGCAATTTCCGATAGCAAACCGCACTCTATGACCCGGCCCCGCCGGATCGCAAAGAGCTGATAATTGCAATGTTTCGGAAAAATCGATCACCCATCGAACGAGAAAAGGGTTGGGCTTTTGGTGTGCAGACCTTTCTCCCTCCATTACCGCTATCCGATTGATCCGAGGGAAGTGGGGAGGGCATTGAGTGGGTTGCGATGTTAGAGGGCTAGCTAGTTTCGATTTCGGGTGCCAAAACTTTTGCCCCACGTGGAGGAGAAGTGCTTCGAAAATTTTTCATCCATGCAGACAGATGGACGCTGGTTTGAGTTGGATGAATAATGACGCAATGTGAAGGTGAAAGATTTTGAAACATAAAATGGACGAAGAGTGTTTATTGTTAGTTTAAAAATATTCAACTTCACAATGGACATTTGTTGAAATTGAAATTTGTTTTTCTTTTCATTTTTATGACGAGATGTTTTAGCACTCTTGCAGAATTTATTTTCGAATATTTATCAATTTTACACGTAAAATATGAAATCCATTACTCAAATTTGGCTCAAACAATTTGGCTGAAACTTTTCTAACCAACCCTCGAACCGGACGGCGATTGACCAGGTAGGGGCATTATGCATATACTTTCCACGCGTACGCATCTTCCCGACGCCGGATGCGACTCGTTACGAACCATCGATCACTCGTGATGGTCGCCGCGTTTGGCCGTAGTTGAAAAAAACATCACCAACCTCAAAAAGAACGACCGTGCGAGCGCAAAAAAAAAGCCGCCAAAGATGGAAGTGTAAGAAGTGAATGGAATGGGCCGTCCCCGGGATCCAACCCCAGCTGACGACGTTGAAGAAAGGGTGAGAAGGGCGCTCGAGGGAAGATGCTCGCGATGCTGCCCGAAGGCTTCGACCACAATTCCATTGAAGAAGATGATGCTACGGGTCGCTGGCATGGTGAGGCGTGTGCGCGCGTACGCTTTCGCGCTACTCGGCCCGCTCGGTTGAGGTCCATTGATGAGGACCGCGAATTCATTCACTGTGTTTCAGCAGAGGAAAATAAGTAATCGTATCGCGCGTGAAGCTGCCCACCGGTAGCAACTGGCCCGTGTCATAACATGCACGAGGCGGCGGCAGAACGATCGTTGATGTTGCGCGAGCCGTTTTTCGAGGGCTGGGCTCTCTTTTTATAGGGCAGTAGCAGCGCCCTTCATCTTGGCCGATAGTGGCGGCGTTAACAATACGCGACCACCGGATGAGGCGCTTCCCGTTTTCTTCTCGACGTGCCGGCGATAATGATGATGCTCGTTCGATGCTCTTTCTTATATATAAAGAGCTCTCATGACACAGTGTTTCATTTTGACTGTTGGTTGAGTAAAGTTTAGCAAATCAATACAACACTTATGTTGCAAATTCCGCTGATATTTATATTGAAAAATGTATAGTTTTGTCTAAATATTGAGACAGCTACTCTTCAGCTACTGTATTTGAATGTGATTGTTTGATATTTCATTTAATTCCCATACATTTTGTAGCAATATGCCTGCCCGTGTGTCGTATGTAATTAGTTTTGGACGATCGATGGACAAAACGATCAGAAAATAAATCTTTATCATACCGCATCCAAACCAGCGATCTTTCTGGTCCTGATTAACATTCCACAATGCTCCATTCATCGTACAGGGAATGAAAAAAGTGCTGAACAAGAAGAGAAAAAAATAAGATGCTGGTAATGGGACTCCTGAGATGGACGAAGCTGGCCGTCCATCGTGTGCGATGGAAACGCCAAATATGCGCGGTTCTTGGATCCTCGGTTGGACTTTTAAGTGTTCATAATTTTTAATACTGTTTTAAATATACATAATAAGCGATTTGAGTAATTGAAAACTATTATCAGTCGTAGGCGGCGGGAGGGGAAAGGCAGCCAGAGGTGGAAACCGATGAATGGAACAGGCAAGGGTGCTCAAAACGACCGTAAAGCGCTTAAAAGTGGGCCAATGGATCGTACATGAGAGGTCAGCAAAGTTCGCGGGTTCGTCGCTTGTTGCGGCTTCTCGGGCCGTGCCGATGAGTCTTTCGATTTAAGCTTCACCGACGATGCATTTATTTGTATATTACCGGTTCCCCCATTCGTGTGGCGAAGGATGGTTCCATATCGAGGCACCCGGGTGCTTTTTGTGTTTCAATATTGTAGTGTATTTTTGGAGTGGTACGCCGGATAGCAACGATATATGGTTGGAAAAAGCGGAATTAATTAACGCTCACAGTGCACAGCTGGAGAGCATGAGAGCGATCATCCCGCTTTGCTGTGGTACAACAGTATTACGATGCGCACAATACGGCTACAAGTAACGGTTTTTATTGTCGTTTGACATCCAAAATTACACCGCTTCGGTGTGCGGGACGAACCATGTGAAGCAGCATCGCATGCTAATCCTTTTTGCTTTTGTTTTGTCTGTTTTTGCTTCTTTAACCGTTCAAGGATTAGCCTTAATCTTTGAGCAAGCCGAGACAGAGAACCGATCAGCAGTGCAGAGCTGTACGGTGTGCACGTGATCCGCCTCATCCATTACTGTGTCTCACCCTCGGAGAACGAATAAGGTCGATGGACAACTCCATGATCGTCCATGTCCCGAGACTGGGCTGTATAACACACCATATAAGAGCACATTAATGCTCGAGTTTTTCCCTCACACCACCCTGTGAGTGCGCTTGATCGGCTTTGAAATTAACGGCGAATCTAATGCGCTTGCATACATGCGTACGCCAAGCCCAGAGAAGAAAGGGAATAAATAAGAATGAGAGAGAGATAGTGAAAATCGGGGTGGTTTACTGCGCCCAAAAACCCAGCCATCCCGGCCAGAAGGCCGTCTTTGGGTGAGGTATTTTCATCTCGTGTTCTTCATTCATGAACTACCACCATCCATCGATAGTAATGCCCTAATGATAGGGATTTGGAGGCGTTTGGCTGATACGATAGAACGGACCCGCGCGGATCGCGGATAACGAGCCAAAAGCTCCAGATGGCCCGCCGGTGGGTGTGGGCTAGTGGTTCGATTCCCGTACCGCCGCCTCTAAGTGGCTGCTGTTCGAATTGCGCTCCTGCCGAAAAGACGAACTCCTCTCGTGTGGTGGGTTTTGTTTCCCCGCAGCGCAGGAAGGTTTCAATAAAGTTTTCAGCCCTTCAGCCAAGTGCAATTGGGTTCGTTCGTGTAAACGCAACCCCGCGGTAGCAAAAACCCCATAATTTACCGCCGTCTGATTGCGCACCCGTGTTTGCGCCGTTGTTTTAGTGCTGTAAAAGAGCTTTTTCCGCTTTCCTGTCCGATCATGCCCAACGAAAAGTGCACCCGGTGCTGGTGGTGCTGTTGCTGCTCGCAATCGATTATGGAAATGAGTGCGGTTTTTAAGGAGGAGGATGAACACGCGGCTTGTTACGCAGGCCCGTGTTCTGCTCATTTGGGATTTGTTTTGTAATTAGCAGCCGTTTGTACAAACTGATAACGAGCCTAAATGGGGTTTTGTTCCATTTAAGAGTACGATTTTTTTTTCTATTTAATCTCAACGTGGTTTTTTGCCGCAAATTTATCGTACTATTGAAACTATAGTAATTATTGCGTGATAAACATCTCATAAACAATTAAATAGACATTTACACCAACAAGCAATGTTACCCGTTGGCTACGTCATTGGAACAAGACGACACAATAACGTTATGTAACTGCAATATTTCATCCCTCCCTAGAAGGATATTTCTGCCATCCGAGAAGGGCACAGAATGACTATCATCCCACGCGGCACGTTTCTTACCTATCTCGCCTGCAAAAACACATTGCCAGCAACCCGTCTTGGAGTGGCATGTTTTAGTGTAGGATACGCTTTTGGTCAGCTAAAAGTACACTGATGATGGGTATTTATTAGTACACACCTCGCCTTCTCAGCCCAAAACCGCACATGTAGGTCAGCGATTGTCCGCCTCATGAAAATACCTTCTTTTATTACTCTTTTTTCGTTAACATCGTTTCGAGGGTTGATCACCAACCACCAGCCGCTGCCCGCAGCCAAATGGAGGAATGGATAACAGAACGGATCGTTTCGGCAGGTTCCACCCGTATATCCTTCGGGCGAAACCCAAAAATCTATCATTCCAAACGCGCGGCGACCGATCGGGTACCGATCCATT
This sequence comes from Anopheles nili, assembly GCF_943737925.1. Taxonomy (NCBI): domain Eukaryota; kingdom Metazoa; phylum Arthropoda; class Insecta; order Diptera; family Culicidae; genus Anopheles; species Anopheles nili. Next base: position 20,881,327 of record NC_071292.1, read on the forward strand.
CAATCAATCCTCCAACGCGTTTTCGTCCACTCGAAACGTTCCGCACCCCAAACCTTGGTGCTGACTGCTTGGAGCCCCTAAAAAGCTGGCGGTCGCCTGAACAATTCGCGTATTCTTCGCGTATTTGCGTGCCACGGGAGTATTGTTGCGCATGTCCACACGCCACGCGGAATGGTGTGTGCGTGGTGTGTACTCATTTCGGTGCTATTCTTTTTTTCGATTTACAGCTTTTGATCCATGTCCACCCACGGGGGTCGGGCGATGTTTGGCAGCTTTTTTTTCGCTTTCGGAGGGTGCCGCAGCTCTGTGGAATTGTCTAAAGAAAAAACCGAACCAAGTGAACCGAGCGAACAAAAATCCCAATTCAAAAAAGTGTGTCGTCGTGTGGCAACGTGAGGATAGATCATACTTTTGGAATAAATGAGCCTTCCATCGCCACGAACAAGCGGCAGCGGATGGTGGTGATGAGGTGTCGTATTTGTGGTGTGATGTGTCGAGTATGACTCAATCATGATCGCCATCAATCGATTTCATTGAAATCACGGTTAGACCGCGCACTGGTGGGGGCAATTCATGGTTTTGGTGACTCTGAAATCGCTCGCCACGGTACGGATTTCTCTTCTCGCGCGCGGCTTTGCATGCGTACGGAGATTGTGCAAACGTGGCGTCGAGATCGCATTTCAACATGTTCGATCAAGCGAACGATGATTATATTCCTAACCCCTTCGCAGCTCCGATACGGGCAGCTTTCGTAAATTGGATAGAGAAGCTTATCAAGTGATTTCGTTCGTCAAATCCAATTAAATGTTGTACACCGTACTGTCGACAGTGTGGAGATGGAACCACGTTTTTTCGATACATGTGTTGATTGAAAAGTTCATCAATGTTCAGGAAGAAATAAGTCCTGCAGTATTCTCAATACTTCAAACATACTTGGGGCAAAAACAACGGCTCTAAATTGCTGTTTCAGATTCAGGTAAAATGTTAATACCCAGTACGAAAACGTGATCAATGAACGATCCTTGAATGAATTTCCAACCGGCAAGTTGGAAGCAGAACGAATGCTTGTAGCGTAGTGCTTCTGTTTCTCTCTTTCTCTCGTCCGGAAACCCATCTCGTTCTCACGCTCGCCTTTGCAATGATGTGTAAACTGTTGCCTCCTTTTCTTTTTCCAAATTTGCTTTCAAGCCCCATTCCGAGGGCCCATAATATCGTGTTTTATGTTTCATATTTTAGTACGGAATTATTCTCGTATGAAAACATCAGCAACACTTCCGTGATTCAAACCCCATGCTGTTGCGATTTAGGCTTTTCGCCTTGGTCAGGCTTTCTATCTCCCTCTACCATGATCGTTGCTTTGAATGATCGCGCTTTAGATTTGCTCTCTCGAATGTGATTATCTACACTCAGAGAGAAACTCCTGCGGTCACTCACGGGGTTTTTGTGATGCTCTCTCGAATTCATCACAACGCTCAGCTATAGAGTTGTCTCTTTTTGGCTACTGTAAAATCCCGCCACAAAACCACCATGCTTGTTAGCTTCGTGCTCTTTCCCCCACCAAACGGCGAGTGCTCTCGATCGCGTTCGATTCCCCTTCCTAAAACACTACTAGCAAAGGCTGGTGATCTCTTTCACTCCGAACCGGCCCTCTCTTTCATACGATCGCTGCTGCAATATGGTTGCCGCATGGTTTGCTGCATGGCGTGTGCGCGCAGCCCAAAGAGAGCAAAGAGAGTTTCTTTTGTATGCATATCTCTTTAAACTTTCATTTAAACTTCAGCCTCCGTGCCGGCCGTGCAGTGTGTGAGAGCACGAGCGCACGCGGCTCGGAAACGCGTCTGTCCGCGATCGTCCCGGTTTGGCGTGTTTAGTTTTGCGTACCACGGTTCCGCGCTTATGTTGTGTTGTGCAGTTTTGTTTTGTTTTTCGTTTGTGTCGCCCGGGAAAAGACACGCTCAACGCTGCACTTTGCATGCGCTCGGGAGCATAGATTTCGGTGCCGTTCCACCGCTTGAGAACGGAACAACATCAAACGATCGCGCGCAAACCCGTGGTTGGTGTTCAATTTGGCAGCTCAATCACGTCGCGCGTAGCAGGAAACCGAATAGCATCGAGTGTTCTCGTGGTACCCCTGTGAAAGGTAATAATGAGCAAGAAAGATGCGTGTGAGTGCGTCTAAATAAGGTGGAGTTTGAAAACGTTCCTACTTGTGTATGCAGGCAAAGGCAAAGATTCTAAACTTTCGCCTCGAGTGCTCGTGCTGTATGTCGGTGTCGTTGCTGGGTGGGAAAACTAAAGCTGCTTTTGGGAAGACATTCGTTCGAAGCAACGAAAGGTGTCCCGCGATAATAGCGCTCGTGATTAGCGTGTGCGTTGTGGCTGGATTGCTCGATCCCATCGTCGGTATCGTCGTCGACCGGAAATAGTAAACATTAAGAGAACGGGAGGAGAAGTAAAAAAAATCGGCTGGCAGGCAGGCACGAATCAAGGCACGAATTCATCCAATCACACCTCACCAAAAGGCCGGAGAGGTTTACCAAGGGACGGAGGCCCTGGGACCGCCCCGGTGCATTTCCGCTCCCATTGTGTAGGGTGCGTTTGTGTGATCGTGTGCGATCGGATTTCCATCATCCAGTACGGCACCGCCATCCCGTGCATCATCTCCGTTGCCCGCGGCGGCGGAGGAGACAGCCATTGTCGGGCAGCCAGCGCCCGGGGTGCATTTGTTGTGTGCTTTGCATTTAATTGGGTCGTCGTTTGCGATTGAAAGTGTTTCCGGTGCGTCTGTGCAGGAGGGCGAATGCATCTGTGCGGCCCGCAGGTAGTGAAGCGAAGAGAGCTGGCAGGGTTTTTAGATGCGAGGAGTGTGTTTATTGACGGTGTGATTCTTTGTGATTTGCCTTGAGCGTCTTTATTTGGTGAAAATTTGAATGTAAAGCACCGCAAGTGTGTGATTGTGTGTATATGGAAACCAAAGAAAATTCCTTGACAAGAAAAGCTGGATACGACTTGCGTTTTGTGTCATGTTAAGTTTTTTGTTAAACTACAGAAAATAATCGGCACACCAAGTGCATCGCTCAAAGTCGCCTCGCTTATGTGGTTATCCGTGAATATAACGTCCGATATATGGCCTGTACATGCACGAGCGACGGTTGCATTATGTTTATCAAACAAAAAATGTGTGTTTTGTTTCCCTTTAACAGCTGCAGCACTGTTCTTTTGAAACAAAGTGTTGGAAGCAGCAGGATCGTGCTTGAAATTTCCCAGAAGCCCGCCGTTTGATGCCGGCCGTTTTCTCTTGCAGAGAGTAAAAACACAACCACCCAGTCTCGTCCGAACCGATATTGCGGTGGAAAAACAGCGTCATTATTCTTCTGGTGTTCGGTTACCGGGTCGGTTCCGGGTGTGGGCCGTTTCCCCGGGACTTGCTCCCAGTTCCTCGTAAGTAATCTCATATCCCAATCGCCGCGGCTACGTCCCGATGCACGGAACGCACTTATCATCCTCCATCCCGGCCGGCATGTGTACCAATCGGATATGTTTCCCCTCATATGCCCCTGGTGGAAAGTGAGAGGAAAATTCTTGCACCCAGCCCCGACGATGAGACGGAACGGACTAAAAATAGCCGCGTTCAATTAATCTTACACCGAGACACAACTTTTCCGTTTTCGCTTCTTACCCTAATGGGATTGTCCTGGAGAAGAAGTGCGTATTGCTCTCGGAGGGTGAACAAAGACTTTTCCTCTCGGTGTTCTTTGTCTCCACCGATGGGGGATGAGAACCGAGTGAAGGACGCTGGGTGGAGCGTGAATGGCGTACGGTAGGGTCGGAATATTTCGGTAGTCGTTTTGTGTTGGGTGAGGTCGACCATCCTACGACAAACTGCGACGGAATGCCCCGGTACCAGGCGCGCATGGTGGTGAGGTGCATTTTTCGAAACGCACTAGCAGTGCAAAGCGACCGGCGGGAGAAATGATTTATATCGCTTCACTGGCCCAAATTGCTTCTTTTTACTCACAAATGTGCTGGTAAAGTTTAATATCGTGTCGGTGGAATATGGTACGGAATAAGGATAAAATCAGTGTTTTTTTGTGAATTTTATTTTACAGTTCTTTCAAAGAACGCATGCATTGGAATTATCGTATCATTTTCAAAACCAACACATTTCGTAAGGTTGTTAGAAGAAAGGTTTTCAAAGCAATCCTCTACTCTAACTTCACCGATGCGAAAATGAAACGTACATCTACCTCTGACGCTTCATTCGATATGGTTGATGCTGATATATTCCTAAATAACGTTGGAAATGCGTTTTCTGCAATGGCGCACCGTTGGGCTGAAAATCTGCTGCATTCTACCAGGTGTAATTTATCTTCTTCGTAGGCCAAATGCCCCTGACGTATGGTGGAGGATGTGCATTCGGTGCAGAAACAGAATGGTGCCGCAAAACGCCAGACCCCCGACACCTTGTTGTTTATTGAAATTGTAATTAGATTAGAAAATTGTACTTCCCACACACGGCGGCGCCCATGACGCGCTGCGGAGGGTCCCGTTTTTTTTTTTGGTTTCAATTTTCCCCGTGCAGGTTGGAAACTTCAATCGGGAATGGCATGCATGAGCAAAGAAACACGCCAACCTGGCACCAAACACACCGATCCATCCACCCCCAGCTGAGGTTAGTCGCGTCATGAGTCATTCGGTTCGTGTCACGAATGCGAAACCGATGAGCGACGTTTATTTCGCTTACCGTGGACGCGCAGAAGAAGCCGCACATTATCGCACAATTCAAGCCGCCTAGTATGGTTGGTTGGAAAGATGCACAGGGAGTTGTAGAAGGGTTGTTTTGTGGGGGTTTGTTCTTCCTCCCACACGTTGCATCCAGCGGCGGTTCTTAATGAAACGTTTCTGCCCTCGCGCCCTCGCATGTGTACTCGTGTGTACACGTTGTGTCGGCGGACGATGTTTATCTGTTTGTTCGATGCATCGCTCCTGATGTGCATGTGCATCGAACCGGGGTGGAGAGAATCTTCGCTGACCGCGCACAGTCGAGGTATGGGCGCGATCTCAACCGATAGCCATGTGCTGATAGTGGCACGGGAAGAGGGAGTTTTTAGAGCCAAACATTAGTAAACCAAACGGGCAAGACATGAAAAGTTTATGTGTATTGAGTTTTAGCTCAGAATGCTGTAAGTGTGGTATTCTGATCGTGTCTATTTCCTTTCAAATTAGTTTATGGTACACGCAATCTTTAGGTACCGTGAGTAAAAGCGTTACAGACACTTGTCACGTTGCGATGAAGACGATTATTGCACACTTCAATACCGCTTTGTGCCCTTTGTGGCCCTACTATGGCGCCTGTCTTGATGCTGCTAATTCATCACTGCGCCGCTGCAAGTGACAGTCTCCCATGTGTGTCGAGTAGTTATCGCTGTTTGTGGCTTGGTGCATGTATGTGGTGTCGTTTAATCATATGATTGTAACGGAATAGCGAACATGTTCTTGCTATTTTATCGCTGCCAATACGATCTATCGTATGGATCAGAAACTATTTTATTGAAATGGGACGATGTAATGCATGTTATCTCTAGGATGATGTTTATATAGGTGTTGGGTTTGCAAAAAAATAAAAATCAATTTCAATTTATTTTAATTCATAAAAAACTAATAGTGAATTAATCTAAAGGTGATAATTCAAAGCTACCTCAAGCAGACACTAATTAACCTTCTCAAGGAGCCGATTTCTACGCAAGAATTTTAATCAAATTGTGATCGTAGCGCGGCGTTGTAAGCGATCGAAAAACCAATCCGTTCCTATTAACCACCGTAAATTAATTTGATTTTCGAACAGATAACCCAATCAACCGCGATCGGCATTGTGCTGGATCGCGATCGCGGAAAATCGGTAGTAATTTCGCAAATTAGAAAAAAAAACTTTCAACATTTGGCAACCTTTGATGTAGTGCTCAGCTTTGATAGCGCATTGGTTGCTTATTTATTTTTTGTTTGCGGTGGAGCGCTCGAGTGAAGTCCATCCCACACGGGCGTACATAAAAGAGCAGTGTTATTGCACAGCACACAGGAGGGTGGAGTGCGATGTTCGCTTTATTTCAGGGCAGATCGATAAAATCTTACCACTCCAATGCCCGCGGCTGAGTAAGCCGCGAGGGCCCACACATGGATGCAATATTTTAATGTCCATGCAAACCTTCAAGTGTTTCGTGAGGCGCGCTATCCGTAAGCGGCGCACTCGTAAACGCGTTGGCTGGGGTTGATTTGGACCGGAGCAGCAGCCGGCCGACGATGGGACTTAAGATTTCCATTGATAAGGCGTTTATATAGGCGTTTTATTGCGCCGCGGTAAATGGTGGATTATTATTTTAACAATGGCAAAATTCAACGCGGCTAATTACCATTCATCCATCCCCACCCGTGCGGAAAAGATGGAAGGTGCGATTTGATAAAGTGGCTTTCGAATGTTACCGCAAAAATCGTAAATGCCAGCCAACGATGTTCTTTTGACACTAAGAAATCTCAACTTTAATGAGGGGGTTAAAACAATCTTTTGTCCCTGCAGAAAAACGTGTCGCAAATAAAATAGGGACCCTTTGTAAATGGACCCAAACATTGCTCTCACATGATCTCACATGATGCAATACAAACCTCCCAGTGCACCAAATTACACCCCATTAATGGTTCAAATTTAAATGCAACTGGCTTGTAAACATGCCCGAGCGCTTCCGTCTCGAAAAGAACTACCACCAACAGGCTTATACAATGTCGAACCATTTTCCAGCGTCGGCTGAATCATGGCGCTCCAGTTTGCACCACTGGAGGCAATCGTACCATTTCCTTCTAATCGCGTAAACGCGCGCAACATTTCGTCCACCAACACACCATGCCCGGCTCCGTTGGGCCACTTATTTTTATCGATTTTAATTACATGCAATTGCAAAGCGTAACTATTTCAGTCCCCCATTCAGGCGCCCGTGCTCCATGCTCGCTCGCCTGTTCGACTGACGAGTCGTCGAGAAAGGGCTTTTAAAATATATCAGCCCATGCTCATCGATTTGGTTGGCTGCCTTGGCGGAGGTGAAGCAGGCTGCTAACAGGATGGTGCCGCGGCGGTGGTTTCGGTTGAAATGGAAGAACAATTACACCACGCCATTTCCAATGGTTGCGCTAGATGTAGATCTTAATTTTGTGACGCAATTGACGTTAGAGGGTTGTGTCTTATGTGCTATGCTGAGCTCGGTGGACGCAAGGGGGTTTGTCCAACTGAGCCTTTACCCACAGCAGGTCTGATGCAGGGATTTACTCTTACCAGAATTAGAATGTAGGTCTCGAGTGTATTTTTTTTGTGCAACATATATTCATTTTTTCAAATTTGAGCTTCAAATTTTGTAACATTATAACATGTAATACTCTAAAAATGCTCAACAATAGTCTCTAAACAAAACATTTAAACAAATAAGGCCAGCATGAAATTAGAATGAAGATAATCTGAGCTTGTTTCATTCATTGAAACAGTTTGATAAAAAAAAGTCTCGCTAATGACAAATGATGCTTTGGCGGCTTTACTTTATACGTATGCTCCAAAGGGTCTTATTTTTCCATTTCACTTCCCAAAACGCGCAGAGTAGTTCCATTTTCGGATTAGTTTGATTTCCTAAATCATCCCGCCCGGTGATCATTGCCCTCCGCGCTTGGGGTGTGCTTTCAATTCGCGGGTTCAATCACAATTTAATGAGCGCATTTTTTTTCGGTGCTGCCGTACACGGGCACCGCATATGAGCTCACCGCATGGCTTAACCGATTCAGAAGCGCACATTGCGCACAGCCTCAAATGAAAAAAGGGAAGAAACATAAAAGGGGTTCGCTCTCTTCGCTACGAGTCAAAAGACACCCATCGGTATCAGTGACTGCGAAGCGAAGGGTTTTGTACCGGAGGAATAGAAGAGCCAAAAGCAGAAACATCGCCCACTTGCCTTCCACATTATTCCCCTTGGCGGATCGCATTCCTCGTGCCGGAATGATGTGTGTGCCCCATTCAAAGATCATTTCCTGCCCAAAAAGTGACGGTTTCCCAAACGCGGAGATCGCTCGAATATGAGCGAGGGGTGCGAGTTCTATCATCGCAACAACAGCACGTCTTGAATCTCATTTATCAAAAGCCACACCAAAACGAACGCGCCCCGATCGACGAGAAGGAAGAAACGGGCACACAAATTGTAATCGTACGAACCTGGTTCGCTTTGGGTTTCCCTCGTTACGGTTCTGATGTCCGACGAATCACCTGATCGGTACGGTTGAAGAAAAGCAGGCACAGGAGACGCGCAAGGATCGTTTGTCCAGCGAAAAGCGAACCCCCGGCGGAAAAGTAGCATTACTGCTCTAAGCTTTCGTCAGAGGAGGAACATTCTTCGCGATTGTGCTACTCGCGGGGCATCATCGGTGTATGATATTTTATGCGATTCACTTTCTCACTCGTCCGAGCGATCGCCGAGATTTTATGCTCTTCTTCAGGTATGGTAGCACCATTTTTTAAGCTACTTCTATCGGTCATGGATGGGATTTTTTGATTCGCTTCCTCCCGAACCATGCGGCGGCCGTTTGGCCCATTCGTCATCTCTCGCCACATCTCCTTGCACGGTTCGCAGCAATCATTTAGGCGTTCGTTTCCTGCTTCCAAACGAGAGGTGGATGTACTGCTGCCTTGCTCGACGGCAGGATCATTACGGCACGGCTCCACTTTATCATTATCATTTCCAGCGCTATTGACGACCGGCTGGAAAGCCTTTTATCCTTTCCTTCTTTTCGCGAGCGCGCAAAAGGGCAGCATCGTTACCGGGGCAGCTCGAAGATGAGGTCCGGTTCTAACACACGCCTCGGAATGGAAGGGATCGCTGGAAAATCATCCATCCCGTATCGCATCCCCGTTAGTGGCACATGGTGGACGCTTACTTCGACAGGAAATCGTTCGTTACTGACCAACGGTGGGCTCGCGAAGCCCTACCCCCAAAGGGTGGCTCGTTGAAACGTCCAGCAAAACCCAAGGACGCTCCCATCAAAACACGCACACACACCGAGCGCTCGCAGATGGTCCCGAAAACGCACAACCTCCCCAGTCGATATGTGCTGCTTTGTATGCAGATTAGTGTCTCCGTGTTTCCGTTTGGGCTTTTGTTCGGTTCTTTCCCAGGAACACGCACACCCGCGAAAGCCAGGGCCCCGGTCTTCCAGGGAGTTCTTTGCCATTCGTTTGCGGGAAGTTTTATCCGATTTTCGATTCCAAAGCACGCCTCGCGGCCCCGTGTGGACGCCTTGCGACTGGATGGATCATGCGTAAAGTTGCGCTGGACGACTGGCAGGCTGCTACGGATCGAATTGTGCAGCGAACCAACATCCCTGCGAAGGCGAAACGAGATGTTGACGGATTGTCGTCGAGTCCCGGTGGAACGGTGCTGGCAAACACGCCCGTGACTGATTGGGACGGAACCGGACGGGTGCTGGAACTGGGCGATTTGTCATTCCGAGTTCTTGGTTGGAGACCGTGTCCGGGCACCTGGAATTACGCGCTATCGTATCAGCCGCACTAGCATCCACTCCAAAAAGGAGCGAATGTGTAGCTCCGGCGTAGCTTACCTACGCCTTCAGAACGCCCGGGTGCGTTGAGGCCCTACTCGTACGTTCGTTAGCGGAAGATGCCTAATCATGGTGAGTAATGTTCTGCCGCGTTACTGCGCCGTGTTGCTCGATGGGTTGGACCAACAACACACATCCGTCTGGTCGGTTGTGTCCCATTCTCTACATGCGCTCAGCACTGCGAACCGTTTCGAGGTTTTGACGCTCGCAAATGCACCTCTCGACGAAGGCAAGCGCCTTTACATGGGCGACAAATTACATTCCACCGTGAGGAAGAGGACACATTTGGATAGGCTCTTATCCCCCTGGGGATGGTGAACGCATCGAGTGATAGGATCAAGGACACGAGTCCCAGGAACAACGCAGGCAATGGTCGCCCTACTCGAAACCACCTCGGACCGGAAGTGGCCAAATAGCTGGACATAAATAAGAAACGCAAAAACCATCCGGATCGAGCGACGGAACGGAGTCTCTGGAGAGAGACACCTCGAAAGCCTGGTGATGCTTATGACTCAACAGATTCCCTTTCCACATTCGCCTGTTCCACACACCCCGTACCTTATCATCGGCTTCAGCACCCCGGTGTTGACGAACGTCCGACGTGTTCCGTCATTCACCGGCTAGGGGTTTTCCTGGCCTCGCAGGAAGTGAATTCCGCTCGGGCATGATTAATTGATTCGCTTCTTCGTCCTGCTTTCGTCCAGTGTCGAATGAAGCGTGAGATTTTCCTGACCGCTTACGACGAATGCAGGCGCATCGCGTTGAACCCTCCCGGGGTCCGTTGCCTTCGTTTCGGAGTTTTATGATCTTACGTACGGTTCCGGCTGATAGGAGGTTGATAGAAAGGCGACGGAGGCATGGGCTTGGGCGTTAGAATATCGCCCTCTTTTGGGTCTCTCGAGGGTGTTGCGAGATGCTAGAGAATGCCTGAGTAATTGAGCACGAAATAGGAGACCCTTTTTCCCGTGCGCGGTTCTGGGTTCTCGGTTATAAATGATGTGCCTTTTTATTCACTTCGTTAAATTAGTCTGATTTAGTAATGGTCCGGAAATCGAAATAAATCCACCTCTCTCTCATTCACTCTCTTTCTCTCTTTCTCACCGACCCAACCCGAACCTTCGAGTGCATTGTTTGGGTTTTGCCTTCAGCTTCGGGCACCTCAATCGGGCATTCCAATTTTTACACAATCGCACAAGGGGTGCGCATTACGCTTCAATGGTTTCGAGCTGCACGGAACGATCGTCCACGGGACCGAAAAAAACAAATCGCACCCAAAATCCTTTCACTTCTCACGCAATTTTGGCTCCCCAGGCCGCGTGGGGGCGCCAACCAGCCGAGCATAAATCATACACGCAGAAGTATGCAAATGCCCTTGTTACAGCCGGGTTGTCCCAGCCGACAATCGGCAAGTGTACCCGGTGCGCTGCCTTTTTCTCACCCCACAGCAGCGGCTCCCCTTCCGGGAGAGCAAAAAAAAACGCCAATAATAATAAAAGTGAAAAACACCAACGCGCCTGAAGGAGCCTACGGGCTTATGAAATTCAGATGCAAACAAAACAGCTCGGCCAGTGGCCCTTCTGTTTGCGGGCCTGTTCGGCACCCATTACTGATCCGCGATCGCGCGGCGAATGCTGCACATCATAAGCTCCTCTCGCCACCCCCACTCTGCCCACCCAAAAGCCACCCCCAACGGGTGGCAGTGCGCGCGCATATCGATGATGATAAGCCTCGCGAGCCAGGCTCGACACCGCAACAGTTTCCCACGATTCGGTGCTGCGTGCTTTGGTGCGGTTTTATGTTCCACCCCCTTCGGTGGGTTCCTTTCGGGTGGTGGGTGGGATGCTTTCCGGCGGCCACTCACCGCTTAGCCATTCGTTATGCCGGTTCTGGTGGCCTTTTAGCCGTTCCAGCAGGCCATTGCGGTCAGCGGTTTCGATGGGCGCCCGCTTTTACTGTCCGAACCGGGTGATAAACTAAAAAAAAAACATTCCCTCGAAACCCCCTTAAGCGTGCGCTTTTCGCCATCCTTACCACCACCCCGAAGCGGGGGAGTGCAGCCAGAAGCGCGTTGAGTTCCTTTTTAAAAGCCACCCTCTTCGAGATCCAGCGCTCGTTTGCTGATTCACTCTACTTTGGTTTATGTTTTGTTGTGCTTTTTTTTCATCTTCTCCTTCAATTCATACGTCTTTTGCCGCCTCTTCTGCACACGCGTTATGTTCGTCCCGCGGGAGATCCGTTCGCTCTTCTTATGCTCGCTTTATGCTGCGCGATCCAACGCGGGCACCCGCTTGGTGTTCGGCGCGACGAACGGGGTTTTCCTTTTTCGCGAGCGTTCGCCCGGAGTTGTGGCTGGGAAATGAATAAATGAATGAATGTGGCGAGAAGCCAGTTTCACTTTCGCTCTCGACGGAGGCAGTCCGGTTCGAAAGTGGTTCCATTCATGTTTTACGTTAGTGTTCTGTTCTGATGAGAAGAGCATATTCATTTTATGTTTAGGGCGGTATATTTTGACATTAGGTTTATTTTTTTCGTCGCAAATTATTTAGAGCAATTTTACATCAATCGTTAGAAAAATTAACTTTGATACTGTTTAAGGATAAATTATTTTACTTTGTATATTTTTGATTGAAGCTTCAAACAGCCTTCCAACTTCGCCACATCGCGTTGATCATGTAGAAAAAAAACATTCAATTGGCGAAAAGACCACCCCCGTCGTGTCACGGTTAACCCAGAATATCCTTCTTACGAGATCATCGTTCCTCTCCTCAGTTTGTTCAGTAGAATTAATCACCCTCTCGCACGGCAATGGTGACATTTCCATTGGACGACAGCTCGATCAACAGCCAAGTAATGTCACAGCCGCGGGTGGCACAGTTTGCCCTTTAACCTCGGTTGGCAAAATTCGCAAACGCTCCAGGTATTTGTGCCTGCTAGCCTCCCGCTGGAGTGACGCAAAGACCGTGCGGAGGGTTGAGCTAGCCGTGGTAGCTTTTCCCGCCAGCACAAGAGACCCACGGGAGTGGCTCTCCGAAACCGGCATTCCCGATCGATACGCCGCGATAGCCAGGGGTTTTGCAATCAAATTTTCCATACCTCAAAATTCGAGATCCCACTCTCTTTGGGGTTCGAGGGGTGAGCATCAGATCCTCGATGCCTACCGATCTCCAACCACGGCGAGAAGGAAAAGGCCTTCCCGGATCGGCGGCAACGGCCCACATTTTAAAATGTCGATCTCGGGTGCTGAATTAATCATCATTTTTATGTAGCCTTCCATGCTCGATCGTGATTCTTACCCTGCTGCGTGTGCACCCACTCCTCCACCCAGCTCGTTGCTTGCGATCGATAGCGCACTCTCGCCACCACCCGGTGATCTTTATGCCAAAATTCGAACCATTCCATGGGGTGCTGCTGGCCCGCGCAACCATTACCTTCTCTTTCTTTCTGTGGCCCTTGGAATTAGGAACCGCTGCAGCTAGGCGGTGGGATTAACGGGCAGGAGGGAACCCTGCCTGGCTGGGGAGAGAAGTAAAAAAACACCTTCTACACCGCCGGCTGCACATCAATCACCCGTGGTTCGTGTTAATTAACAGAGTTACCGCGCGCGCGCTGGTCGCGTTACAGGAACGATCCTCAGGTTGCTCTCCCTGAGCCTGGTGAGCTAGCGCGCTACCTAGCCTTAATTAGCTGATTATCGTCAGTTTTTGATCGGTATTTTCCTTCCTATTACGCCGCCCTCCCGGCACACTGCGCTATTTTTTTCTCTCTCTCTCCCGCAAGGCTCTATAGTGGCTAGACTTCGAATCGAATCATAATCGATTATGCTCACCTAGGTTGAACGCCTCGACGGTCCGGGGGTTCGGTACCACCGAATCTACACCACACCCATATGTTTGCGTCTGGTGGCTGGTTCGTGTGCTTGCTGGGTATTGCGTTTTTTATTACTGAACGTCTAAGGCTGGCCTTCCGTACGGAGGCCTTCGCTTCCTGGGCACTGTATTTGGTTCGTTAAATAAATTCGTGATTATAGCAGCGCTTTTATTTTACGTCACTTTTGGCACGACTCCACACACACACATAAACACACGAACGATCGATGGATAGGTAGTCGATCGTTGATCATGTGATCAATCGCCGGTAACGATTGGAAAGGTATGCAAGACCCTCTTTAAATCCCAGCTATCCACTCGCTCATGTGCAATCGTCTAATCGCAAGCAAAAAATTTAATTTACTCTGCAAAAGTTTTCCTAAAATCAACTAATTATCGTTCCATTGGGTTCGCTCTCTCGTACAAACGAGATCGCCTGCAAAGCCACCCTCTCGACGGGAGGAAAACAAGCAATGCAGCAAAAATTATGACCAATTGCGCCCGGGTGTGTGTGTGCCATAAAGCGCTTAAAAAAGCACACAAACGGAAAAGCACTGTTGCGGCCGGCCACCAGTGCCAAAACGGAAACGCGAGGGTTCGCTTTTACTACCGGCCACCGTCGCTTGTGGTCGAGGTCCGTCCGATTGGCAGCGAAGTTTGTTTGGCTGTTTAATAAAAAAATGACAGCCACTAACCGATCGCAAACCTAATCGAGCAGGAAAAACAAACGAACCGGGGCCGAAGGCTTTTCCGAATGGTGTGTGGTTTCAAATGATTTCGCTTGGGAAGTGGGAGACTCGAAAGCAAAGCGAAATAGAAATAATAGTAAAACAAGCATGATGGGGAGGGCTCATGCAAAACCACCCAAACCCGGGAAGGGTGAGAAACACGTAACGATGCGAGTACTACGATTTTCATCACGGTCCGGGCTCTCGAACCGCTTGAACCTGACGGCTCATCAACGATATGGACAGTCTCATAAAAGTGTAATGTACACGGATCGGCTATTTATGTTTTTTTGTCCTGCCTCGCTTCCCATCGCCAATTTCCTACCCATCCGCACAGCCAGCAATTGTGGCCTCCTTCTCTTATGCTGTGGCCTGTCATTGGCCTCCGCAGCGTTCAATCGTGCATACACGCACACACACAACAGGCCCTAGGCCTGTTTACCAAGCAAACATATTTATTGGTAAATATTATTTGCATTAATTAAACATTTAATTGCATCAATCGGAAACGAGAGTCGGCGGTGCGAGACACACACACGCACGCAGACCCCATTGGCGTGGTTGCTTTACGATCAATTACGGTGGAAAGCGGTTCCTTCGCCTTTCTTCGAAAGGCCGTAGTGTAGTTAAACGTGTACCAGACACCCACAAAAAAAAACCGGAGGAAACATCCCTAACCGGGCGACTCATTATCCGCCGACACACGATCCTATTGAGTTGCGTTCAGTAGAACCGGTGGGAGTTTGCATCGTTATTAATTTCCCCATTCGGTGGTGCCCTTGTCGCTTGATGGGGTTGTTTTAGCTCAATAGTTGGGGTGGAGATCCTCTCGAAATCTTCTGCTGCTCGATGTGTAGCGGGTCACGACACGGATTGGACCCGTTTCTTTCTTCCCAGGCTCGGGAAAACCTGCGGATGGTCGCTTCCGAGGATGGCGTTTTGATTGAGAGATTGTCAAAACATTCATTGCCGCACTCCCCAACCGTGGTGTTCCATCGTCAAATGCGAGCAGTTTTTCGATAGATCGTTTAGCCCCCGGGACAAGCAGATAGAGCATTAATAAGCGGGCGAACTTAAGCGAATCCCGGCAAACCGTGGGTGCGTAAATCATTTATGCACGCAAACCGCGGGAAAAGATCAAAGGATGTGCCGTTTCGGAGCGCCAATCAGTGTCGCCGTCAGGCCTGCTCCCGGACGACTAGCGAGCGTGGTAGCAGGATGCACTATTTCAACATTTATCGATGACGGTGACGATGGCGGTCGGAAAGTTCAAAGGGGAGAGCTGCGAGCGATCACGAAGTGCGCCGAAATGGCGACCCAGGACTAGCAGGCAATCAAATCGGGATCTTCATCATTAAAATAAAAGCAATACGAACATTTAGAAGGGGGTGCGTTTAATTAGCTCCGCGCGTGTATTTCCATACCCGTTCATAGGGAGACAGGTCGAACCATTTTCCTGTGTGGCTGAATATTGACATTTTCCGAATCTCAGTGAGACTCGCGTCTCTGCTTCCTCGATCTAAATTGGCTGCTTACTAATGATTGCTTTCCACCCTTTTCGATCGTTTTTCCCCCTCGCCAGGAGATACTGACGGAATCTTCCGAGAAGTTGGAACACTTGATTGCTTCATCGCCGGCGACGCTCGCGCTGAAAGCGTCAGCCGAACAGGACGCGATCGCAGCCCTGCAAGCCCTGCGCAACAATAACAATCATACAAAATCAGTTACCTCAGTACTTAGTAAAACGCATCTACAAAACCTGGAAGCAAATGCCGTATCTGTGATCCCCATCGAGAGTATGAAACTTACTTCCACCGGCGTACTCCACCAGCCGACAACCATCATCCATCAGCAGCAGGAGCATCAGCAACAGCAGCAACAGCCCCAGCAACCGCTGCAGCTGTTCCAGCAGCAGAACCACCAACCAAAGCAGCCGCTGATTCAGGTGCGCAATCTGACGCAGCTGCAGAAGGAGCACCTCGAGACGGCCGCGGTGTTGATGGACATCAGCAAGAAGGCCATCATCTCACCGCCGAGCTCGAACCCTCAGTCACCTAGCCTGCTCGCCGAGCAGAAGCAGCAGCAACAGCAGCAGCATTCGCAACAGTATCAACTTGTGACTAATAACAATCAGCAAACGCAGCAACCGCAAAGTATTAAATCTTCTGTGATAAAGGTAAGGCTTTCTCCCCAGCAATCAACTAACCACCGTCGTACTAACCACCGATATTCATCCCCTGTGCAGCAGCCACACGAATACCTTCTGAACAATCTGAAGCGCAGCCCAAGCAGCGAAGAGATGGACCTAACGATGAAACGCGTCAAGGTGGAGCCGAATGTGGTGCTGTCGCCCACGGTACCGGCCACCACGCTGGTGAAGAAGAACATCATCAAGCGGGAGACGATCGAGCACCTGGCGGCAGCCGTTGCCGATGACCAGGCCAGCCAGCACAGCGACAGTGTGGATAGCAGCGATTCCGGTCGGCTTCAGATGGACATATCCTCGCAGGACGCGCACTCCGAGTGTGCTGGGGACGAGCTGAAGCTGCGCAACAGCCTGCACCTGAACAACAACAACCACCTCCACCATCACCAGCAGCAGATGGATCAGCTTGGGCGCGAAACGCCGGACAGCATGAACTCCATCGAGGAGCACCACCAGCAGGCGGCAGCCGCTGCCGTCGCTGCCGCTGTCCATCAGATTCCGTTCGGTTTGACCGATGCGACTGACCCGGCGGTGGCACAGCTTTGGCAGGCGTTGGCACAGAATACGAGTATGGTTTCTTTTTCCAGTGACAGGCCCGTTGTAGAGGGCCATTTGAATGGAACTAACGCAAACGCATCCTTTTGACTTTCTCTACCATACAGATCTCATCGTGAATGGCGGCGGCAACGAAGCGACCGCGTTACTGAGGAAAATGATTAATGCTCGCAATCTCGGCATCCAGTTTGCTCCGTCGGTAGTTCCAGTCGGTACGGGGCTCGCGTTGCTCAAGGTTTGTAACAGAAGAAGGCTATATGAAGGTGTTCGCAACACCACTAACGGGTTTTCTTATTGCAGCAAAATGACATCAGTCGGCTCAATCAAACCGGGCAAAGTGGCCGCCGAAAACAGTCCTGCCCCAGCCGAACGCCCGTCGATGGTAACTCCCCGAATGCGTCCCTCGACAACAACGGCATGAATGGCAGTGCTGGAGGTGTTGGTGGTGGTGCAACCTTAAAACTCGCCACAGGCAAGGGTTCATCTGGTGGAAATGTCCTATTCCGGGTCGCTGAACACTCGCACTCGGTGAAAGCCCCATCGCAAGGTGGTGCAGCCCGATCCGAGACGAACAGTACCGCATCCGGTAACAGCAGTCCCCAGCTACTACTCACAAAGTCCGCGGTGGTACAATCCAGTCCACAACAACAGCAGCAACAATCACCCCAACAGCAGCAGCAGCAAAACTCCCAGCAAAAGGACATGTCGTGCACGAACTGCGGCACCACGACGACAACCATCTGGCGACGGAACATACGTGGTGAGATGGTGTGCAACGCATGTGGGCTCTACTTCAAGCTGCACGGCGTGAACCGGCCGCACACGATGCGTCGTGACACTATCCACACGCGACGGCGCCGTCCGAAGGGCGATAAAAGCACACGAAGGAGTAAGTTTAAGCTTCGCGGCGATTCAGAGGAGGAAGCCTTTTGGGAGCTCAAATACTAACATCCTTATTGAATGTTACAGAATCTGTCAAGCAGGATAGCGGCGAGATCGTAGACAATGGAGTGGAAACGGCAGTAGATTTGCAAACGTTGCAAAACCAGCTGATAGCACTGCACGACGCCACCCGCGGCACGCCGAACAACTTTAGCATGCCACCTGTAAGTAGCCGGATGTGGTGGGATGGATCCCGTGGCCAACGCTAACCACCAACGTTCGTTTTCCACAGCAGGTCTTTCAGCATTATCTGCGAGCGACGCAAAACTTCGATCCGAACGGGAGCGGTGAGCTGCTGGTAGGTGACGGTGGTGAAGATAGCGGCCCCGAGAATGATCTGGACTCGTGCAACCTGCCGCTCAACCTGGTGGCAACACAGCTGGGCAGCGATTCGTCGCAACACTGACGGAAGCTTACGACGGGGCAGCAACGTCCGGCTGCAAAAAGCGACCAAAATTCTAAACCCTTGCCTCGGCGCCCGGCAACCGGCGGAGGCGCTACCAAGAAGGGTCGATCGGCGGCAGCCGCGTCCTGCGAGAAGAAGGGAGTGATGTAGGAAGGAGAGCGAGATTTTTTGTGTGTAATACATCCACGCTATTACATCTACTTATATTATTCGAAACTAGTATAGCGAACCGCTGCGCTACCCACTTACTAGTACGCTAATTGTCGGCGTATGGCCGCGCAACTATTTAGCTGATTACGTACGGCACCGGCAAACCCCGCAAAATACTCTGGAGCGCAGCAGGAACATCTCGTAAGGATGAGTTATTCCACTGGCGAAGAAGCGTTAGGAATGTGGGAAAAGATATAATCGACCGTATAAATTTGTACCGTAAGCGTTCGGTAAAGCGCAAAAGAGCAAGATCAACGTTGAGACACAAGCGAACAAACTTCGATCGGCAACTAAAATACTCCATTAGAGACGTCCGTTTTACGATTATATAGAAGAGGCGCGTGTTTAGCGAGCAGCGGCGGCCAAAGCGGTTGGCCCGGTTGGCCGTGTTGAAGATTGATAATTATTACACTAGAGGACAGTATTTATTACCTTTTAACGAAACAAATCCTAGAGCAGGACAATATTATTGATACAACTTAAGCGCGCAGCGGAAAGGATATTGGAGAAGAAGCGAACAAACACACACCCACTCATGCACACATTGACACAATGCGCACGCAATTACACTGGGAAACAAAGAGACTAACCCACAAGCAAAAAGGCACACGCTCTCGCTCAGGCACCCATAACGATGTAGAAGACAGGATCGGAGGGTGACCGATGGGGAGAGATGCATGAAGCTGTTGTGTTCTGCAGCAAAGAACACTAATCAAAAGCAATAATACTACTACAGCGGCTCGTCTAAGGACGAGCCTAGGGCTGTTGTGTGGGGTGAACAGCAGGAGAATGCGACATGTATAGAATTGTAAGGCAACTAGAGATTTTAAGTCATTTTTTACATTATTTGTGACGATTGCGTACGTTAACGAGAAACCGTATCCTACTTGCATGATAAATACTTACATTTAGATATTACTTTCCTTTTATCGCCGTTTTGTAAGCATACTGTTAGGTTTTAAGTGGACCGGAGAGGTAAGCGCAGACGTTTGTTTGGGGAAGAACCCCGTTCTGCAAGCACAGGGGAAAAGAAGATGCTGTTTGTGATTGGCAATAATTTAAACGATTGTTTAACCTTCTGTTCTTTTGGTCCGTGCACATTTCGTCCTGGTTTTTTATGCGAATGCGCAGCTCAGCTTTACACGTCAATTTTTGCTACTTACCACATCCGGAACCATTCACGCACTCTATCTTATGCTGGAGATGAACCTGTTTTATGCTCATTAGGAGGAGAGAGAGAGAGAGAGAGAGAGAGAGAGAGAGAGGAGGGTTGAAGGACAAACGAAAAAAGAAAAAAACCAATTGTGATACGATACATGTTGTGCGTTGGGTGATGACCCGAACAGATGCGATTGCAGTAGATGTAATGAGGTAGAGAGGAGAAAAAAAGAACTTTAAAAATGGCACATACACATACAAACCGACAACGTAGGCGGTGCGGAAACTCCTGTGAAAATGAAAAATCAAAATTAAGTAGGCAGCATATTCGAATCTTCGTACCGCGTAAATTACGCGCAATGGCATTATGAAGTAATGCTGAAATAAGATATGGCAGTCGTTCATATAGTCATAGGCGTCAACCTCCAGTCCAATTACAACCTTAATGCACACATTAGAGCAGCATCGAAGCAGTATATGAACGGTAGCCAAACACCTTCCAAACGGAGGGCAGCACTCTTTCGGTAGCTTTCGCCACGATCGAGCGGGCTTTTCCGTTCCGATTGCGATTTTTGTTCGTTTGTTTGATAGTACCTTCCTGCACTTGATAGCATGTGCAAAGGATCTGGACTTAATTAGATTTCTAATTTCTCCGTAGTGTTTAGAAGGCTTAGTACGGGCAGTAGCTAACGGTGGCCACTTTTCTGCACTAACCGCAGCACATAACTTATCGAGATTAGTTTACAAATGCGCAAACGTACTCGAACCCCACGACCCGCGGTCTTCAGCGGAGGTCAGCAAATCAGTATTTAGCGATACAGGGCCCCTCTGGTGGGGTCGCAGTAACCATGACGCCAACGCTCGGAGGGCTCGAGATGCAGATGCATAGCGCCATTGACAACAGAAATCCGTCCGTTGCTGCAATCTTTCAATTGCGATTTTAAGTATTTAGAGCCAATCCGCGCATCGCAACGGATCCAAATCTTCCCGCCACACATCCCCTGGTGCCGTGGGTTGTTCGAGTACCTTCCGCAGTCCGATCCGTCAACCGCGACACATGTGTGTACTTACCGCACGTTGCACGTACGACGAAATGCAACGTTTTAGCCATTTCCCACGTTCCCCAAGTACCATGGTTACCAATATATAAGTACTGTCTCCAACTTTCACTTCGCTTCAGCTTCATTTAGTCAGCGATAGATTTATTACACTCACGCGGCACATGACAGAGCTAACGTTAGAAGCAGAATGTGATACTGGCTGGCCTATGGAAGGATTGGAAACATCTCCGTAAGCTTTTAAAACGTATCGCACTGCACAATGGCGAACCGAAGAAGCAAGGATGGGGGGTGACAGCTTCAATCCACCGTGGCCGCCGGTAGTGATGAGGGCAAGCAATAGTGGAGCGACAAATCTTGCTAGCAAGTATATGCTGTGCCGTGTAAGGTATGCTCCTCCACTACCACGAAACGTATCCTGGACAGCTTTCTGGAAACGGCAGTGTGTAATGTGCTAAATGAATGGCCAGTTACTAGAAGAACGCAATCCAAAAGCATAGACAACCTAGACAGGCATATCGGTGAATTTAACGGTGCGGGTTCGAGTAGGTTCCCGTGAGATCCAACTGTCGTGGATCCGATTTTTTTTTATTAAAGACGAAACGCCAAATGAACGATGGGAAGTGAGGAAAGATTGGACACGTTTTATGCTTGACCAGTTGTTTACCAGTTTTAATACGATACGATACGAGATGCATCTTATTTCCTCTCGGTAGCTAGTTCTTAAGTTAAATGATGGAGTATACTTTTGCACGCATGTGAAAAACGGAGAAACAGACAGGCAGAGAAAGAAAGGAGTGTGTGCATCGCTAATATAAGAGATAGTTTAGCTTAGTTATAGCTCACGTCTACCAACTAACCGCAAATCGCTTTATTTTCTTTTTGTTAATTGTGGATATAATGTTTCCTTTTACATCCCGTTTTTTATAAGATACTTTCATTTTGTATGGTTTGCTCCTTAACGATGTGGTGCATACGCACGCTGGCCCATTCAAACGTTCAGTTGCAACGTGGCCAGTTGTACTAAAATGTACTAAAAATGTCCTCCCGCGCCGAAGCGCGTAGAATGCCTAACGTTGGCGTGTAGTGTGGCCTATTTTTGCGGTCCCCATTCGCTTCCAATTGTACAGTGAAGCGAGATTGTGCGCTTGAAATGAGGAAGGTTTAGTGAGCGATATAAACTTGCCTAGCAAGAAAGGATATGCCTTATGAGTGTCGGGCATTCGGCAACTAACTATTTGTAATTACTCACGATCATGAATTCACCTACCTTCCTCCATTCGAACAAACTAACTGGCCAGCGAGGAATGTAACCCATTCGCCAGAGATCTCCACGTTCTTCATACGTTCGACGCCTCACGGCAATTCTCCAACACATTTGTCTTCTCATGTTGGTGCGATCGGGGGTGCTGGCTAGCAAGGTCCATCCCGGTTCAATCTTGCGTCCATTTCATCACCACCGAGCTTCCCTCGGCGGAGGAAACGCCAGAAGGATATTAGAATTTGCAAGTTTTGTTTTTCTTTAAATTATACAAACCTCCCGCACGGAAGATCCGTCCCGAGCAAGCGGATGACGCGCGTGGGTCGCGCAAAAATGCAAGCAATTTAAGATAATTTCGTAACAAGGCAGTATTGTTTTGAGCTTAAAGCAACAAGCACATCCACTAGTGCACGTGGACACCACTTCATACACACGCACACACAACAAACCCGCCAAAAACACTAGATCCTGCAGCCACACACTTACCCAACATACTCACAGACACACGAGCACGTGCATACTTATTACTAATTAGACGGCGTGAAGGCAGCGAGCTTTGTGTAAGATTTTATTAAGGGAAGTTCATGAGAAGAAAGAGAGTGTGGCGTGCAGTTATCTGGTTTTCGTAACAGAAACACCTACACAAATTTCACGCCGAACGAAAACCACGGCACTTGAGGGCAGGCATTTTGGCAGCTCTTCGGTTTCCCGGCGAATGCGACGGTTTTTCCTTCTCCCCAATTTTCATTGTAACTTGATCGTTGTCCTCACGTCTTAAGGGTTAGCGTAAGGTTCTTAGCGTTTACGGTAGCGTATCTCTATTTCATCATTCATTCGTTCACTCGCCCGTCTGTCCCGGCGGTTGGCGGATTCGACGGTGCACTTGTATTTATTGTTAGATATTTTAAAGCCAGCCAACCATTTCCACATCTCATGTACTTTGCGGTTGAGGCGTTCGATGGGTTTGGAATCCTCCCGATCGCGGAAAGTATTCTACATAAGGACATCCACGATTCGACGGGAGACGTGATTCAGAAAAAGAGATAATTGATTGGAGGGTGCGCGATATAGCTCTCACGCCGGCTGGTGCGATCGAAATGTACATTTCACAAGAGCAAACTCAACATGGACATATACAGCATGTGAATTTTATTATGTTTTTTTTAACCCCCCTTCATTTTAGTACAGTAAGTAGAAAAGTATTCCCGTTTTTCCCCGGTCTTTGATTCTCATGATTCTCTGATGCATGGATCGGCTTTCCGCGCAAGGCTTTACGAAAAATGCGGCACCATTTTGTTAATAGCTTCATTATTTCCAAGCCACCCGCCACTGGCGGTCGGTATCTATCGCTGGCCGCGTGTCAACAGCATGAAAGATTTCGTTTCCCTTTCGTCACTATCTGTTAAGCTTCATTTTAACGAACCGAACGAACTCAGCACAGGAATAGAGGAGTAGTTGTTGAAGAACAAAAGATGAAAGCTGTATAGGCTCCGGTAGGGAGCGGCATAATGAGATTAACACGATCAAATTGCAAGCGTTTCCGGGGTTGCGCCTGGGAGAGCAATACAAAAAAGGACTAGTTGGACTGTGGAACGGAACCATACAGCTAGGCTAACATACGCAGCAGTGCGAGCAGGCGAACTCTCTCAAACACACACGATTGCTCTCGATCCATGAATCATACTCAACCGCAAGCGGCAGGATGCAGGTGTACTAACACGCTTCTGCTGCAGTTAACCTGCTCTGTAGCTATTACACGGTCGATTGCGATGGCAAAAGGACCCCAAAAACAATATACACACCAACGCAAACACAAGCATACTTTAACACGTAATGCCAATGGAAGGGCGCCAGGAGCTGGAGCAATGAATTGACACATTACTACTATGCGAGAAGTTACGATTAAGCTTAAGGACATACGGTTCCCCTTTCTCTCTAACTGCTGCCCTAGTTCCTGTCCCCTTCCTTGAAACCCTTGCTCGTCCTTGCCGCGATCATTAATATTACCTTCCCCGGGGCGCCCCGCCCGTCTCCCCTGACTTACTCTCGTTAGTGTAACTATTATGGAATATTTTATTAATATTATTTTTATCGTTTTTAGTAAGAAAAGCGTATTTTTTGCAAAAAATATAAACAAGTTTTTAATTGAAATCTTATTTTTTGTTGTCTTGGGCGTGGGTTTTGGTGGTTTTTTTTCTTTTCGTTTGCACAGGTTGATTTTTAATGAGGCTTTCTCGTAAGGTATGCATCATTAATTGTTTATTTTTGGTTTTCATTTCTTTTATGCTTTTTTGTTTCTTTTTTTTTTTCTTTCGGTTTGCAGTTCATGACATTTTGCTACCGTCACCGAAATGCGACAACGGTGAGGACGCTGATGAGGAAAAAGTAGATTGATAGTAGGGAGCAATAAGCAAATAATGAGAATGTAAACATGTGATCAAATGCGGCTTTTGCGACTGACTGATGAACACGCCGGTGCGCTGTACGGTTCGGATTTTTGGCCCAGCACGCGGAGAATCCCATCTTCGGAAGAGGAGCGAATAAACAAAGCAAAAGCATACGAAATAAAACAAAACTTGTTGCAGTCAAAAATCGGTGCGACGGAATCTGCAATCGCGTCGCTAGGCGAACAAGAAAAACGAGTGCATCTTTGGAAAATTACACAATCACACACACCTAGTTGTTGTAAGGTTATACCGTACAGGAAGGTTATGGTGGGCGCATATAGCATACCCTAGAGTTACTGAAATCTTTTTTTATTTAGAGAACAAATAAAAAGCGTAGTAATCCGCTGTGCTAGGCGGCCACGGCCATGTTTAAACTTTGGCGGCACGTTTAAAGAGTGGTTAAAATTTGAAGAAAAAAAGTGCATACAAACTGGAAAATTATGAACGCGCGGAGACATATTATATTTATACCGTATAGCAAGAAGCAAAGCAAACACCCTTTAGCAGTAAGGTTTAACGGTTAAGAATTGCATAGATTTTCAAAATCTACAACCTATTAGCGTTTGGGTTTGGGAGCGGAGCGAGAACATTATAAATCTAAGGATATGGAGCCCCAACTAAAGCGCGAGCAAATGAAAGGGAATAAAAAAGCTACAAACACAATAAAAGACAACCAATTAGGAGCGGAACGGGATTTCGGAATCGAAAGTATCAAACTAGAGGTGAAAATAATCTTAAAAACAAAAAAGAAATAGAGAGCGAGAGGAAGGAAAATGCTTCAATTTTTGCACGAATGCCTTAACTTGTACATATAGAGGAGAAAAGAAAACGTAAACATATTTAACATAACAGCTCCCCGGTGTGTTACAGCACCACCGGAGCGGAACGGATGATCAAAGGGCCAGAAGGACCTCTAGTCTAGGTGACGATGTTCTGCTCACTTTAGAAAGTGTTTCACACACACATACACATGGTTACACACAGCGACATTTACAATTCGGGCACGTGTTTAGGATGCGAACCGTAGAGCAAAAGGCCACATTATTCCTTCATGCCGATACGCATCGTAGTAGACTGGCGTAGTGGCAGTCGAGCAGTTGCTATCCTAGGAGACCTATGCCACAGTTGATCCCTCAATCTTCCATCGAATCTCGCCTTTCCGAGCAGCACGACACCGCGATCGAAGTTGGCACCGACCAGGGTAGGGTAGGATCACCCTTTATACACCGTACGACGACGCAGAAGGAGCCCGAGCAGTTGAAACAAAATCTTCCCTAAGGCAAAGAAACGGCAACTGCAGGCAGACTGTCAAGGACATTGATGCACCGTGGATGAAGCTGTATGGAGGCGATGTTTTCCGAAGCAATTGTTGTTCGAAGTGCAATCGTACTCGCCACCAACTCCCGGGTGTATTCCTAAGGACGAGCGCTTGCACCGGTACCAATGTAGCTGCGAAGGCAACCAAAATCAGTAGATCATAAGCTAGGGCCGATTTACACACTAAAAGCAAACGCACTCACGCGCACAATGTATAGGAGCCCTTTGAGGGTTGTTGCGTATGAAAACCTACAAAAAAACATCCTTGCAATTATCGTGCCGATGGGAGGGAGCGAAACGTTAAAAACAAAATAAAGTAACAAACGCAAGAAAGAAATGAAAAAAAAACAAATGCTAAAAGCACACGTTCCACGAAATGAAGCAAAAAACCTACTTACAACTAGTGATACAGCAACGTTAAGCGCAAGCCAGTAGTAGCGAAGGCATTCAGTTAGTGAGAGATGCAAAAAACAGATATATTACCAATCAACAACCCATTATATATTTGCTAACAAAAAAAAACACGAAGAAAGTTAATGAGACAACCACTTAAACCCTACATGCGTAGGGCCTTGCGACAAACAAACTGACGACAAAAACATTAAGGACATAAACACACACACACACCACACTTAAACACGATAAGCAAGAAACCAAAACGATAGGATTCAACAAATATTTTTTATGAATAAAAATTTAAAAATCAACAAAAATCTCTCTGGAATATTCTCTATAACGTGTACTCCGAAATTACCGATATCAAATATGCCGGAAAATGCGTTCGATTTCGTTCAGTGCCGTGGATAAGCGATCCCGGTATCCCTTCCATACTAAAAAAACACATGTCGATCCGGCGACGCCAAAATGATGTTTTTGCCGAATCGAGTTCGATCACGGTTTGTGCCGGTTTGCTCAGATGAAGTACCAGGCGAGCATCCATCCAGAAGGTATCCGCTTACGGGGCGCACATTAATCCGAGGTCTCCCTCTTGCATTGGAGTCTTCTCCCTCTCGTCTTAGCAAAGCATTTTTCTCGCTCACGCTATCGCACCGCGCAGTACACTTCGCTGATAAGCTCTCATTGGTCGCCCCCCGCTGTGAGCCTATCGGATCGAGGGTGGGAGTGCTCGTCACTCACGCCGCATGGTCAGTCGGCCGATATGAAAGGACACAGGTGTGCGTGGGGAATGACGATCGGTGTCGCCTGCTGGGTAGCATGCTCTCCTGTTACTTATTTTGCATTTTTAAGCCTTCTGGGGACCAAAAGTTTTTCGCTGCGCTGAAGGCGCGTTGCGATCAAACACCGTTGTCGGGCGGTTTTAATAGGAAATTAATTCATTTTATTTTACGGCGTCACGTTTATTGTTATTTTATATTAATTCAATAGGTATATCCATTCTTTTATATTACATGTCTATGTAAAAAAATATATTTCTTACACAATGTGATCTAAGTTTGTTTGTAAATTGTAACAAAGCAATGATTCTAATTTGAACATATGTATAAAATGCGGTTAGCTGCGAATTATTATGATCGATTTTTGTTGTTTACTATTATACTCGATCAATTGTAGTAATATTATTATATCTAAATTGCATGTCTGGCGGTTTTATTGTACTTTAACGAAACTTACTCCATATAATGGATTAATGATTCAGTTTGATTGAATGATTATTCTATATTGTTATATTGAGTATATAAGGTGATTAGTATGAACATTTTATTATTTTAAATTTATTTTATGTGCTTAAAACTATTTAAACTATATTACTTTCAATTTATTTCATCTATGATTTTTCTTGTTAAATTCTAATTGCATTTTGTTTGTTATAAATATGGTGAAACGTATTGATTTCTGTGCATTACATATAGCAATTTGTGTTGTTTCTAATGAGTATTATATTATTGTTGATTGAAGAAAACCTCTCTATCCATTCCTAATCATTCGAATTCTTTTAATTTAATGTTTAATATAAGTTATTTTTGTGGGTAACGTGTTGGCATATTTGTCTTAAAATTAGGGTTTAAGCTATGGATTTCTGTCAACTTGCTTTCCATGACAATCGAAATTGATCGAAATCTATCTCTCTTATGCAATATCACAAGTTTATGCAATCTTGTAAGCTTTATCGTTATTTATTTCAAACAATTGCGAAATAAACTGGAACATATATTCAACGGCTCTACATTTGACAGTACCGCAATTTAAATGTGACGTATCTAGTGTCAAACTGTGGGTGGTTACGGACCGTTACTGCGGTTCGAGTTCGGGCAAGAGAACCAACAGCTGAATATGAAAGCATAAATTCTCAAAAAAACGGTATGGATTGTTTGATAAATGAAATATAGTGAGTTAGTGAAACACACTACGTCTCAATAGGTTCGCAATAGAAATCAAGAAAACTGGAACGTGCCGTCATAACGGGGCCGAGCGACTTGACACTTGACTTCAGCAAACGAATAAGAACAAGAAGCAGCAGCTCCCAAGAGAATCACTTTGTTTTCAACAGCTGTCGAAATACCTGGTCCCGATTTCGTGACGACGCTTTTTTCCCGTTAAACTTCCGTGCATCTGAAGCAATCTGGCTGTCCGTGGTCTGTTATAGTGCGCCGTTTGTCGGTTCGAGAGCTGTTCGTGGCGGGTGGACGGGCGGGGGCTGGGAGGCGATCGTGCGAAATTGCGTCGAATGTGGCGTAGTGCGAAGAGAAGCGTGTAGAGAGAGCCACCCGTGCGGTAGTTAGTCGCACTAGCACCATTACCACCACCACACCACACCACCGCCATTGCGCCACCATCGTGACGATTTGCATCATACCCCATAGCCATCGCACGATGTTCCGGGCACGCAAACAGCTTGGCAAGCGGCAAACGGCGGACAACGGCAACGGTTTCCGCCCGAAGAAGTTCCGGACGGACCAGCAGGTGCCTACCTTTGACGAGGCGGCCGCCGCCCTGGCGGCAGCTTCCGGGCTGGGAACCGCAGCAGCGGCAGCGGCAGCATCGTCATCCTCGGCGGACGCGGAAGACGCAGTCTCGGACGGAGGACCAGATGGGGGTCGGCGTCGTGAGGGCGAGGATGCGGCGGCCAATGTGAGCAAATACGCACGGCGTATCGTCCGAGGGCAGACAGGCAACGTCCTGCTGGACTGCGAGATTCCACGCTACGGAACGCTGGTTGAACGGATGCGCTGCCGGAAGGCTGGTGACTTCGTCATCGGGTACGAGCTGGGGACGAGCCCGGGTGTACCACAGACGCAGTATTTGGCCCGGAAGCAGGGCACCAACGAGTTCTACTTGCTGAAGGTGAGTAGCTTTACGCTGAAAGGATCTTTCCCACTGGAGCTAACACGTGTTCGTCCTTCTTCTTGAATCGACCCGTTACAGATCCTCAGCTTCGACCCGGAGACGGAGGTCGTGGACAAGGACACGCTACAGGGCAAGGTGCTGCTGCACAACGAGTTCACGTTGCTCTCGATGCTGGACGACATGGAGGGCGTGATCCGGCAGCATGGATTCTTCAGCGATTACGCGTTCGAAGAGCGACAGATCGAACGGGACGATGGTTCCGTACAGTCGATTTACACCGGTCGTATCCGACGTCGCCTGATCCTGGTGCTCGATTGTGTGCACGCGCACGAGTTCGCCGAGGAGTCGGGTGCGTTTGTTAGCCTGCAGCGGCACATTTCGGCGGCACGCATCAGCGAACGGGATGCGCTCGAGCTGTTCTACGAGGTGGTGAAGGTGGTCGAGCAATTGCACGCTCGCAACATCATCCACCGGGATCTGAAGCTGAACAACATCGTGCTGAACCGCCGGACCGGGCGTATCGTGCTGACGAATTTCTTCCTCGGGAAGCACCTGATCAATGAGCAGGAGTGCTTGTTTGATCAGCGTGGCAGTCCGGCTTACATCTCGCCGGATGTGCTCGGTGGCAAGCCGTACCGGGGCAAACCGTCCGATATGTGGGCGCTCGGTGTCATTCTGTACACGATCGTGTACGGGAAGTTCCCGTTTCACGACACCACGCCGACGGCGCTGTTCCGCAAGATCCGTGATGCGGATTATACCATTCCGAGGTACGTGTGGCATTTGCGATCGTATCGGAAGGGTTTCACTTATTCTTGGTTTCGTTGCAGCGGATTCAACACGTCCCAGGAGACGAAGAGTCTCATCAAGCGAATGCTGACGCTTAATCCGGATGAACGGTTAACCGCGACGGAGGTGCGTTTCGAGCTGGAACAAAGCCTACGGAAGTTCCGTCGACCTCGGATCAACGTTGACCAGCTTGTGCCGGAGTTGTCGGACCGAGCAGAACCACCGACACCGGGATTGGAAGGTGCCACGCGTCACCGTGACCAATCTATACCGATCGAGGGTGAACTCGGGGCAAACGGTGGTGGGTTTAGCGCGGATGTTCCTGCCGCCAGTGAGGCAACCGTGGTACCACCCGAACCGATGGAGGTCGATCCGGTGGGGACCACGATGCCACGGTACGATCTCTCCACGGAGCAGTTCTCACGCGTGCTTGAAGCGCACACCCCAACGGCGCCACCAAAACCGAAGAAAACGGCCAAGAAGGTGACACTGTTCCGTTTCTCGTCTGCCCACGGAGATCACCATCTGAGTGCCGAAACTATAGCAGCTGCCGCTGGAAGAGGCCGAGGTCCTCAGCACCTGGCCGGGGGTTTGATGGGGTCTCAGCAGCAGCAGGAGCAGCAGGATCGTCGATCGCAAGCGGACATGGCAGGGGCCGGAGCTGGAGCTGGAATCGTAAACGCCGCCGGAGCTGGAGCTGGGACTGAAACAGGAGCCGGTGCTCCGAACGCTCCGTTGTCGGGAGCTGGTGCCAACCGAAGCCGGTTCAATTTCAACTTGAACCTACAGTATACTGCGAGCTCGTACAATAGCGCGGCCCGTGCCGTAGCCGCTGCCGTTGCAGCCGTTCGTAATGCAGGTACTTTGCCGTCGATTTCTCTTTTCCCTGTGGAATAGATTAACAAATCATTTTCTTCTTGCGTTCCGCGATAGGTGGATCAGGCGGTAGCGGACCAGGTCGCACGCGGATGGAGTGGACTCGTAACGGCGTCAATGGTAGTGCTCCCGGCACCCAACCAAATGGAAGCTCTCCGTTAGCGCCTGGATCGGATCAACCGGAACCAGTCAACCCCGTCGGAGGACCGGTTGTGGGTGACGTGACTTCATCACCGCCGGGTAATGCGAACCGACCACCACTGCCACCGGCCGCTCAACGACTGTACTCCATCATGAACTACATATCGCTCGTGAATCGCACGATGGGCAGCCACTTCCTGGAAACGATGGTTCCTCCTGACGCTGCTAGTGATCCGGACTCGAGATCGAACCCGTTTGCAGGCGTCATCTTTCAGGACTTCAATGGAGTCATCTCGCCATTGATGGCGGAACGGATCCAGAAGTATCTGAGGATGCACCTGCGTGGCGTCGAGTGGATCGAGGACATATTCCGGGTGCCGAACGTCGGAGGTGTCTCCGATGGAGAGCATCGCGTGAATGTGGTGCTCGAGCTGCTACGTCAGTTGGGCGTGCGGATGGAGTCATCAAACGGGCAGGTGGTGATCTGTCCGGATCAGTTGCGCGATCGGCAGATGTTCCTTCGCCTCCTGCTGAGAATCGCCGGATACAATGATAAGTACTTCGTATCGCGCTCACATCAACATCCGCGCTAGGCGTTGTGAACGGATGTACCGTTTTTTTTCTCGGAAACCGGATGCTTCGGTACGGGCAGGACGGTTTTTTTGTTTATGTTACACGAGCACGACCCGATGTACGTAGGTTTGTACGTGGCTCGGTCATTTTTCTCGACTGACTGGCGGCCTCCTTAAGTTAATAGCAAATGCTCTCCCCTCCAACCCCACCCCCACTCCTTAACGCGTTGGGTGTCCTTGGGTTTTTCCTTAGGCAAATCGGATACCGGCCGTGTCGCGTGCTCTCCGTGATGGTATATTATAGATTAGTTCTCTTTCTTGTGGGTTATACTCGTGGAGGTTTCTTTGTACGGAAATGAAGGTAAATCGAAATGGAAATGTTCCCTGTTCCTACTCCACCCCCCATCCTCCCGTTGTTCCCACCATTAATTAATAATATTCTGAATTTTGTTCGTCGCGCTATACGGAATTACTTGCATTATGCGGAATGCGACGCTATGCGGAATTACTTGCGTTATGTTAATCACTCAATATATATTTTTGCATGTTACGCAAACGGAAATAATAATGATATGATTTATACACCGGAAGGCGGTGAGTGTGTTCAATTACATGCATATACTTTGATTTGATCGAACCTTCCGCTCCAAGAATTAGCCATGATATCACATGCTGTGACGCGACCATCTTATACATAAACATTCTTTGGTGCGTTTTTTTTTCTTTCTTTCTCTTCGTTGTTGTTCGTGACTTTGCCACGTCATTTCTCAACCTGGTGCAATATTGCACGCCTTCCATCCAACCCAGTTTCGCGGAGAGAAATAATGCAACCATCGTTAACAATTGCGTAATGCGCACGTGTGCATGTATATTTGAACCAACCGACCCTGAATAAGTCAACATAGAAAACATGTTAAGAACGAAAAATAACAAGTAAACCGTATAATGCCCCGAGATTGTCGTTACAACGTTTTTAAAAGCTACCCTATTTTCTTACACCTGGAATCCTCCCTTCTCTCCCTACACCGCACAACCGATGCATGCATCTTTAAGTCGTTGTTTAGGAATCGTCATTGAGCGTAGAATAGGCTTGCGTCATCATTCGCGATATTGCGTCATCATCCCTCCGTTCTGGAGGTCGGGAAGGTCGTCAGCGTGACACCCGTCCCGCCACTGATTGTGGTTTCGATGGAGACAAACCCAGCTTCGGCCAGTCCGTTCTGAAGCTGCCGGAAAGCGTCTAGTTCGCGGTAACTATCCGGAAGCAGTATGAAGGCACACCCGCCACCACCGGCCCCGGTCAGCTTGCTCGCGAATCCGTACCGATCGGCGAGGGCAAAGATCCGCTCGAGGGAAGGATGACTGGTCCCAAGCGACCGCAACAGATTGTTGTTGATGGTCACGAGTGTACCGAGACGTTCGTGCACCGTCGCCTGATCGTGGTCAGAGGACTCGAGCAGCTCGATCGCTTCCTCTACGATGCCACCCATCGCCTCCAAGATTGAACCGATGGTGCGTGGAAAGTGTTGGCGCCGGTTGGCCGTAATCGTGACGAGTTGTGCCGTACTGCGGCTGACGCACGTGTCCACGATCAGCACGTGTAGTGGATGGCGCAAGGCGATGGTGTGATGATCGGGATCTCCTCGCCGGAAACGGATCAATTCACCGTACGCCGCGATCGTGTTGTCGATGCCGGATGGTTTCTCGTGCATGATCACCTCCGAATCGAACGCCCACTGGGAGATTTTCGGCAATGCCGCCGTCAACAACTGTTGGCCGTTACCGTCCCCGGCGGGATCGAACTGGCGGTGGAGAATGCGCGAGAACACGTACGCCCCGGCCGCTAGGGAAACACCGTAGCTAGCGGAACTGCCCAGTCCAGCCCCGATGCTCATCGTCGAGCGCAGGCGAAACTCGAAACCACCTTCACCAACGCAGGCTCGATCGACGTCCAGGACACCCTCCGAGCGTAAGACCCGGTTGAGGAGGTAAAGTGCGGCACCGAGCGACATCCACTGCTTGGAACCACGTTCCGCCAGCGTAAGGACAGGCTCGTGGATGAACCGAGCGAACGGGAACTCATTCCCGGTGCGCATTTGCTGCAGGAACTGTTCCGGCGAAAGCGCTTCGTTGCAATCGACTTCGCGCAGGAATGTACCGAATGAGTCAAGCGTTAAGCGGGCAGTGTAGTTGTCGATCGAATCGAACCGTAGGACGACTTCGGCCGTCGAGGATCGCTCGAGCGCGGTATACGTGAGGTAGGTGCGTAACCCGATGGGTCCTGCGACGGCTGGCCATCC
Organism: Anopheles nili; assembly: GCF_943737925.1. Classification (NCBI taxonomy): domain Eukaryota; kingdom Metazoa; phylum Arthropoda; class Insecta; order Diptera; family Culicidae; genus Anopheles; species Anopheles nili. Next base: position 20,915,104 of record NC_071292.1, read on the forward strand.
GTACACGACGGAATGTTCACCGTGCAGGATCAGCTTTCCCGGTGCGGATACTTCAAACTTCGTTACGGGCAGGGCCATCTCGATGGCCGGCAGTGAGTGCTCTTGGTTGGCTGTTACGGGTTGGTTGGTTCAATACGGTCGTTTTGATGTTCTATTTTCCAGCTTCACCGGCCCACTGCTCCGGGGTGTACGTTTTTTGCGAGAAGGCGTGAATGGTCTTCAGTTCCTCTTCCAGCGCAGCATTTACCAGTCTACCAGTTGGGGAAGAAGCGTACGATTAGGACGCCTGGACAGGCGAGAATGGTGCCAAACGCGCCTTACCTGTGCCGCTGGAGTAACGGTTTGCCCTGGAACTGGGAGGAGACGACTACGACACGAAATTTGCCACCACAACCGTCCGATTCATCGATCACCTCCTGCGGATGAGATGCAAGCACACAAACTGGCTTAATCAAGTGTCGAAAACAATCATCCGTAACCGAATGAAAACGAAACCATCCCGCTCAGATTGTTCGAATCAATAACAGAGTGTGCTAGTTCCTGGATGTGTGGCGTTTATTTTTGTTACTTATATTAAGAGGCTTAACTACAGCCAGTGCCACAGAACTGTCGGTAGTTGAAGTACACGTAAAACAGTACGAAGTGGCCGCAGCTGTACGCCGAGATGGCAAGTGGGTACAGGAACGGCAGATGCACCGGGGACGGAAGATAGAGAAACGCGCCCATCAGAACCACCTGACCGAGCAGGGATAGATAAAAGAGACCCACGAGAGCGGCTCCCATCCAGTGGCCGCTGACTCCCGGGGGTACAAACGCCCGTAAATCAAGCACGTCGTAGAAGGACGATGGTTTAAGCTTTCGTGATGGTGCGAAAGCCCGAGCTATCCGTGGTAGCGTTAGTATGATGAGAGTTGACCCGATGTAACCGAGCGTCAGGCCGTCCTTGTGCAGCAACGGAAGCATACTGAAGGTGGCGAGTTGCAGGAACCACCAGGCGGCCAGCGGTTCCAGTGGGAGCAACAGCGTCACCGGTAGCGCCGCCAGCAGGATGGATTTTTCGTGCACTTGAAAGCTGAACAGGAAGAATCCGAGTGCCGTGACGGCAAGTGAGTAAAGGAAGCTCCGATGGGAGGTGGTTCGGTGGACGAGCAGATGCAGTCCGCTCGGTAGCACGGCCAGTAGGGTGCACACGAGACATACGGCAGCCATCGTCGTGTTGGGGAAGTTCCTGAAAGTGCATGAAATTAGTTTCAGTGCTTTCGAAAACGGAGCAATGCCTTCTGAAACCTGTGTCTTACCGTAGCTTGACGACCACGTTCACCACACACCACACGTTGGATACCTTGTCCTCGAACACCCCACGTGCCACGGGGAAGATACGATGCACGAGCTGGCCGACAGAAGCGAGTGAGCCTAGCCACGGCAACCAGAGGATGGCGAATGTTACCAGGACGATCGTACCGAGTCGGACCAGATTGCGTGTACCACTCAACAACCATCGCAATCCACCACCGGGTACGTGTGGTTCTTCGAAACAATTACCCAGCAGATAGAAGAAGAATGGCAACGCGTGGTAGAGCTCCATCTGCTTGTAGTTAAGCGCCAAGCAGAACAGAACGGCACCCGAAAGAGTCCGTTTGTTCAGAATGGCACCCACGGCTAGGGCGCATAGGGCGAGCGAAACGTTGTTATACTGGAAGTGGCCGTTGTCGATGAGGATTTGTCCCGGAAAGAGGACGGCCATCGCAGGGACAAGCCAATCGATTTGCGGGCCATTCACGGTTGCCAATCGCTTCCGAACGGTGTGCGTGGCGTAGAGGATCGCTGGAACGTACAGCAACGCATCGACTAGGAAAACTGTGTTTCGCATGAACTGTTTGTGGTCCTGCGTGCTAATGCCACGGGAGGCGTGTAGTGCAACGAAGGATTCATTGTGAAAGAGTCGCGCCCAGGAACCCACGAGGTAGCTGTGGTACGCGGTAAGCGGTGGATAGTCCAGCCCCCAGTACTGTAGGTCGTTGTCGGAAGTGTTCCGGTACCAGTCGGCCACCGGCAGGTTCACCGTCACCTCTTGCCAGTGCCTCTGGGCTTCGAAGTCCCCGTACATTGGCGGCCGGTTCTGGCCGGAATAAGAATGCAGAGATATGGCCGATCGCAGGAAGAACCCGGCTGCTACGAGTGCTACCACCACCGTCCACAGTGTCCGTCTATCGGTTACGATCATCGTTTCAACCACTGCTCCAGATTTGGAGCTCCTTCAAGGAAATCACACCACCGACAGCTCAATAGTTCCACGCGTTCACTAGATCGCGGCGGGCAAGCCAGCGTTTCAGGTTACAGGTTTGTTTTTGACAGCTGATTACCGTGTGACCCCGATGCCGACCACCACCATTCACCACCCTGCAGGTGGAGGGAATTCCCACACGGGAGAAAGTTTTCCAAGCACCACCGCCACCGCACAACTTACCACATGGGTCGCTTCCAGCCGTTCGGTTAGCTTCTGCCGGATGTATTCCTCTGTGTATCCGGACATGATGGCGTGAATGGGTGCGAACGAGCGTGATAGAATGAGAATGAAGAAAGGAAAATGATGGTAATTTTCGTTTGAGAAAAGCTTCGGAATGAAAATGAGTGCTGTCACCTTTCTGTTTACGTTCTCCGCGGGCAAAGCTGTCAAAACCATGCGCAGACGCGCTGGATGTAAACAACGCTATGGCGTGTTGTTTTGCGTATGGTGCCGCTGGCAGCACTGTTTGCGCAAAATGTCATGCTACTCGCTAACAATTTCCCGCAAATCGGGAAAATTTAAAATCCACGTTTTTGAATCTATACATTGCTGTGGGAAATTCGTGCTGGAAGCTACACCGCGTTAAGGGAAGGGAATCCCTCTAATGGAATCGGAAAGAGCTTGTTACAAAGAAAACGAAAACGTTTCAGGATGCAGCAAGGACACGGAATCCGTTATGGGGTTCATTATCATCATATCGATTATCTATGATTAAGAGTAAAGTAGGGACAAATTTACTGTTTCAGCCTCTTTTATATTTCATTTACAGGAACGGTAACTATTTACGTGGTAGTAAATTGTCTCTACAATTAATTAATTTCTCAATCATCTTTACGATGTACGAAACATTTGCTTTGAATATACAGCTTCATTCCAGTCGAACTAATCCAAACTAAGCAGAAATTTAATTACATCGTAATGGCATTTTTATACTGTAAAAGGAATAAAAATTTATACTTAAACATAGCGTAAAAATACAACCAACGACGATGCGTAGGCGTACAATCAAAGTAATCCCAGCCAGGATTTTGTCGCTTCTCATTGCGGCCATTATTAGTTACGTTGGAGCGCAAATCGTCTTAAAATGGCACAATAAATCAACGGGCACCGCTGCGGGTGGGAGGAATAAATCTAAATTGGAATCAAATTCATTCGACTTCTTTTGAAGGGGCGTACAGTGTCGGCTTTTAGATGAACTTGAAATTTAAAGGATTAAGGCTACGCGCCTTGAGGGAAATGAGATGGAAAACGAAAAGCCATCAGTTTGTTAGGGCCACCCTCCCACGAGCGTATCAGAGAGCGGCTCCAGCCAAGCCGAAAGGAATCCGCACCGGGAATCCTCTTAAGCTAAGCTCCGCATGTGACATAAAATAACAATCGCAGTAAGAGCGGCGGTAGCGAAGGATAAAACAATAATCATTCAATACAATGCGGGGAAGGCTGCTCAAGCGGTGGCGATGAAGGGCATGTTTTTGTTTTTGTTGCTGTACCGCATAGTCGAAAGGCCTTTGCAAAAACAAAAAGCCTGCGGAGAAAGCGCACGGCCCACCTAAACGGTTTGCATTATTCACGTCCGGAACCGGATTCAGGAAACTAATCCTTGCGCCATCGCCTTCCTGTTGGACTGATTTCAAGGCAAAAGAGCACGAGGATAGAGCAATCAAAGACAAGAGGGAAATGGTGCGACAAGTGGAGCTGATGAACGATGTTACAGCGTGCCTGGGGACCCGCACCGAACGTCCGCTTAAGCCAATCGAAATCGTTTAGACGGGGATAGGGTTCCATTTTGCTGTTTGCCGGATGGCATTGTGAGAAAAACTCATGCAATAAGTTACTTTATAATTTTACCAATCGTAAAATAGAAATTATGTGCAAATAAGTAAAACATCTTTTTTGTAAAATTTATACATTTGTGTTTTTAAAATTTCATTTAATATTGCTTGGTTCTAATGAACGATACCAGTGTGGTGTAACATACCTGAGGTTTTTAGAATCAAATCATCAAAATGTAGGAAAAAAAGTACTCAAAAATCACATATTAAAAAAGGTCCTTCACACGCGGGAATGCCCACATCAATAAATGTCCTTTTCGCTGGCATATTGCGTTCGATTCATGCTGCGCGCACAATGTGAAGCTCTTCAATTTATTTATGACCGTTTCGAGAGCAGAAAAACCAATCGGCATACATTTGTGCGTCGTAGCCCTTCCTTTCGCATCCGATCGACGGATTGGAATTCGCTCGTTTGTAGGCCTTCCAAAAAGGTTTTTTGTTTGCTCCGTCCATGTAAATAGATCGCTAAATGGCTAACACAACACTCGTAGACGGAGGGGCGCAATACGAAGCAAAAAAAAAAAAAACACGAGCCATGCAAATATTTTCCCACACTCCCACGGCTTTGTCTGTTTGAAGCTGGCAAAAAAAAAATAAAATAAAGAAACAAAAAGCCAACCCATCGGTTGCTTCATCCCCGGGAATTGGGGTTCATTTTCCGAACCTCGCTCCCGCCACCGGCCGCAGGGTGGCGAAGTAAAAACAAATCATTTCCCGCACTGCCAGCTGGCAACTGGCCCGGCAGCAACCGTATCGCGCGATTCTAATAACACCGTAAGCCAACGGTCGTATTTTTCCGGATGTAACCATCCTATCGGTGCCGCTTTCGGTGGCTCCTGGATGTGGGTTCCCCGTGGTGTGTGCTTATCGCCGCTGGGAGGATGATTGTAAAAATTCAACCAGTATGAGCCCCCGGAGGGTGACGCACAAGAGCGGGTGGTTTTCGAGCGATTTTTTTTTGCACGCTCACCCTTTGCTGAATCGCGGGAGAGTGTGTTGCAGAGCCCTGCGTGTGAAACAAAACAAATCCGAACGGCAAGCGCTGTCCTTTGTCGAGGAAAAAGGCTCCCGACGAACTCGTCCCAAGCGTGGTGAAAGGGTGTTGTATACCACACTTGGAAACGGAACCCAAAAATAAACAAAAAACAAAGGCCATAAAGGAGCAACAAAAAAAAAAGGGCGCAAGATATTGCTGATACTTCTGCGCTTTTTGAGCGAAGGGTTGGTTGGTGCCTTTTTTGATCGCACCGTTTTAAAATCATTTCATTCGACAGCCATGGATGGTGTTTGTAATCCTATTAATTTGTTATCGTCACCGGAAGGCGCGTCCTTGTCGGTTGCCGTAATTATAACTACCCCAAAGTGGCGTTGACCCTTTCGTTGTGCTTCGTTTAGATAGGGTCGAACGGGTGATCAAACCAGCAAAGGGTGACTTCGAAATGTGTTGAGATTCGCCAGCCGACGCGAAAATGTATCTTTAACATTATTAAACCTTCATCGGTCGCGTGGAAGGGAATCGAAATAATTGGAACCTTTTGCGTAAGAGCACTCGGAATGAAACCGGCGTCCTTGCTGGCTACCACATTGAAGCATGTGGTGAAGAAGGAGTACCATCTCGCAAGCATGCTGTGGCATATTTTAATGATTTTGGTCAACTCCTCCTGGTGTGCTCCTCGTGATGGTGGCTGCGGTTACCATGGCAGCAGATGGCAATTTTCCCAGCCAACCAGCTGTTCGGTATGATTAATGTGTTGCAATTAATGGAGGCGCCTGGTGGTTCTCGAGTGCTATCGATGCCGACTCCAAACAAACCACGGCCGACTGATGCTACCACAGAAGTGGTTCCGATCGGTGCATTGATTTTTTTTTGGATGGTACATCACCAGGCGGAACAGGAAACGTGACGAACCCGAACGGTGCGATGTGTCGTGCTATTGATTCGACGTTATGATAAGACACATTTTCCCGGTTTGCGCTGAAGGGCCACCATCCGTGACGCCGTTCCTCTGCAGTCGGTTTCGTTACTCATCGCGCACGCAATTAGGGCGCGTTTTTTTTTTTGAAGAAGGCCGTTTACCAACCGACAGCCGACGTTCGTGGTGTATTTTCGTCGCGAGGCATTGAAGGCTTTTAGGAATTTCAACGCACTCACCCATCCACGTCGAGTTCGCGAAAGTTATAATGGAAGCGTACACGTTCGTGAGACGTGAAAAAAGAAACATCGAGCCCGGGCGTGAAACGAGCGAAGAAAATGTTGATTCTACGCCTTTTTCCACCCAAGAGCGTTGGTTGTCATGGAGCTCCGACAAGGCAGAGCTATGTACCGACACCGCAAGTAACTGTCGTCGGTGCTTATCGAGTGGTACGAACATTGTGCGCATTTTTGTGGGTACGCTTTTCCGGCGCACTCAAGGAGAGGTGGAGAGACCCGCTTGAATGTCAAACACATTAATTACGAGCTTTTGGCGGGTGTTTTTTGTTTTGCAAGAAAGAGAGAAAGCGAGACGTGCGTGGGGAAAATTGTGCGGGAGCCACGGATCGAAAAGTCAATTTTAAAATGATTGATGCGCGAAGATGAGGAAAAACTCCGCCGCTCGAGATCGAGAAGCCTTGGTCGGTGACGTGTGGCTGAAACGTAAAACCCTCGGCGCTTACGTGGCCGTAAGTTATGAGGAAGCCATTTTTCCTGTTTGCTTTTTTGTTTCTTTTATGTTGCTTTTTGTTCAAACGCCAGAAAGCTCTCACAGCGGACGGAGCGCTGGGGTTGCTTCGTAATGAATGGCTTCATTTATCAATCAAATGAAGTAATGATTAGATCGTAAATCATTTGTCGGAGGTCATCTTACCCGAACCGGGGTGGGGTATTCGTTTCGTGGAATTAAAGCTTTATGCCGGAGGCTCCCGATCGATTATGCGATGTAAATTTGTGGTGGAGGAGCGATAGCGATTTTGTAAGACGCCATTTAATGGGTATAATCATAAATCATCGATCGGCGATAATATTTCGATTAGTTTTAGTACGTGGTTCGCTCGTGTAACAGCGTCCTCAGGATACACGCAAGCGGAGGGTGTTTTATGTTATTTGGTAGGTTTGTTTTACGTTGAGGAATATAATTTATCTATATTGACGTTGTGTAATGAGCATCATAAAAAGCTTTCCAATCATAATACTTTATTTTTCTTTCAACTTAAACGTAGAGTTTTTAGATGGTACAAAAGAATCTGATATAGCAGGGAAATAAGACATTGGCAAGGCAGGAAAATTCGCCCAGAAAAACTTAGTGGACTTCTCCTCAAAGATTTCTGTTCGAAAGTTTAATTGAGGTAGCTTGAAGAGCTGAAGTGAAATGAATAACTTTCAACACGACACGTACTTTAAAACACGTTAAACAAGCGGTCGATCGAAAGAATTATGAACCGTGCCAGGCGTCAAATATTTGTCTCGAAATAATGCGATAAAGTTGGCAAATATTTCCATTCTCCCCAGTAAGCCTCCATTGTCACCCGTTAATTTCGATTCCTCCTTCCTGCGAAGCACGAGCAGTCTCACCCCCGCAAAGCTTCCCAATCAACCCCCATTCGTGGCCCTATCATCGGCACCGATTATCGATTGATTGTGTTGGGAATTATGCGTTTCACCACGACGCTCAAACAAAGCCACTGCCACAGCGGTTCGATCGGTTCTACGCAAGCAAAGTGACCCGGCCATCTTCACCTCCCGGAGCCCGTTACTCGAAACCCAACCCCCAAAACCCAAACAACCGAGCCACTTTGCACGTCCTGGCCAAACGCTGCATGCCGGACGGACCGTCTTCGGTGGGATTATTGGATGGTTCGCAAACAATCGCACCAATAAAGGACACACTGACCGCATTCTCGAAACCGAACGCGGTGCACCAGCCATGCAGCCGTGCGATGTCCTTTGCACACTCAAGGCGCGTGGTGCGATTATTTACGCATTAGCAGCATCACAAGCACCAGGAAGACGGTGGTGGTGGTGGCAGCGGTGTTTTGTGTGTTCCGGTTCCGGTCCTCGAAACACACGGCTCGATTGAGACCCGGAGGGGTTCGATCTTTGAACGCAAAACCGTAGAGGAAGCACCACACGACGGCAGGACGTCGCCGATGTTTTACAAGGATTACCCAACTTTCCCATTAAGGGCTCCATTTGTCAAGCGGATGATGATGTACAAATGAAATCAATAAAGAAAATAAAGGGTCGAGCTGGTTTGGTGGGTAAAGAAGTAAACCACGGTCAGGGAGGAAGCGAACCAGGTTCGGATTAAAACCGAGTGACTTGGTTATGTGAAATGGTTGGGTAGCAATACACCTTCGGTAAGAGTCAGGATCCAATGCTTCTAGAAGGCTAAACAGGCTCTCTTAACTCTCTCTCTCTGTTCTGGCTTTCTATAAGAGGTCTTGAAAGTCACCCTTTGTATCATTGCATCGAAAAGGAACTAAGCGCGACAGGACCTAACGATGGAACGTTACGAGCTTGAGTTCACCACTGATCATCAGATCACCTAGAGATCACCTAGAGATCATCATATTTAAATTTCAAACACCCGCAGGAGCTCTTTTTATAGAGTAGGTGTGTTGACAAACGATCAATGACTTTTTCTACGCACTACCAGGGACGCGTTACAGCTTCTACTATCGTTCCTACAGGACTGGACTGCCACAGATCGTACATCTGCCAAGGAGCCACAATAACTACAGTAGAAAATTGTCCTCAACTGTTGGCAGACCAAGAAGAAGAAGAAGAATTAATCGTACTACCCCACCGGGTGCTTTTGTAATCGTCTTGTGAGAAGTTTACCCTGCGGCAAAGGATGCTGTTTCCTTGGGTTAAGCGTAGCGTAAGATTGCCACCCAACCAGGTGGAAGCTTTTCGATGGCAGGGATTTACGGAACCGAGCGGGAATTACCGGTACACTCCGAGACCCACCCCGGGGATGCAATTAAAACGGTGCGACGAGGATCCGTTCGGTGGGATGCTATTTGCAGTTCAATTAAATAGTTGCACCCTGAGCGGACGCGTCGGGAGAACGACTGAGGCGGTCCCTTGTAACCGGTAAGACACCACTCGGTGGCCCCCGTAAAAGGGTAAAGGTTGGTGTTAGGAAAACTAATTGAAAGATTAGAGGACAATCGAGTGGTGCGTCTCTCGGGTGAGTATAAAGATGGGGCGTTGGAGTCGGTGAATTGAAATGCGGATGTTTGTAAAAGCCACCTCAGGGTTCCAAGACGAGCAATCAAGTTGTTTGCGGTGTGGATCTGCAACTGTTTAATCGTTTTCTGCCTGAATCTTAACGCAAATTGTAGACTATAGTCATTGGTTGATGACTCGGCTTCAACATAATCTTTAAATGAAGACCAATAACATACGCTGTTCTCGCCCAACAGCAGAGAAGCATGCATTCATCTTTAAAAGAGGTTTCTTAAAAGCTCGTTCTCATGCCCGGTGTTATACCATTTAGATCCATTTGTAGAAACAACGACCACGAGGAACAAAGGAAAGCTTCATTCGTCAGACAGGCTGGGTAACAGGACGAGTAACTCCGTCTTGCCGAATCAACCCAGCCGTCTATCGTTGACGTCCGAAAATCCAGGAAAGCCACATTTACTGCGCCAAACCCTGATAACCAACGGGGCTTGCAGGACATTTCCAGCGCTCGAAAAGGGTCAACTTTTGGTGGTGGCTCCGGGTGCGCTCGGAATGCGAACTTTTCACATCCCGTAAGCCGGTTTGGCATTGGCCAGGATGCCTGTTTGCGGACCAGCCGGCTAATTGGCACACATTGACTATCGCCGCGGCTAAGCCCACGTCCCACCAAACGCACGCTCGTTTCTGAGGAAAAATAGAGCTCATTTTCCCGCTGGTTCCCTCGACTTGTTCGGTTTTCTTGTGCGACTCCCGTCGGGTTGGCCAGCTGGACCATCTGGTTGCGTTGTTCCCAACCAACACGGTCCGGCAACCGTACGCCGGGGAAGTGATTTCATTCCGTTCGCGTTTCCGGCGATACCGGCCTCCCGAAACCGGATGTACGACTCCGTTTGCTGTGTGTGTCTGTGCCGGGAACCGAGAGCGGGATGAATTATGCCTGACCGGCCGCAAACACGGGCCAGGAGAGAGCTTCCAACCACGGTTAGCCATCTCGGACGTTTCGTTTGGCCGGAAGTGCATTTCAACGGTGGCATTAGATGCGCGCCTCACGATAACGTTCGGCTTGAGGGCGCTACGGTGTGACCACGGAACCGAATCGTCTCTTGGGTTAGGTTGCAGTTCGTATAGCAACGGGAATAGCAGCTGGCAGCAGTTGGATAAATTGAATGGAACAACGTTCGGGAGGGTTTTCGCGGAGTCATTTGTTGACCATACTTGCCAGACATGGGGTGGGTGATTTTTCCGGATTATGGTGGGGGTTTTCTTCACCAATAGGGAGCGCTATTCTTACGTACTGTAACGTGTAGATAAAGAATAATTGCGGAAGTAGACAGATTATTTAAAAAAAAATTAAGTATAATATGCATCACCCGTAGATTGCGAACTTTTCCCTTCATATTACGATTCGATTTCATTCGAATATTTCATTTGGTGTAATTATTTTAATTGCTCGATCAGTCTCAATAAATCAGCTTCAAGTTAGGTCCGATTGGAAACGAGATTTCGCTAACCACAGTATAATCGCCTGCCCTCAATGGATCGCCTGCCCTCAATGCAAATAATGCTCGAAATTTAAGAGCTTCTTTCCATGGAATCTTCCATGGATCCTTTTCGGTGCACTCTCAATCTCTTCCATCGCCACTGACCGAACGAGGAACCATTTCCAAAGCGCTCAGTAATGCACTCCACATGTCGCACATTGCCCAGCGGTCTTTTCGTTCCTGCCCCACGGTGGCCACCGACGTCGACTGCCGGTTGGGCGAAGTATCAACCCCACAAGCACGCCCGATAACGATGAAAAACTGTGCATAAATTGTGGCCATACCGCGCCATCGCGATGCCGTTGCTTTTCTTCCCAAGAAGACCCTTGCACCCTGCTAATGGAAGGAATCGGCCCCGATCGGGGAAGCGTGATAAAAGGCGTGGGGCGCGTGCAGTAACCATCAACTAGCATTAACCAAAGTACCGAGCTGCTCGCCCCCGGTCCCGCCGTTTTCCCAGACATTCCCGATTGGAATCGACGACCCAGCTGAATTTGGAGCCCAGGGCGCGAAATGGCGGACGGTTTTTCTTCGCTCGCCCCAAAATTTATGCCCGACGAAAGATAGGTTTCCTGCTGCACATCCGAGTACGCGCACCGCTTGGGCAAACATTGGGCTCGGGACAAAAAGGATCCGGTGCAAGCCGCCAGCTTTCCCGGCCGTTTTTCTGGCGCGATGCAACCGGCTCGGCCCCGACCAGATAGCATATGTTTTATGGGGCTGGGTATGGGGGTTCGTTTTTTCATGCCACCGTTCGATGAGCTTAATAGATCCGCCTCGTGTCCGCATCGTTTACGATAGGTGGACGTCCCGAAATGGACAGCGGCGCGTTGTGAGCCCTCCCGTTCAAGAGGACGAAGTATGGCGATTATAGCTCGAAAGGGCCGAGACCAGGTTGGAGGTCATTAATATTCGTTCGATTACAAGCACACGTACGCCGAGCACGTGCGTTTGAGTTGGGTGGGCTCTTGTGGGGGAATTTGCAAAGTTTGGCAACGGAAATTGTGGGTGCATTAATCGTACGTTGTGTTTGATCGAGATTCGGATTTTAAAATCCACTTTTCAATCAGTGACGCCTGTTTTTTAACCAGATAATGCAAATTAAATTGGTTTTAAGCGTTTAGTTTTTTTTATAAATCTCAAAAAAGAGTTCGTTTATTGAAGAACAACATTCGAATCTCATGTACAATATGCTTGCAATTACTTAGAGATATTAGCTGTGATCTTACTAGATCTCCGAGTTTTATGCAAGGATATTGATTTCTTCTAATTACATACAGTACAAAACATGGCCAATGGGGTGATATTAGTACCATGTGTGTCTTGTATAAAGAACTACAAGATGTAAAATAAAATATTGAAACCATACTAAAGGAATAATTTGTCATACAATTAATACATTTGTTTCGAGTAGTAATCAATTGGAAATAAAGTATAAGTTTAAGAAAGTATCAGTAAATTTGAAACTATTGCTTGTGACAGATACCCTAATGTGCGATAATTAAAGTGAGAGTTTCTACAGCGATCGATACTTAAATCTACTTATGGAATATTCTCAACATGATGCAATTTGTGCACCATTTTAATGTACCATGCACGTTTGCATACACGGAACCGATGCAATCTCGAGGCACGCAAATTATTGGCCACGAATTGTACGAGCTGCGAGTGTTTTTCAAAAATAAACCTTCATTGTCCCTCTCTGCCGGTTGGCGTGAATTTAGTTCCAATTAGCGTGCGAAACAATTGAAACCATAGCTCGATTGGAGCCTCCGGGGTACGCCACGAAACTCGGTTGCCAATGGTTTTGCACTTTCTCAATGGTGCTCGATGATTTTAATCACATTTGCACCGCCACCGCGTTGTGCATCGGTGCAACCATCAGCTGTAAGCCGATTGCGAGTCCGCTGTCCTGATTACTCCCCGGGCATAAACATTTCCTACATCGCGGTAAGCTATGGGGTACGATTTTCCCACCAGCTTTTTCCAGCGGGTGTTCGCGACCACTACAGGTCCGGTTCGAGCGATCTGTATTTCAACGCCATCCTTGATCGGTCAGTAGTGGTTAAGCTTCCCGGTGGATGGCTAAACTAGACTTTGGTGGTTGCTTATGGCAACGAGTCATCCTTTCGGAGGCATGCTTGGAGGCGATTCAGGTGATTAAAATTTTAACCGCTGGTTAGATTCTCACTTAGCCGATTTATGCGATCGCTTAGCCCAAAAAGTTACGTAAATTACGTTCCTTTAAGTGGAGCTCAAAAAGCCAAGTGTCCTTTCAGCAGGAAATCTGCTCATAATCTACGCAACGCGATAACAAGCTGTACACAAATCTTTCTTCCCACTCACAGGGCGCGTCAATCAATTCCGCATTTCCGCGGCCAGTGTCATTAATCGCCTTGGAAAGCGCCATTTAATTACGGCTTCCGCACCGAGACGGACGAGTTCGCGTACACACTCATCAGCGTGAGCGGCAACCGTTGTTAATTCGTTGATTATCGTCAATTATTTCGTCTAATAATGAGTAATTAGCGTGCATGATTGCAGAGGCACTCATAAAGGCGCAAGGAACCGCCGGTTCCGTGAAAGGCCAACACGAAATCCTCCATTTGCGAATGTGTTTGTTGACTGAATGTGTGAGAATTAACGAGCGCATTTGCCGGGGTTTGTCGGGAGCAAATGGGAATTTGAGTGCACTGCTCATAAATTTCCCGATCGATCGGTTGAAACCAGCGAACTGTGGAAAAGCTTAATTATAAATTCTAGTTTTGTTGAACATTTACTATAATTTAATAATTTACTTTTAATCATAAAAGAAACACTGGAAAAATTTGAATGTCAAATCACAATGTTTTTAAGAATTTTCAGAATTTTCTCATTCATCTGGTGATGATGAACGATGCATAACCATTCGATATAATTTTTGTTATACAATGAGCTCTGTTGTGAGCAAAGTAGGAACTCGTGAATTCAATTGCTAATCTCGGAGGAGTGCTTCGTTATAAGCATTATAAGAATTATAGTCTATGATGGTTGAGCAACGGTAGTCAATTGAAAACAAATTATACAAACCACTTGATGAGAGTGTTTTCCATGGATGTATGAAGAGAAACAACGAAAAAGCTGTTTAAAACATCCATTGATACTTTATTCGGATTAGTTTTATCATCCGTGAATTATCCTTAAACAAGCTGTTTTTCAAATTCTCGATAAAGGCGCTCATAAACAAATATAATCCAATCAAAAAAATTACTCGAATTATGCAAACAACATCCGTGCAAACACATTTGCTTCATCCACGAGTGTCCTCCATCAAATTCGAATTGCGAAATTGGATATTCATTATTTGTGCCCGATGCCACTTCGCTTCGTAACAAAGTATCACCCTTACCGGGAAAAGTTTACATGCTACGAATTAATGTGGTGCTCGTGAATCGAAGAGGAATGAAAAAACCTGCACAAAAAATACCCCATGCATGGGGAAAACTTTGCTGACTCTTCGTTAGGGCACAGTATCGTCATTATCATACCCCAGCAGACAGAGTGGAGCATCCCGCAGTGTTTATGCCATCGATGGTGCAGTTTTTTTTTTATTTCTGTGCGCTCTCTCCTGTACTTCTCGCTAACTCCATATTCACAGCCCGATGTTCGACGATGCGATAAATTTTTAACGATCCTCCCGGGGGCGGGCAGCTCGGAAAGTTTCCCGAATAGTTTCAAATACGTCCTTTTTTCCATGTTTCCACGTCGAGCGGTTTTTTTAAGCTTTCCTAACTCAACCGTTGTCGTCCATCCACGCGGGCTGTTCGTGGTATTTGAGGGATAGATAGGTTGAATCCTGCGTCGGACTAAAAAAAAAAATAACAGAGAAAGTTGACAACAATTTACAGCCGGTTAAAGGTAGTTATCCCACCAGGCCAGCTGGTGGGACATTGCATTATTTATAACTCCGCAAGTCACCGGACTTCTGGAGTCATGTTTGCGCCCCTTCCGGAATTCTCACTATCTTTCTCTCTCTCCCTTTCTAGCTGTCTCTTTTGCCGGGTGATGTAACCTCCCCGTAAGCGTTGCATACGTTATCGGAGAGATAGCGATTCCGGATCTTCCTGCCTGGGGGAATTTGTGGAGAACGCGTATACGCAAGCGAGCTTTTGGGCGCGTCGGTCGCGTGATCACAGGAGCAAGTTTTATGATTTATTCGATATCGTTTCGCTCGGTTACATTCGACGGAATTTTATACCAGCCAAGCGGCTTACGTTCGTGTTTGCCAGGGTCCTTTAATTTGTGTACCCTGCACGGTTGCACAGGGTTAGAAAGCTAAATTTGGGGTCCCAAAAGAGCATATGTTTTTTTTCTCAACTATTTCACAAAATAATTTCATACTCGATTTAAATGTTTATCGGTAAAGTCTGACAAAATTTGTTTCATTGCCAGGACAAAATTAATGTTATATTGCTTTTTTTACCACTTGTTTCGATAATCTAATTTTAATGGCTTCCCATTAAAAAAAATACTTTAAGTAATTTTGGTTTTCATTTTCCTGTATGCACGACATACGTGGGGGTGAAGTATCCAAATTGGATTCGCGTAAATCCTGGAATCCATCCCCCACACATCTGCGTCTTCCGCGGGGTTACTCGCGCGACCGTGACCATATAATTGACATTCCTGGCGCCTGTAAAAACATCAAAGCTACGGTCGGTCGTGCCGTTTGACGCAGACCATTTTGAGGCGAAAGTAAAATCGCATAAAAAAAACCACCCGCCGGTGTTGCCGACACGCATTTCGGCGCCCTTATTAGCGCCCATTTAACGAAATATCTGCCTGTGCGAGAGAGAGAGAGAGAGAGAGAGAGAGCGAAGACGTGAAAAAGCGCCGAAAAAAAAGCAACTCCTACTTGGAACAAACATCCCGCTCACATTCCACGTACAGCCAGGACACGCACGGTGGAAAAGGTGCAATTTGTTCGGTAAACTAATTATGCTGGGTTAAACAAAACGAAACCAAACCAAAAGGCAGAAAAAATAAAAACAACGCTGCCATCCGTTTTCATCATCCGAAGGGCCGGTTTTGTTGCGTATATCAAACGAACCGAACGAAGCGCGACCCGTTTAGCGGTTAAGGGTTTACCGAAGCGCTAACCTCCCTAACAAGGTGGGAGCTATTTTTTTTTTTGGTGTATTTGGCTTTGCCTGGCCCATCTTTTTTTCGGTCTCTGTCTGGCCAAATCGGTTACCATGCGGAAGGGCCATTTTTTATCTGGTACAAACGTGCGACAACTTCACGATTCGCGGGCTAATTTGTCAAATTGCGTTTCATCACTGGGTGGGCTTACGTTTTCCTGGGCGTGGGCGTGAGAGAAAGGTCCCTTTCTCACTCTCAACTGCCCGTGAAGGACGCCGAACGGAAGCGGTACCGAGTGTACCCATTCATGGAAGCCTCTAAGCGATGCCGCAACTCTACACCCACAAGTGCAAGACCATTCGAGGTTGGAAAAGGTATTAAATAGTAATTACATTTTTCGTCAAACTTTCCCATTTGTGCGCCCCTGCCCATAGCAGCTTCGGTATTGCTGACTAACACACACAAAAAAATATGGAAGAACAACACTCTCCAGCTTCACGAGCTGTGTGCAAAAAGCCGCTACAGATTTGTGGGTTCGCTCCTACGCCCTACATCCACGCCATGCACCGTACGCAGGTTCCGTTTGCAGTTGTGTGCAGCCCCAACGTGGAAGGGTTGCCCGTTCCAATTAGTGGAACTATTTTTTGCTGTTGTTTTATGCAACACTTTTACTTATTACAGCGCGTAACGGCAGCTGGAAACTTTCCTCTTTTGTGACTGGGCTGAGCTGAGTGTGAAGTTTTCCAATTTTCGAATCTGACGACATTCGTGCGGTTTGCTGAACGTGTGACGGACGGTGGTAGAAAGCTCCGCAAAACTCATCATCCATGGTCACAAATGTTTGGAAAGGGTTTCTTTTTTTGTTGAATACAAAAAATGCGAAATATTATTTTTGTTTGTGGAAAATGAGCGCCTCAAATTGACCGGTAAAAAAGCAGCCCTTTTTAAGGCGAAAATCTGCAAACAATGTCCTCAACACCCTGAAAGATATACAATCCGGGCATCCTGGCCGCTGGCCGTGCTATTTACCGAAGAGGTGTGAACTTTCCTTTTCTTAAGTGTCAAGCGGTGTTCTCGATTCCGACCCAGGAGACGATGAGGGTCGTAGACGATGAGGGCTGATAAAAAAATGAAATAAAACAATCTTACGAACTTCGTCCTGCGAACCTCCCGGAGCGGTTCCGTACTGTTTAGTTTAGCTTCTTTTTTTTTGTTCGTTTCGTCACCCATTCACCATTCGAAGTTAGTTTTAAGCGGTACGGTTATTTGTACGGACAAATAAGCCCGCTGGCAGGGTGACATTTAAACTTTGGACCGTAGCTGTCCCGCCCGGTGCAGCCACCTTAAAAGGGCGGTATTGTGCTTTCGCGATTCTTTTGCACCTTGCAAAGCAAAGACTGTGGGAAGGTTGCGTCTCGTTTTCCCGTCTCTAACTGAAAGTAGTTTCCCGGCGGAACTGGAGCGCCAACTGCACCAATTGATTAAACGGACGGCCCGTGCGAAAGTCCTGTCCATCCTGCCGCTTGAGATGGTGGAATGAGTGAAAGAGATATTGATGGCACGAGCGCATCCCTTCGTGTTCTGGGCGCTTCCGATGCAGTGTACGAACATAAGTACGGATATAAATCAAAGGAAAACAGCAATACGTAGCAGTTCCGCTATTCTGGAGAATCCAATGCACAATGCAATAAAGGAATGGAATTATGCTTTCCCATCCGGGATGGCGTGTGTCATTTGTTTTATTTATAGAGTTTTACTTAGATTCAAGTTTACTTCACTACTAAAGCAGTATTTAGAAAAAAGGTTGACACGTTTTAGGTCTGGATGGAGTGGTTTTTTTCTTTCTTTTTCAAGCCAATACACAAATGAAAACTTCAGTACCTATCAATAGCTTTAATCGAGAATCGAGAACTGCATTTTTCTAATTGCTGGACACAAGGTTTGAGGTTCAAATGTTCGAATCAATCAGGGAGTCGTACTTGTATTTATTTAACAGGAATTCATCAATGCAGCTCATTGCACATTCCTTTTGCTTTCGTCATCAATAGTCGGTAGCACTTTCGCCAATCCCATCAACGATTCTACGGTTTCCATCACACTGTGGGACAGGATTGACGCCTCCGTCGGTTGGATTTTTACGTATGATCCGCTTAGGTGTGCTTCATTTTTTACCATTCGCCCCAGCTGCAACAGATCTATATGCTGCCCATCCATTACTGATGAAGGTGATATCGATGTTGTGGATTTTTTTCAAATTAAAATCAAAAATGATACACAACATTCCAGTACTCGTAAGCATTATTACTTCCTTCGGATGCCGAATTATTAACGAATAGCGGCAACATAAAAAATACATTACAATAAGCCAAACCACTCAGTTTCCGCTTTTGGCTAATAGATTCTCTCCATGCCGGTCGGGTCGCATCGCTAGCAGGAGTTATCTGCACGTGCTGGAAAATTTATGCCAGATCGTGTGCAATTAAAGTGAGACATAAATTTAATTAAAATAGCAAATAAATTACACCCATATCTCGCGCCCGTGCCTTTGACCATCGCAAACGGACAGCCGAAATTCGACCTTCCCTTACATGGAAAAAGAGAGCGAGAGCGAGAGAGAGAGAGAGAGAGAGAGAGAGAGATAAAACGAAAAAAGAGAACCTTTCCTGCGTTCCATGGACAAACGCGAATCATTATTTTGTGTTTCGAGTTGTGTGCTGTTTTTCTTCTTTTTTGGCAATAATTAAATTTCCAAAATTTCTGCCTTCGATGCAGCTGCATACCAGCGAGGGTGTAATATAGTATTTTAATTGTTTTAAATTACGAGATGTTTATCTTCGCTCATGCTCTGCAGCAGATGAAAGCATGGAAATCATGCGATTGTATTGAATAATTTCTGTTTGAAATAATCTTAATATAGGATAAATTAGAACAAAATTTGTTATGTTCTATTGAGCTCTATAAAGCACATAAAACGTTAACATAATGCATTGTGTTTGATAACATATTCAAGCAACTTTAACGTCTATCAAAGCCATTATTATGTCTCAAGGCCAACTACGATGGAACAGACGCTTGCTGTCGATTGCAAAAGCCCGGCCCAAGCTAATTGCCATCGTCGGTGCATGAGGCTGAAAACAACTCGATAAAAAGCATCGCTCTTAATTAGGGATATTCATAAAAATACTTTCCGTTTTGTTGTTTTTCCCATCCTGGGAAACCGCCGAGTGTGTTCCATGCGATCCCGAACCGTTTCTGACGCATACGCTGATGGAAAATGGAAAATGTGAATTATTGACTCGTTTCAATGAAAATGGTAATGTGGCACCCTGACGCTCCATTCTCGCATGTCCTACCGACGGTGCTGTTTTTTATGGACCTTAAACCAAGATAGGGGCTATTGTCGATAGGGAAAAAGGGAAAAGAAATAAATCCTTTACATAGACAAGTGGCACTTGCATTGTCACCGTTGTGCCTATCATCGTTTTCACAATTTTCCCGCGGGCGTAGTGCACTCGACGTAATTTGGAGTAGCAATTTTTTTGCGTTTCGACCGGTGTACCAAAACCGGAATGAAGGGCAATTACGTTTTGCCTTTATGAGCCACTGGATGAAATATTAATGACGGGGGTGGTGCTCTATACCGGGAGGATGAATTTTTCGCCCATTCAACCATACAGCAGTGAAAGGAAAAACGCCATGCAGTCATCCGGGAAACACGTTACAAAAACAACAACTGAAGATAAATGGCTTTATTATAGTTATTCGCCGGTCATTTCGTGTAGGGCCAAGTGATTTTCCGCGAAAATCTGCCTGCACAGCATCCGGCTAACTTTGCCTGCGATGGCTATTAATAGTCTAAAAGGATAATCGTGGAGAAAATCCTCTACCCGTAGTGATTGAGCATTTATTTTTATCATTCGTACGTACGCATCATCGTGTCCATGCGTCACAACCTCGGTGGTTGTCACTTTTCAGTCCTGTTTTATCCGCCTCCGCAGGCTGAGATACACCGCACCCATCAGTAGCACGATCCAGCAGAGTAGGGCCAACAGATCGTACCCGTAAGCGAGATCTGGTATGGACATGAACTCGAGGTAGCGCTTCAGCTGGCGAAAGTAGCAGAACACCTCCGGGCAGTCGAGGTCAGGCCGGTCGAAGCCGTAGATCGCGTGGATGGCACCCTCGAAGGCGTACCGAACAAACGATACGTACTGGAGCGGCCGCAGAAGGATGCCGATGTCGCGCAGTGGTATAAAGATACCCGAGAACAGGGATGCGGGTATCAATATCAGTATGGCTAGAAAAACGGCGTTCTGGGCGGAGAATTCGCTGCCAAGGAGCAGCCCGAGCATCTGCGAGATCCACCCGAATAGTAGGCAAACCAGCGCGAACCTTCCGATTCGGAGCCACTCGAACGGCTGCGAGGTGAAGTAGTACACGAGCATGAAGAACACCGACGAAGACAGGATCTGGTTTTCGGGGAGAAAGAAAGATTAATAGGACACCTAGTCTAGCGTAGCTCGGAGTAAAGGTTGCACTACTACGAATGGCTTACCAGGGTGGGCAACTCGACTACGATTTTGGCCAAATAGTACGCCCGCAGGGAATACCAATTATTTTTGCTCTCCAGCACGAAGCAGGCTGATTCGCGTGGGTCTGAAAGTGAAATTGAAAGTTAGTGCAAATCACACAAACAAAAATTAGCCAGAGGACTGTCAAATGTCCAGCAGTCTACTCACAAATCAGCACCGCGGAAGTGATGCTTGTGAAGAAAATGGCGTACAGGTTGATGATCAACACGGCGGTGTTGGCCAGGATGCGATCGGCGTTGTTACCGGTGTTGTAGAACGCCACGCTCGTGATGAGTGCAATGACGATGTTGATGAGAATGCGTGCCTTAAATTGGTACTGAAGAAACGAAGGAAAATATACTGCACTATTGGTGCATTTCGGGCTAAACTTATTGGACCAATTCATGTACCAAAAAGGTCCTTTTTCACTTGAACATATCGACTAGAGATCGTGTTGGTTTGCATAAAGATAAACAACAGGTAACTTTTTAGCACAAATCAATTCAATCTTCATTCTGCTTCCAGAAGCGTTGTGTAGAAATCCGTTAGAATGCTTTCCCTTCACGTGTTTCATCGATTGATTGAAATTTTTTGCAATATCCTCGGAAAAACATTCCAATTGAAATCAAATCACCACATTGAATTTTCCATGGAAATGATTTCCGTTTCTTGACGCGTGGACAAACAGAAACAAACCTAAATTAATACTATTGTTTCCATTACGTAGCAGATAACAGCGCAGGAAGTTAAAAACGTCCCTTTGTGCGTTTGAGAACCACTCGAACACTTTCCACTTTCACACTTGCTGGCGTTGCAATAATGACACTTATTCGGCTTAGGTTCAACGTGTCCGTTACTTACCGAGTCCCGTAGCGTACACCGGGTCGTCCGACGAAGCAACACTCGCAGCTGCTGAAGCGTAGTCAGTGCGTATCGCTGGTAGCCTCCATCAAAGCTTGGCTCCACCGCCAACTGGGGTGGGTTACTCTTAAAAATGTCCTGTTCCTGTTCCATCACTAACCGACTCAATCGTTTGTCCTCCTGATCGAGGCTAGCCACTTCGAGCGCGTAATCAGCCGGATTGTGCGAAACGGGACACTCGAGTCCGAACCGAGCGAAATACGTCACCATGGCCGAAGTTGGTCCGCTGTAGATTCGCCGGCCCTTCGCTAGCACGTACAGATCGTCAATCAGCAGCAGCTGCTGAGAGTTCGGCTGATGGATGACGCAAGCGATTACGCGACCACGCTCGGCGAGCTGCTTAACATGCGCCAACACCTGCTGAGCAGCGACCGTGTCAAGTCCGCTTGTAGGTTCGTCCAACAGCATCACTTTCGGATCGGACAGCAGCTCGAGTCCGATCGAGAGTCGTTTCGCTTGACCACCGGACACACTACCCGTGAGAGTGTCCGCACATTCTACCAGACCCAACACCTGCAGTAGCTCACACACTCGCGCTCTTCGTTGGTCCCGATCAGTTGATGATGGCAGCTTGAATTCGGCCGCGTAGTTTAGGCTCTCCTCGACGGTTAATGCTGGCCACAGGCACACTTCCTGCTGGGTATAGGAGATGATCTTGCGACTCCGTCGTTCCGATAGTCGCTGTCCGTCCACTCGTAGCTGACCGGTGACGTTGGCTTTCCTGTCGAAAGCACACACTGTTATGACTGCGAGACTGATTCCCAAGGATATTTACTTGAATCCACTGAGCACGTTCAGTAGCGTCGACTTCCCAGCACCTGATGGGCCCATGATGCCCACCAGTCGACCAGATCGGAACGACCCGGATAGATTATTCAAGATGGCGGTGTGTGTGCGATCTGTCGAGAATTAAATATTATGTAACAAGTCTAAATATTGCATCTGCAAAATACTAAATCAAGACACAAGACAACAAGGCTAAAATATTGCGTAACAAAACAAAGGCTAAATATAACTGCACCTACTTACCATGCCAATGCTTCACGCAATACGACACGTTCTGAAAGGACAGCTCAAACTCGCGCGGTCCTTTAATGCACAACGGTTCCAGTTGAATTTTTTCTTCGAGATCGCGCTCCATTGGTGTGTTCGATGCAATGTTCCTGGGATGACTGGTAAAGATTGCGGATTTTGGCGGCTACCACACCGATAAGGTCTTCGTCGATCGACTGCATCCGTGCAGCGTGTTTTTGGCGGAGCTGTAGTGCGTACTGGTGCAGCATTAAAAACATATGCTCCCATGCTGCCATGCAGTTCGTTCGTTATCAGGAATTTAGAAAGCACAAACACACCGATTATTTTTTCCCGACGAGCAAACCGGCGCAAACAAGAACAATCTCCGTTTCAAAAAAACAATTGGCAAGCTGGGGGTTGAAAAGTAACTGCGTGCAAAGTGGATACAAAATTTGGTCGAAACCTGTGATAATGCTAACCTTTTAGTTTCCATTCCGATCAGGGGGTTCGAGTTTTGAGAATGAATACCACAGTTGAGAGGTGACGCACCCTCTCAGCAGTAGAGCGATTTGCGATTGACGGGTCTAATGTAGCACTCGGTGGTCATTAGCGGTAGCCTTCGCGATTAGGAATTCGCGAATTCAGATCAGATCTTTCAACATATTGCCCCCCATTCGTGTACAACAACTTCGGCAGTTCGTTTGCGATGGTCAAAGGCGCATTCGCGAGATAAGGGTATAAAGATAGGTATTAGACAACTAATCTTATACCTATTCTTATACCCATATCGCGTGCTCCCTTGCATGGAAAACGAGAGAGAGATAAAAAGAGAAAGAGAGTGTGAGAGAGAGATAACGAAAAAAAGATAACCCATCCTGCATTTCGTGGACAAACGCGAATCATCATTTTGTGTTTCGAATTGTGTGCTACAGCATCGAGAAGCAAGCGAATCTGATTGTATTAAACTTTAGATTGTGATAAATTATGAACTCTAGCTGAATGTGGATAAATTATGTTCTGTTACATGTGTTATTGTGAATTTGATCTCTATAAACCACGACCAACATTAAGATAGATCTTTGTGTTTGATGAAATTAATATGTCTCAAGGCCAACTACGATGGAACAGACGCTTGTTGTCGATTGCAAAAGTCCGGCCCAAGCTAATTGCCATCGTCGGTGCATGAGGCTGAAAACAACTCGATAAAAAGCATCGCTCTTAATTAGGGATATTCATAAAAATACTTTCCGTTTTGTTGTTTTTCCCATCCTGGGAAACCGCCGAGTGTGTTCCATGCGATCCCGAACCGTTTCTGACGCATACGCTGATGGAAAATGGAAAATGTGAATTATTGACTCGTTTCAATGAAAATGGTAATGTGGCACCCTGACGCTCCGTTCCCGCATGTCCTACCGACGGTGCTGTTTTTTATGGACCTTAAACCAAGATAGGGGCTATTGTCGATAGGGAAAAAGGGAAAAGAAATAAATCCTTTACATAGACAAGTGGCACTTGCATTGTCACCGTTGTGCCTATCATCGTTTTCACAATTTTCCCGCGGGCGTAGTGCACTCGGCGTAATTTGGAGTAGCATTTTTTTTGCGTTTCGACCGGTGTACCAGAACCGGAATGAAGAGAAATTACGTTTTGCCTTTATGAGCCACTGGATGAAATATTAATGACGGGGGTGTTGCTCTATACCGGGGGGATGAATTTTTTGCCCATTCAACCATACAGTTGTGAAGGGAAAACGCCATGCAGTCATGCGGGAAACACGATACAAAAACAACAACTGAAGATAAATGGCTTTATTATAGTTATTCACCGGTCATTTCGTGTAGGGCCAAGTGATTTTCCGCGAAAATCTGTCTGCACAGTATCCGGTTTACATTGCCCGCGAAGGCTATTAATAGTCGAAAAGGATAATCGTGGAGAAAATCCTCTACCCGTAGTGATTGAGCATTTATTTTTATCATTCGTACGGACGCATCATCGCATCCTTGCGTCACAACCTGGATGGTTGTCCCTTTCAGTCCTGTTTTATCCGCCTCCGCAGGCTGAGATACACCGCACTCATCAGTAGCACGATCCAACAGAACAGGGCCAACAGATCGTACCCGTAAGCGAGATCCGGCATGGACACGAACTCAAGGAAGCGCTTCAGCTGGCGGAAGTAACAGAACACCTCCGGGCAGTCGAGGTCAGGCCGGTCGAAGCCGTAGATCGCGTGTATGGCACCCTCGAAGGCGTACCGAACAAACGATATGTACAGGAGCGGCCGCAGAAGGATGCTCGCGTCACGCAGTGGTACAAAGAAGCCCGAGAACAGGGACGCCGGTACCATTATCAGGATGCTGACGAAGACGGAGTTCTGCACGGAAAGGGCGCTGCCAAGGAGCAGCCCGAGCATCTGCGAGATCCACCCGAATAGGAGGCAAACCAGTGCAAACGTTCCGATTCGGAGCCACTCGAACGGCTGCGAGGTAAAGTAGTACACGAGCATGAAGAACACCGACGAGGATAGGATCTGGTTTTAGGGGAGAAAGAAAAATTAATAGGACACCTAGTCTAGCGAAGATGGGAGTGAAGGTTGCACTGTTACGAATGGCTTACCAGGGTGGGCAACTCGACTACGATTTTAGCCAAATAGTATGCCCGCAGGGAGTACCAATTATTTTTGCTCTCCAGCACGAAGCAGGCCGATTCACGTGGGTCTGGAAGTGAATTCGAAAGGTAGTGTAAACCACAACCAAACAAAAAATAGAATCTGGAAAAGGACTGACACCAGCCTAGCAAACTACTCACAAATCAACACAGCAGACGCGATGCTTGTGAAGAAAATGGCGTACAGGTTGATGATCAGCACAGCGGTGTTGGCCAGGATGCGATCCGCGTTGTTACCGGTGTTGTAGAACGCCACGCTCGTGATGAGTGCAATGGCGATGTTGATGAGAATGCGTGCCTTAAATTGGTACTGAAGAAACGAAGGAAAATATACTGCACTGTTGGTGCATTTCCTTCTGGGTGCACTAAAATAATTCATGGACTGAAAAGATCCTTTTTCACTTGAACATAATGACTAGGGAGAGTGTTGGTTTGCATAAAGTTTCTCGATGAAAAACTAGATTACAAAAAACATCATGGTTTTCTGCACGGGCTTTGTAACATCGGATACTGTCCAGAAAATAGAACAGTTAACTTTTTTACCCATAAAAATACTACACTAGTTCAGCAGAATTGTTGCACCGCATAGAAGTTAGCACAAAAGCAATTCAATCTTCATTCTGCTTCCAGAAGCGTTGTGTAGAAATCCGTTAGAATGCTTTCCCTTCACGTGTTTCATCGATTGATTGAAATTTTTTGCAATATCCTCGGAAAAACATTCCAATTGAAATCAAATCACCACATTGAATTTTCCATGGAAATGATTTCCGTTTCTTGACGCGTGGACAAACAGAAACAAACCTAAATTAATACTATTGTTTCCATTACGTAGCAGATAACAGCGCAGGAAGTTAAAAACGTCCCTTTGTGCGTTTGAGAACCACTCGAACACTTTCCACTTTCACACTTGCTGGCGTTGCAATAATGACACTTATTCGGCTTAGGTTCAACGTGTCCGTTACTTACCGAGTCCCGTAGCGTACACCGGGTCGTCCGACGAAGCAACACTCGCAGCTGCTGAAGCGTAGTCAGTGCGTATCGCTGGTAGCCTCCATCAAAGCTTGGCTCCACCGCCAACTGGGGTGGGTTACTCTTAAAAATGTCCTGTTCCTGTTCCATCACTAACCGACTCAATCGTTTGTCCTCCTGATCGAGGCTAGCCACTTCGAGCGCGTAATCAGCTGGATTGTGCGAAACGGGACACTCGAGTCCGAACCGGGCGAAATACGTCACCATGGCCGAAGTTGGTCCGTTGTAGATTCGCCGGCCCTTCGCTAGCACGTACAGATCGTCAATCAGCAGCAGCTGCTGAGAGTTCGGCTGATGGATGACGCAAGCTATTACGCGACCACGCTCGGCGAGCTGCTTAACATGCGCCAACACCTGCTGAGCAGCAACCGTGTCAAGTCCGCTTGTAGGTTCGTCCAACAGCATCACTTTCGGATCGGACAACAGCTCCAGTCCGATCGAGAGTCGTTTCGCTTGACCACCGGACACACTACCCGTGAGAGTGTCCGCACATTCTACCAGACCCAACACCTGCAGTAGCTCACACACACGCGCTCTTCGTTGGTCCCGATCAGTTGATGATGGCAGCTTAAACTCGGCCGCGTAGTTTAGGCTCTCCTCGACGGTTAATGCTGGCCACAGGCACACTTCCTGCTGGGTATAGGAGATGATCTTGCGACTCCGTCGTTCCGATAGTCGCTGTCCGTCCACGCGTAGCTGCCCGGTGACGTTGGCTTTCCTATCGAAAGCACACACTGTTACGAAGCCGAAAGGCTGCGAGACTGATTCCCAAGGATATTTACTTGAATCCACTGAGCACGTTCAGTAGCGTCGACTTCCCAGCACCTGATGGGCCCATGATGCCCACCAGTCGACCAGATCGGAACGACCCGGATAGATTCTTCAAGATGGCGGTGTGTGTGCGATCTGTCGCGAATAAAATATTGCGTAACAAGACATTTTAAAAAAGGAAAAGGCTCCATAAAACTGCACCTACTTACCATGCCGATGCTTAACGCAATACGACACGTTCTGAAAGGACAGCTCAAACTCGCGCGGTCCTGGAACGCGCAACGGTTCCAGTTGAATTTCTTCGAGCTCGCGCTCCATCAGTGTGTTCGGTACGATGTTCCTGGGATGACTGGCAAAGATTGCGGATTTTGGCGGCTACCAAACGAGCCATACAAGAACAACCACACCGATAAGGTCTCCGTCGATCGACTACGATCGTTGCGGCTTGATTTTGGCGGGGCCGAAGTGTGTGCTGGTGGATCATTCAAAAATTATGCTCCCATGCTGTCATGCAGTTCGTTCGTTATCAGGAACTTACAGAGCACAAACACATCGGTTATTTTTGCCCGACAAGCAACAGGAGCAAAAAAGAACAGCCTCCGTTTATTTACGATCCATGTTATCGTGTCTCGGGGGATCAGCTGGGGGTTGAAAAAAAGCTGCGTGCTGAAAGTGGACGCCGTGATGGAGGTGAAATTTGGGTGAAACGTGTGATAATGTTAACCTTTTAGTTTCCACTCCGATCAGGAGAGTTTTAAGAATGAATGCCACAACTGAGAGGTGACGCGCCCTCTCAGTAGCATGGCGATTTGCTATCGACGGGTCTAATCTATCACTCGGTGGTCATTAGCGGCAGCCTATGGGAATTGGGAATTCGCGCCAAAGACACGCGATCAGGTCAGACAGTGTTTAAACATGATTAAATGGTTCGACAATCCGGTGGACTTTGCTTCAATGAACACCCGATGCAATCTTCAGGAGGGGCACATTCTTTCAACATTTTGCGCCCCATTCGCGTGCGGAGACCATTAGTTAATATTTTTATGATTATTGATATGGTGCAGGTTTGTTTTTACATTTGTGCCAGCCTTTTTATTGTGCTGTTAATAACACAGCTAGATACGATTTTTCTTACCACACTATGAACGCAATCATAAGCTTCTTATATATGTATGTTTAACAGCATCCATCTGTCTTGTGATTTTGAGGCTGACAGATGCACATGATCAGCTGTCGGCTTCCGAATAATGCATTGCCAAGAGCTCCAAACGTAAGTTGCTATTTTTGGATTGCTGCTCCCGGTGAAACTGAAGCGCAAATGCACCTATAGTATTAAATTCGGTGCCAAAATTAAACGCTAGGCCCGTTCTGGACGCAACGATGGTGCAAGGAGTGAGAAACAAAAAATAGGTCGACACAAGAGCCTTGCTGGGCTTGAGCGGTCTTGTGCCTCATGCCGGGACACTTCTGCAAGCTTCTACTCAAACATTAGCAAACATGAAATGAATGGGAACAGCAATCTGCATGGCCTGGTAGCCTTCGGGTTCTAGCCGGCATCGAAACCGAATCGTAACCGAATGTAAACAGTGTGTCGGAAATGCTACGAGTGATGTTTGGGTGGAAGAACAGCACCAGCGTATGGCATTAGAGCGGTTTTTACGGTCGACACAAACATGCAAAATTGTTGACAAAGGATGAGTTAAGGGAAAGATGAACATGAAAAAACTCGCACATATCCTCCCCCAGTGGGATGCTTTATTCGAGACGGGATCGTTAAAACGGACCACCAAAGATCTAGAGAGGCAAATCAACACAAACGTTTCAGCACGATTGCTAATGCGGTCAGCACCGGTGGACTGAGCAAATAAGGGACCTCCAGAGCTCGTCTTCGGCAGCCAGAATGCGTTGGAGGATTTGGGAAATCATAGCTGCCTCAAGAATAGCCAGGAGGTGGTTTTGTAATCTCCACTCATTTATGCACGCAACATCGAGTCGACTAACGTCACGGGGCCACTAGACTTGCCTGGATCGCTCCCAGGCGACACAAAGCAGCTAGAACAAGCTGCACCCGCTGTGGTGTGCGGAAAAGTTTGTTTGCCCACCAGGGAAACAGACGACTGAGAGCGGTTTTATCGTGCATTGGTGTCGTTGCGTTGTGGGACCATTTTCACACCACCCGCTATTCATGAGCACTCCATGAAAATCTCTCCCTCCCTGTAGCGTGTAATACTCCCGCGAGGACCAACTCCCGGGTTCAGTGGGATGGGTGGCTTTTCCCGGGTGGTCGTCCAATTGCAATGGTTCAAGTCCTCCCAACCCCGGGGTGTGTTTGTTGATCCGTGCGCATATCGTATGCAAGATGGGTACTGCCGATAAAGAGATAATACTTTTACACATTTCCTATTCCGGCTTAGTGTAGCGGCTACCGGTTCGGGTGGTTTGCGCCATCACCAGGGCGGTCCCGCCATTTCAGGGATTTCGTGCGTTTCCAGAGCATGGGAAAGCGCAACAACACCAACGAGAGAAAAAAAACTCACCTGCAACGTCGATGATAAATTATCCCGCCCGCTGAACGCGTCCTTTCAGCGGGATTATCCGTGAAATCCGTACAGTTCCGGGTTGTCTGATCGCATTCGGGTGGCGCCACGATGGCGAGCGAACCGGTATTAGGGATTAGGAATATGATTTACGGAGTACGCTCTGTGCCACGTGCATGGTGATGCTGGACGATGTTACAAAACGAGCGCTTTGTTTCACGTTTTACAATGTTGATACCAAGGCGCTTCGCGCATCTTAGGTCAAGGACGAAGAGGCGTAGGGCCTATTGGATGCTGATCCTTAGAAAAACTTACAATACAGCAGAGGGTTGGGGGATCTAGTATAACCAATCGCTTATGATTACGAAAAAAATTACTAAAATTAACGATAATGCTTCGAAGTAAACTTCTCTACCACGCTCCATTTTAGTGAGCTTTGTTCATACAGCCGTTCGACGATTGATGCGCCGGGCAGCTTCGCGTATCCTTGACGATCCCTATGCCCATAAAGACGAAATTAATGTAAGCTGCTGAACGGATAATTCATTATATGCAACATCATGCATTCAGTTTTACTCAAAAATTTACTATTTGGTTCAATTGATCCTTAGAAATACAGGACATGTTTGATTACGCTTTAGCGTGTAGCCGTGAGTGCAGAAAATGACCCGTTTTCAGAAAACGTACCAAAAGCTTTGCGTTCATCCGTATGTTCATTCCATTCATCGTGAACGGTGTATCTGTCATCTGTGGCGCCGCATATACGCGTGTGATGTACACGTTCATCCACGCCCGCCGGAAAAGGTAGCCGCTTTTGTCGCGATGTTATTTTGACATTTCGATGTAAACATTCGAGCGGTGCAGACGTGTCGTTCCGCGCTCCGTGTCTTCGCGAGAATTTTGTTTTGATAACGTAGCGTTTGGTGAAAATGTGCGATTCGTTTACTGCCGATAGGTAATGGTGCTTGCGATGGATAACGTTACCGGGAAGAAACGTGTCACGAACAATCGAAACGTGTGTATCTAAGGTTTTGATGTTCTGTGGCAACAAAAAATAAACAACCCCGAAGTGTTCACGGGGTATGGCGGGTCGAGTGTAAATAAGTGCTGCACATGTTTGTCTTATCAACGATTGGTAATGCTCGTTCCGGAGCTATTCCATTGATAAGCCGCAAGTGAAGCTGTTGTGTCTGAAAATGCAAATTGTTTGCTTTCAAATTGTCGTCGGAGAGTGTTTGATGTGGTGTACCAGCTTTGTAGTGTTTGGTCGTGTTCGCACGTAAGACGAATTTTCGACCTCTGTTCCGATAACTCCGCTGTCGCCGCAGTTATCGTCGTTTTTGTAGAGGTCATTGGAGAAAGAAAAGAAACGTGGTGGCCGGTGTGTGACAGCTGAGTGATCGAAATGGAAGGATCAGCTGATGAAAAATCGATGTGTCTCCATCGAGTGCGAAGGACCGCTGTGGGAAGAACGAGCCTGCTGTGTTTGCTGCTGTTCATCGTCCATCAAGCGGCGGCGCAGCTTATAATCAATGTACAAAATCAGGTTAGTTAGTCCCTTATTGCCATTACGTGGAACGGTGTGACGATTTTGAGCTGTTCTTCATCAACTGTTAAAAACTTGTTGCTTTAAAATGCGCGCCTCGGAATGCCGAATCCGCGCACGATGGTTTTTAATTCAAGGATTGTTTTGACGCGAACAAAACAAAAACATACGAATGAAAAAAAAAACGTGCACCCACGTTTGACAAGCGGACGGCACAGTCGGACTGCCGAACGCGTCGTGCGATGCTTTTTTGCGATGTTTTCTGTGTCGTGTGATGGAAATCGCTCGCAGCTGCGAAAAAGTTCGCGTTTGTTTTCCCGAAGTGTTCCGATTCATGCCGGGTCGCGTTTGCTCAAGGATCACATTTTAAGGAAAACGAGCCTTTACTTCAAAGTGAATAAGATTTCATCTTTAAAACACCCGAAAGATTCATCGTATAGCGACATTGTTGATGTCGATTTACTCTCACTGAATCGATTTTTATTCCTTTTTTTATGCTACGCTCTGTAGATCGTTTTCTATGAGCAACAAAATCACGCTCTTCCTTCATAGACCATAAAACGTGGAGGAAGATTTACAAGCAATTATCGCTAATTAATAAGCACCTTTCGAGCTTAACGGTTATAGCTTTTCCTTCGTCACACACCCTAAAGATACCATCTGGGGTGTTGAAATTCTTTTAAAGCTTTGCTTTTTTTTCGCATCATCCTCCTTCTATCCCCGTAAAGGTGGAAAATATTGGCACGTTTTTCCACGTGTCCTGGATGGAGACAGATTGCTTCCGGGCCAATGGTGCTTTTGCTAATGTTTTCCTTTCGCCGCCTGGAGGTAGCCTTGTGCTTTTCTTAGAACTGATTATTTTCGTATCTTATTTGGACAACCGCTCCATCATACCGACGTATTCCCCAGGCACCGCCCTGCGTCCTCTGTTAGATCGCTGTTGCTTTCCCTAGCTCTCACCCTCTCACTCTCTCTTTTTGTTTTCCCCTGTTTTTGCTTTTACACGAGTGAAGCGTAAAAGCCTCCACGCGGTAAGGCACATTTCCCTCGGTAAGAAAACAACGCTACCGCCGCGTTTCTCGGATCAGGGTAAATTGTTAATTGAACCAAAATATCTCCAAGGTTCCTGGCTGCCGGGCATGGTACCAGAATAAACCCCGGCCCCACCGCGTTTGTGCTTAGCCAAATATTTGCCCAAATGTGGCTCCATTCCTGCTCGCCCCATTCGCCCGTATCCATCTCGGGTGGGCATTCACCGCAACGCCCGCACTCGGCGGAGGATTGTTCGAGTGTTTCGCTTTTCGTCCTGACTTTTTTTTTGATGTTCAGACATTTTATTTTTATTTTTGCCTGGCCCAACTCAGCAATCCCATTCATTCTTGGGCCGTCTTTTATGTGCGCGTATGCGGCCCAAAACCGATGCCGGCCGTGGTTGATCGGAGGCGGGCTTATCGATTATGCATTCGAGGCTGAAAAATTCCACGTACGGGATGGCACGTTTTTTGGCCGGCGATAAAGAATTAATGGGTAGCCGGGATACCCTCCGTGCCGGGAAGCGCAGGTTGCGGCACAAAACCGCCGAGATGGGAATTATTGCTCGTCCATTCCGATGCCTGACCGGGTGTGTAGCCGTTTTTGGGATGTTTCGGCTTCTTTATTTCGCGCTCTGGCTGTTTAAATGCCAATGCCGGGCGCGTCTGGCGCGAACTCGGTTCCATATGCGCCATTTGCGCGGGTTTAGAAGGGTACTTTTTGAATGAAGATAAAAGAAACCCCAATCAATAACCTGTGGTTATGTATTGCTCATATATGCGTTGTTTAAATTGTTATGTTTCCGATGCTAGCGAGCATCGTGAGCGCTTCCTTGTTCCATATCTGTCGTCATAGAAATCGCACAGTATCTCATCGATGCTATCAGGATGTTTATGGGCATGGTCGTAAAATAACACATCAGCACGCAGCTGGTAATTTCGACCAGTAATGGTGATGCACCCGCAGCACGCCTAAAGACTCCAAAGGACTCATGGCCAATGCTCCTCAACAGCCGGAAGTAATTGCCGGGCATTTTAATGTCTGTCTATAGTATTAAAACAGAAAAATAAACAACACTACCATCCACTCACCGAAGTTGTTATCCTTTGCATCCACACTCGCCTCTGAGACGATGCAGGGCCGTTTCGTAAAGTAGCATAATTAAATATCGATAACATTAATCTGCATAATACACGTAGGGTGGCTTTCGTGTGAGACCAACCAGCTTTCCCAAGCACAGCCACGGGTTGACCGGTTCTAGTTAGTTGGCGTAATTTATGGTTTGATGGAGTCCTCTTTTTTTTGAGGAGGCATAAGAAGATCCACCGACGAGCAACATCGACGTTGTTTTTCGTGCACTTCATTCACGGGTCAACAGCAACGGGCTCGTCGACGACTCGAGCACGGTGTAGCACATGGCTTTTCGCACACGTGTTCGTACACACCCGGCGGGGCATGGTTTGATGTAGGGCGAGACTGTGCCAACAAATAGTTTCCGTCGCTCCGACGGGCTGGCGGTGGACGGGCAGATTGGAAATAAATTAGTTTTTAGGGTCGGTCCCGTGGGATCGGTTTCAGCTCGGTGAAATGCGCCCAGAGCGGAGCCAATTCATCAAACAGCAATCACGCTTATGGAAGCAAAACATACGCGTTCGTGCAAAAATGAGAACATAAAAAAGCTCCGAAATGCAGCGTGCACAAATGTTGAAACATCGGCCACTCGATTCAATCGTCGTTGTGGGCTAAATATTCGCAGCGATAATGTAAACACTTCTGTGAAACGAGTGAGCGTGCTTCTAAATGTTCTCGCTCCAGTCGATTGATGAGATGGATAGTACTTTTTGCTATTCCCATGACGCTTAACGGCGTTGAGTCATCGTTTGGAAGCTTGTGCCATAACGTTTCGCATCGCAGCAACCTTCATCTAATTGCTGTTTAAAGATAACAAGGCCATTTAAAGCGACTGGTTGAAAAAGCAACCCTTAACCGATTACATGTTTTTGGGCGCCTGTTTGTAAGTGCTCTAAAATCGTAAATTTATTGCCACATGTTCGTCGGCTCATCTCCGGTTCCCATCGTCGATTGTGGCCGTAACCGCAACCACGTACTGGGCTCCGGGCGTTGTCAAGCTTGTCAATGTCAAAAACAAATGCATCCATCGTGTCGTGCGCCCTACCACCGCACACTCGACACTAATGCCGGTGGATTTCCTTCACCTTCTCATACTTCTCCTGCTTAGCTCCAGCACACGGACCAACGCTTCTTTCTCGGTTTCAGCACCCGGGCAACGTGCACGGGACTTCTGCGTGGGTAAAATATTGCTCCGTCGCTTTTTCGCCGATAAGTCGCCCACCAAATCGCGTCTGAGGCCACAATCAGGTGCAACTTTATCCCGCGCCACGCAGGAAGATGAGCCCGGCAATGAGGCAACGGTGGGGCGCTGTTTGTTCGAACATTTACGAATACACGTTTTCGGTGGCGTAGGCGATGCGTAATACTAAATAACGCTTTTCCTTCTCCCCCAACCGACCACCGACCGCCCTTTTTGCGGGCTGATGCCACCGCTTGGTACTGATTGGACGTGGCCACAAAATTATGGTGCTTCCTGCAGATTAGTGTACCGTTCGTGGGGGTGTTTTGCGGACGAGCCAGCCATCCGACGGGAGGTGGGTCCTTGAGGCGTGCGGGCCCATAGTGATTTGTTGCGTGGTTGAGACATTCGCCATCGTTCGGCGGTGGTCGGAAGCCGTCGTACGTGTCAGGATAAGTCAGCCGGGTCCGGGCGTCTGATTTTGGGGCCAATCCCAAATGGCCTGTGCTGGTGCTCGGTGATGCAAACGTCGATAGTGTGCGTTGTGCGGCTGGAAGTGAGTTCTTCAGGTCGAACGTGACGGTGCGCGATTGCCTGTCTGATCCGTGGGGGTGGGCGCTGTTTCCTTTTTTGCCTTGCTGCCCACCGCACGAGGCTGGTGGGATCTGTTTTTTTTTGTTGCGCCTGATTCCGTGTATCGAGTAACAGGCTTGTAACGAACGAACAAACGTGGGCAACCATTTGATACCTGGTGCGTTCGGAGGCCTCCGTGGCACGTCTGTGAACCACCTCCACGTCCACGATGGAAGAACAAGAATGCCAGCTAAAATGGAGCCTCGGGCGACTATAGGACGTTTAGTGTCAGAAAACGGAGAGAGCCAAAATCGTTGATCCCGGTGCTAAAAGTTATTACTTAATTCCACCACCCATTGTCGGAAGTCGGAACATTTTAATTACAAAAATGGGATTTGTAATACATATATTTTTTTTTCAAAACTTATTAATGAAAATGTGTTTTCATTTTCGTTACAAAATAAATGCTCTGTATTTGCTTGCTTGATATTTGTAATTCTTCTGGGTATTTGTTTTATTCCTGACTCAGTTCTAAATTCATCTGGCAGAAGGCTACAAACATGCTAACAACTAACTAGCCTCATGCTGCTTTCCAGCGGCCAAATCCCACCGTGCGGCGACGGCGCACGAAACCCAATTCATTTTTCGGGACCATGGTGCAAATTTATATTGAGAATGTGGTCACGAAATTTAATCAGGACATTTCCCTGCACACCGGGACATCGCCGCCCGGGGCCGGGGAAAACTGGCTTGTACCTTTATGCGTTGTTCTCGGTTTCCCCATCGGTGGCTTTACACATCGCCCGTGTGGAAATTTCCTTATCCTCGTTGGTCCCAAACCAGCTAGGCTGCTGGCATGAGGTCTGATCAACGCATTCGTTCGTGTTCGCGATCGACCCGAGCAAGATTGACGGGGGTTCGCCATCATCGAGCCCGCTTTCAGATTCTTTCCCGTGGAAAAGCCTAGCTCTATCCTTAATCGGCGTTTGCGTGCTTGCGTGCCCTGGGATCGGAGAAAAAGCGCTCTCGCGTGCGAATCGCGCTACCCGTGGCTTGGCGCAGATGGTGAAGATTAGATTAAAGTTCGGCGTTTTCATTAAAAACGTTCCATGGCGCGTTGTATCCAACGGGATCCGACGGTGGGTGTGCTGGCATGATGTAACGAGCAGAAAACGTGTAGTGCGAAGGTTCGTACGTATGTTTATGTTTACGTTACATTTTATTTTGTTTAGCCAACGTGCAAACACCCCTGGGAGGTGGCCTCTCCGTGAATGCCTTTTGCGTTCGTCTTGCGCGTACGACGGAAAAGGTGATGAACTGTGAGCGAGTTACGGGGAAATTGTGATCCATTCCGCTACGCATGTCGTGGTGCCATATAATGGAAGCAGTGAAAAGGGTAACAGAGGGCGTCATGCTGACAAATTGAATTTATAATTGCGCTACACCGGCTGGGAGGAATTAGACGTAAGCGAGCTGCTGTTCAAATAAGAAACATCACACACTCTTTGGGGGGGTGGGTCGTTGAACACTTGCGTTGGCTTGGAAATGGTGTGGTGTGTTTTTCATTAAAAGTTGCGTGACATTTTGTGGACGACGGCAATGACGCATCTCGTTCAGCTTTATTTATTTATTAGCAGATGTAATCCAGGGGAACAAATTTACTCCCGATACACACAAGCACACACGGAGCACAAAGCGAACCATATTTGAGAGTCAAGTTTTCCATTGCTCGGGGGCAATGTAATTAAATTTATCACACGTCAAACGTAACTTACTCAAAAGGCCATTCGGTTGACGATTTGTTACGCTTGCGATTTACTTTCCCCTTCGGGGAAGCACTGCACCCCGAGTTGATCGATGTTATTTATTCGCTTCCGTTTGTATACCCCCATAAGGCTGCACAACGATAGATGCGACCGGAAAGAAAATATTTTATGCAATCCAATCGGTTATTGAAAAACAAATCATCCCCCTCCGCTGCCCGGCTGCTCGGTCGTCCGTTATCGATGGGGGGCGTGCTCGAGTTCGATAGGAATCAATCGCTTCACTTGGCAGCAGGTTGCGTATGAGCGGAATGAAATATTGGCAAACCTGCTGGCAGTCAAACAAACGCTACGCACGGAAGCATTCTGCGGACTTCGGTGTGGTGGATATAAAAGAGCGAAAAAAAAATCTTAATGCAAAGTTAGGCACTCGGGAGTAGCACATTATGCCTGCGGTTGAACCTCGTCGTCGACGTCGTTGTGGTTCCGTGCTTTAGAAAATTCATATCGCTCGCCCGACGTCAGTCGCAACGAACGCCAAACGTTGCTGCCCGTACATGCATGTCCTTGCTCAACTTAACACGTCAGCTTGTCAACGGGCTTTCACGAATTTCCATCGGGACAACTGGGTATGCCCGTCCGTTGTCGGTTTTTAAGTATTTTTTCCTCCCACCGGGCGGTAGTCGCATTCTAATGCTACCTCTCCGTGGTCGATTGTCGGGCGC
This sequence comes from Anopheles nili, assembly GCF_943737925.1. Taxonomy (NCBI): domain Eukaryota; kingdom Metazoa; phylum Arthropoda; class Insecta; order Diptera; family Culicidae; genus Anopheles; species Anopheles nili. The sequence continues at coordinate 20,952,509 of NC_071292.1, forward strand.
AGGACGAAGGACGAAGCACACAAACTCACACACACACACACACACGCTTGAAAGTGCGTATGTTTGACGCACCGTGTCGCCTCGGAGCTTACAAGAAGCCGTGCGTGTCTCGGTCTGTTGGCGTGCGTATCGGCGTAAAACCGGTCCATGTTTTCATGGCGCAAGTATGCGTGTTCCTTGTGCTCGCTTCGAGCGTACAACTCCACTCGGGGTGCGGTGTGACACGAACTTCTTATCGACCCCGGTGGCGATGTTCGCTCGGTTATAAATAGGTGGTAAAGGGGATATTTTGGGGTTTTTTTTTCGATAGCCGTAATGAACATCGAGCAAACTTTATAGTTTAATAAGCCATTCATATTCAAGTTCATGATCCTTGGCATATTGTGCCGTCGTTTTGATCAGACAATGGAGCATGCTTTCGCTCGCGTTCTTTTACGTGTACGTGTTGGTTAAATATGCAAAATGATTACTTTGGCGCATTTTTATTTAACGCTGCGTTGGTCGCCTCGACACGATCGCACTTCCTCGAGTTCATACGTTGCTGTGTGTTCGAATTCTCCCTCAAACCATCCAGTTCCAGAAGTTGGTTCCAAATTTTGCAACATTTAGCCAATTGTCTGGATAGAACTCGGGGCGAGGGCTGAGTTGTTCCCGAACAGCACGTTCACGAATACTTCCCCATGGCAGTGTGCAACCTTCGCATGATTTAGTGGACGAGGGCGCAAATTTATCGTCCTCGCTGGCTTTTACTGGCCCACCCTGCTAGCATTCTGTTGATTCTGCAAAGGCACGCTGGAAAGGAATTTTGTTCTCGCTTGCACGAGTTTTTTTTCTTCGTATACTTTTCCTCCCCCATTGCTTTAGTTTCGATCGTCGCCTTTTTTTTCGTTCTTCTTTTTCGCCTTTTTCTTCTGTGGATGGAAAATGTGTGTGTGTATGTATGTTTGTATGTTAGCGCTGGTTGGCACGGCGGACACGGCGGAAAAGGAATCGTTGACGAAGGGTTCTTATCAGGCCAGTTGTCGTCGTTGCTGATGCTTTGCATGTTTACGACTCGCCGCCACCAGGAAATCCTGATGCACGCGTGTGGGTAGGCATGAGCGTAGATTCGGTCTCGTTTTGGTCTTTTTTTTATTTTTACATTTAATAGTGATTATGGTGGCACTTTTCCTCCATTAGGGCGTGTCGTGGCCCCGGTTGTGCCCCTGTCATCCGGGAAATGGTTCTCGCACGATTAGAACTCCTCACGGACGCGTCGGGAGGCGATGGGCGACGTAAAATAAAACGAATCTTCACCCTTAGCTGGCAATAATGCTGCTGCTGCTGCTGCTACTTCTGTAGCTGTACGCCGCATGCCTGTGCTGTAGACGCTGGCGAATAAAACCTAACGAGACCAGCGCGACGCGTTGATGATGATCGTTTCGGCAGAAACAAGTTAATGTGCCGGCAAACGTGCGTGGCGACTTAGCGTTTTATCTTGCGGCGCGAAATTTCCATAAAAGAATGACGGCATTTTTTCGTGACTTTTCACTATCGATGTGTATCAATTTTTGGTGTGGTTTGGAACCAGCTCGAACGGCGCTAGAATATACACGATGATAAACGTGTTCGAGCTGGACCTAAGGGCTTGGTTTTACCAGCAAAAACATTTGCATTTTAAATCCCAACAGCAACAATAAAAAGAATCACATTGAATGTGTTTTGTGCATTTTTCTTTTTGCATTAATGTTCTCCGCTAAAACGTCCCCATTTTCGGTTAGGGTTTTATTGTTTGAATTATTACTCTTTTGGCGATAAAAATATGAAAAGAAAAGGATCCCAGCTACAAACTCGCCGCCGCGCGGTGCAATTTGTGAGCGCCGTTCTACTTTGCCATGATTTATTATCAATTAATGTTGTTGTATGTGCCGAAAATCTGTATGTTGATGGCGGACGCAGATGACGTTTATTGCGTTTTATGTGCCGTTGAGCTTTGTCATCAAATCCCCACGCGCGTCTAATTCGTACGGGGTGGAATAATTTTACGATCCCCGGCGAGAAGCTTGAAAGCTTCCTCCGCCATTGAGTGCCATGTGAGTGTGAGCGTTTTCTTTGTCTAGCGTTCTTTCGCCTTTCGAGGCCTCTTCGAAGTGCTTCGCACGGATGCGACAGGACATCCATGGGTACAGGGCATGCGAGAGGGACGTGTGGCGCTAATGCTGTTTTATTCTCGCTGCGAGAAGTTTGTCTCCCTCTTCATCTTCTCTTCGGCTTCTCTTAGTTGGTCGTGAAAGAGTTTTTTCTTTGGCCTCGTAAATTTACGAGCATGTTTCTCGAAGAGTATGAATATAAATGCTGTTATCTCCGTGCTGCTTGGGCTCTCGTGTGGTTACTCTAAGCGTTACCCTGCTGCCTGCACGTGTGTATGAGTGTACGTGCCGGGCCGAGATCGTGGTAGGCCTCGCATGATGTTTGCGCTGCAAACCCAGTGAGGTGTTAGCAGGAAGCAAAAGAGAAAGAGACATGCGCCATGTTGCCAAAGACAAGCGAATCCGGCAATGTGTGCTTTTGGGTGGTGCGAGTGAGTGAGATAAAGAACGAGACCAAAACAAGGCTACCGGGGTCGGGGAAGGGGATGGAAAAACAGATCCAAACAAAATGCGTGAATAAATATTTAGCTTCCGGCCATGTTGTGCCAGCCGGGGCGAATCAAACTATGAATAGCATGTTGCCCGGGTGGGTAGTAGAGATCGTTGGGAGGGTGTGTTTCGAGCAGCGAGCTCGAGGGTGTGAAGCATTAGGCGCCCCAGTCATGGTGGGATGGGCCAGAGCAATACATGCACGTACCCGTGCCGACTAGCAACCAGCCGGAGAAAATGTGCACGGCAAGGATAAGGAAAAGCCCCGTGTACAAAGGCGAAAAGAAAAATGCGGCACAGTTGGCTCGCGCACAGTTGTGCTTTTCCGGAAGTACTCGAGTGTGCTCTCGAGCGCCGTGATTCGCTTCGGGAGCTTACCCTTCACCCCATCGTGGTTCCTTTCGTGTATGTGTGTGTGTGTCAGGTTCTGCAGTGCTCCGGATCATGGCACCGAACGTGTTTTTCTCATTGAGAATGGGAAAGATCGGACATCGTTGTTTCATAACTCGGAAGGGCACCAGGCGCCTCCATCGTGATGGATCTTTCTGTTTCATCTATAGTTTGCTGCTCATTTTATCATAAATCATCAGCAACTGGAGCGCTCGGTTCGTGTTGGGGTACAATTTTACTAGTTTACGCACTCCGCACACATTTTGCCCCGAATGTGCCCCAAGGGAGGAGCGTTTTCGAGAAAGTTTTCCCTCGATGCGTCCGCCACGTGCTTGGTTCCGGAGCCGAAGCGCCCGAAGCGTCCGATGCCGGCATCATAACTATTTCCATTATAATTTTCATGATTATTTTTAGTATCCTTGCTTCGGTGGGTGTAATTGGTGGCGTGCTGTGGCAGCAGAATTCGCATCCGGTGCCCCAAATTCCCGATGCGATCTGCTTCCCGTCCATGACCGTGTTGGGATTAAAAATTTATCTTCCAGCATCGATCTCGCTCGCATCGAGCCGAGGCTTGGGATGGGTTTGGCGATGAACCCTCGAAAGCTTGGCTACATTCGAGAGAGCTAGCCAGCTTCCCTCACCCCTCTATCGTCCCTCTCCCCACCTTCTACCTTGCTTCGTTACGGTTGGCTGGTCGGCAATGAGTTGAAAGTTTGCCAAGTCGCTCCCATAATGCCGGCTCGTTTATGGTAGGCGGTGCAGATCGAAATAATCACACTAATGGGGAGGCGAGCTGGAGCAAAGTTCGAACGCCTACGGGGGCCCTCAGAGTCGGTGATTAGGACGCGCTCACGACTGACCCATTCCCATTGCCCTTCATCGGCGAGTCAGCCCTCCAACAAAACGGTCCAGGCCTATATCGATCCGTTGCGTCGAGCTCGGGAATAAAAACGAGCAAAATGATTCGATTGCTACTGTAGCAATTAACGAGGGCAGAGATTTCTGCCGCCGGTCGCCCGGTGTGCCGCTTGGTTCCGGCATTGCGCGTTGCTTTCCAATCCTTCCGATCGCTAGCGATTAAAATGGTGGCCCTCTCGCCCAGCGCGGGGCCGGCTTTCAAGGCAACGAGGCAGCAGACGGTTTGATTAACAATCCGATTGGACTTTTATTACAGTTTTGCCGATTTTTCCAATATATCCAATATCGATCGCAATCAGTAGACGCTCTTCGTGGCCGATGAGAAGGGGGCGTCTTGGCTGCCAACGACCGCATGTCCCGCTGGGAAATGACGGAAAGAAATGGGCCGCTTTCCCGAAGGGTGGCAAGGACGACGAGCGACCGAAGTGGATTTCGGGTAGGTTCGAAGCTTTTCTCGCTTGCCTCTCGCCTGCTGGTGGGTTTCTATTTTTTTTCCTTCTCTCGCTCCTCGTTTCCTTCCCGCATCGCTTTGATTACGAGTCAGCCCTTCGAAATTGGTATTGATAAAATATTTCCTTTGGGCCAGATTTGTGCGGAATTGGTTGAATATTTCTCACCCCCGAGTAAGACCGGAGCGCCCGATCCACGTCCCGAGTGAGGCGCCTAGGGGTGGACTGCCGAACGTGGAGATTACCCACGCGTAAAAGCCGGTTCGGATGGTGTGGGTGAGTGGGAAAAATAGAATATGACAAAGTAGTAATGCCCGGTGGGTTCCCAAACGTCGCCTATCCCCGACCCGGTGTCCTTCCTCGTTTGACAGCTGCTTATGCCAGCATAAATTAGACCAGCAACAACGCGCTTTGCCCCACGGGGGGGACTGGAAGCCTTCCAGGAATTGTCGCCTCGGCGAATGATATCGACGTGATTTCTTTTTTTCTTCTTGCTCTTTTTTTTTTCTTTTTTCTCCTATCCGTTTTCCGTCGTCGATAACGATCTCCATCCCGGGGGGCAGTAAAATAATTCTGCAAACTTTGATGATTCGCAATTGGCATTCCGGATATTTGGGACGAAAAAAGCAGGGTCGCTTTCTTTCTCTTTTTGGTGTTGGTGTCTCCCCGGCCAGTCTGTTGAGCGCACGTAAATACGTTTTAAAATGCGGTACACGTTGAGGGTCAATGATTTTTCGTACTGCTCCAGGGATTATAGAACTCGTCGAGCAACCGTTTGCGCTCTCAAGTGGCCGATAATTCTTGCTCTGACCCGAGCCGCCAGGACGACTGGTAAGCTGCAATTTCTGAAGAGTTTCATGGGTCGGGCATTTTGTACCGGTATGAAAATTGTTGAATGGCTTGACGGCTTTTTAGAGGCAGGAAGTTGCTTGTTCAAGCATGGGTTGCAAGGCGATCATGAAAAAATAAAAATGCATTTGAATTCGTAATTCGGTGTTTCATAATCGACGGAGTGGTTAGCTAAGCAATTATTTTTGTACTTCCTTGAAATGTTGAACACTTGATTCCATTATCAAACGAATATTCATCCGTATCCTGAAGCTCCCATCAAAACATTACGTCGTTATGCAATTACGAGCACTTCTCGGTGTATCTCCAGTTTCGATGGCTTATCCATCAACTGAAGATTGCCCCTTAGCCATCAATAATCGAATGAAAACAATCCGACAAATTATGCTACTTCGTCGACCGGAATACACGTGATTTATCGTTCCGTTTCGGCCACTGTCCCGTGCTCTAGATGGGCGAACAGTTTGGGATGATAAATATATATGATAAAAAAAGGAGATCCGGAATCACATTACCATGCCGCGGGCGAAATTTCTCTTCATTATATTCTTTCGGGGAGCATTTTTTTTTCGTTCGCTTCTCCACAACGTCCATAATGTACCGCTTTCGGATACAATGTCTGCGGCGGAAGTTTTATACCATTTTCGGTTTCCTCTCTCCAGCGACCCGTCACTGACCCCCCGACAGGGTGTGCTCGTTCTGGCTCGTTCGCTTCGTCCTCGGGAGCCTGGAAAGTCGCTTCCTCTCACGCGAAACGCACAATAGGAAGCATTTATCATATTACAATTTTGATGTATGGAATGCTTTTATTCTCGCATCAGGCACACTTCCGATAAGCGCACTGGGCGCGAGCGAGAAATCTGGCGGAGTCAGCCGACACCACCGGCATAGGTCACCAGGCCGGGTGCTTCGCTTCCTTAAGGATGTGGGGTCCTAACAAAAAGCCATATCTAATGGTTCAATGCTTGTCGGTCGCCCCGAACGCCCGGTCTGGGTGTGGGTGGAAGTAAACCGACCCGATGAACGATAATGGCGCCTCTAGCTGTACTGGGGAGGAAGTTCGTTGGTTGTATGCTCTTGTGCTTTCTCGTACACCAGTGTGTGTGTGTGTCGGTCGGTTCCGTTTCTCGTTTTTCTCCACCCCCGGCATGCTGCTTCGCCAATAAACTTCCCGTCGAGTCGTCGAATCCCGACGGCAGCGGGATTGGTTTTCCGGTCATTGGCCGGTCTACTCAGCGTTGATTGCCCCCGGGTGTTGGTGACTCAACGTGAGCCACCGTCGAACGCAAAATAAAAGGTGGCGAAAAGGTTTTCCCACGTTTGCGGACGAAGAGGGAACGTGGGCGCGCACATTGGTGGCATTGGGGGACATTTTCTGCCAATCTTGATAGACAACGGGACGGAGAAAACAGAAATTAAGATCGCTTGCGAGCGTACGGTTGCTGCGTGAAGCTCCATCAAGCCAACGATGGTGGATGTGGGGCAGAATGCAGGCGCTCATGTATTTTTTCAGCTGCCTTTTTTTGTGCGGCAATCTCTCTCACTCGCCGACAGCTTGTCGAGACAGTGCGGCGACTTTTTGGGAGGCGACTGGAATTTTTTTTTGCCGTTGCCATCTTCAGTATCCTTCGAACCGAAGCCAGCGAAGCTACCTTCTGTGGGATGTTTTTTGTCGTTGTTCTGCTATCGCTAGCAAGTTGCCAGTTGAACGGCATCGCCCTAAGCGTTACAGCAGAGGGGGCTTGGAGACGGCCATAAACAAAATAAAAGAACTGGGTAAAGGACTAACTTTCGGTCGTTGGTTTGCTTGCCGACGACCATACCGAACAGAAAAATGCCCTTTTGTTCAGCCTCGCGAGGCTCGCTAGTTGTCGGCGAAGCGGACTCGAAACTAAGTGTGTTGCCTTGCCCCACTGCTAAGTAGGAGCCTTGTGTTCCGCATCTCGCAAGGCTGTTGCGTCTTGCGTGTGTTTAAAGTACGGTTGAATAGCTGAGCTGGACAGGTACCAAAAAAGCAGCAACGGAAACTATATACACTGCGGCACACTGCTGTAAGCCTGCTTGATTGAATCCACACAAACCTTGGGAACTTGGAGCTTGCGTTTATCCGGCCGAGGTGCTTACAATTTTCGCAATTGAATTTCGTATAAATATTATTACTATAACGCTTTTGCAGGCTCGCTATAACTTTCATAGGATTGTACCACAAAATCCACAACGTCTAGTTTTAACGATATCGGGCGCGGTTTATCGAATGCTAATGAAGCGTGCATTCATAAGAATCGCTCGGGGATTATGCAAATGAATCCGGCACCAGCGGTGGTTGTAATTAGATGCAATGTTAATGATTTTTTCCCGCTTTTCTGCACATAATTATGATAATCAGTGCAGAAGTGCAAATCAGTTTATTCATCGATTAATTAAAGCTGCTCTTCTGCTGTCTGTTTAAATTTTTATCCACCCGGGTGCACAGTGCCGTTTGGTGAGTGGCGTGATTTGTGAATTTAATTTTCCCAGTGGGAGACTACCGAAGAAAATTCTTCGCTTGTGTCAGGAGTGGAAAGAATCAAGCCATACGAATTAGTAGCTGCGTGTACGCACCGGTAGATGTAGTCACGCAACCGACGGGGAAGATTATTTTATGGCAGTAAAACAAGAAACAGTCCCTGCTAGAAAGCGACAAGGTAAGCGTGACTCCATCGTGGCGTTAGTCAATCCTTATCAACCGGCCAACCCATTGGTGTGCCCCGGGGCGTGCCCAATGGAGGCGCCTGGTGTTTTTGCCGGTTGCTGCCACATGTGACAAACATCGTTTGCGTCCGGTGCGGAAGATGCGGAAAGAACACAAACACCAGTATATAAAATACAGTAATGTGAGCATGGTGGCACCGTCCTGGATCGTGGCAGAATGTTCTCTACCTATTGCTGCACGTGGCTTGGCTCGTTGAGAAGCTCGAATGAGCTTATCAGGCCGGTAGCGGCGGGTAAGGCCAACTTTTCTTATGTAACAAAAAGTCGTAAAAAGAGCAATTGTTAATTTGACTCCTGCAGGCAAACGCGGGGTAAACGATGAGACTAAAAGCAGACACGAGCTCGCTCGCTCGCTTGCCTGCGGCAGATGAAGTAGATGTGCGCGGCACCGATGCCGTCGACCTTTCCTCGTTGGAAGAGCGAAAGCGACGTTTGTTGTGTAACGGGGCTAACCGAGAAGAGCCATAAATGAGATCGAGTTGCGTGTCTCGGCGAGCGGGTTTTACGGTTGTTTAGTTAACAGCGACCGAATGGGCTGAAACAGGGGGCGATGGGACTGTTTCCGGTTCGTGAGACCATTCTTTTCCCGGCAATCGAAACCCCATTCTGCGGAGGTGGCAACACCGATCCGAAGGACTTTCGAAAGGAAGCCGAGTTTCGCTTTCCTTCAGTCCGATTCCGTTTGCAGTCGCTACAGTCTAATGGCTTCTTGGTGGCTGTGCAGCGAATGTGGGCGAAAGGTGAAGAAAGTTTCTCCTTGCAGAAATTTTCACACTTTCATTTGAAGGGGGAGGAAGCCTGCTTTCTTTTACTTCTTTATCTGCTCTTTTTTCTTTGGCTCCCGTGCACGCTGCAAGAAACTTAGCAACCAATTGAGCCACCATCACGCCAGATGCCGTAACGATTTGCTGCTGCTGGCGAGCGTACGTCGCAACCGGAAGCCAATGTTGGGAAAAGTTTTCGCGTAACACCGTTTAACGTTTAGCAGCGCGCACCCTCGGCTGGTTGTGCCCCCTTTCCGAGGGCGGACTATAAATTTCGCAAGTGAAACTAATTTTTTTCCCTCGTTGACTAATGCTTCGCTGGGAAACGAAAACAGATACCGCTTGGACTGCCGGACCCGGTGAAAAGAAGCCGAAACCGAACGGGGTCAGCTTTCGCCGTAATTGGTCGCGTAAATATTTAATTTTAATTTTTCATCAGGCCGACAAGATTAAAATTTCTTGTACATTTCCCCAATTGGGATCGTGGGAGTTTCTCTTTCGGGAATGGGACCCGTAAATCAAGCCGGCCGGGAAACACCAGTGTGGAAAAATGTTTAACTTTAATTCACATAACGTTTCTCAATAAGTTTATTAATGCTTTTGGGTTAGAAAGTGTAGAAAACAGAAATTCATTCAAGGAATAAACTTGAGGGTTGTTTGAGTATTTAAGCTTGTGTATTTTTTTTGTATGCATTCAAACATAAAAACAAGGACTTTAACCTTCGAGTGACTTGGAACCAGCGGACCAGCAAAGTGGTGTAGTCGTCTCTTGTGGCGCTGCCTGTATCCGTGCAGGATCCCGGGAGCACGAGGGAGTGTTTGAAAGGAAACCAACTAATTGCTTGCTGGCACGTGATGTTTCTATCCAATAAGCCTAAATCAGAAACGCTTGAATGGTTTGGTATGCGTGCGCAGCAGGCCCGAGTGTGTGTGTGTGTGCGAGGGTAGGATTGTCAGCATGATCTCGAAAATGTATAAGTATGATGAGGCACTTCGTAGCGTCATAATCGTGTATGTGTGCTGGGATATGTATTTGTATGTGTGTATCAAAGAGAAAAATTGAGCAGTGATCAACGAGCGGCAGTGGGGTGGGCTAGATCGGGCGATGGAAAGACACCGTCGTTCCCTGGGGTTGATGACGAAGAACAAATATGGGCCCTCCAATTGAGAGGATAATGACGAAATCGAATCATGCTCGTGTCGGAACCATTAGGGAGGCAAAAGTGTGGTGTCCTCCGACAGTTATGTAAGCGGCTCAAGCAAGAATAAACCTCGAGTTTGCGGCCCGGCCCGGGAGACCGGTCGGGGGAGGTGTTTTCGGTCTCGGTTTGTCAGGAACCGTGCTGCTAATGGCTGTAGGGTGATTTGTTCGGGTTTGTGATCGTTGCTGGCCGTGGTACAAGGCCGAGAGGGTGGATTGTTTGTTTCCGTATTTAGTGTTTTATTGAAGGACAAATTCGGTTTTATGAGCGACTTGCCTAGCCACCCGCTTGCCTACCATTTCTAGAGCTACCCGTGCTTTTCATAGGAATGTGTTTTTCATAGCCAGACATTAATCCAACCGAAAGGATTATGATTCATGGTAACAGCGTGAGGAACCAGGCGTCTCCATTGGCGTCGAGCTGAGCAAGCTTTCATAAGTGCGGCGTGCTTTTTATACATCATGATGGATTATTTCCTGCAGAGTTAAGAAATAATCGATGAGCGAATATTATAGTGCTCATTTTCTGTAATAATCTGTTCCATCGGTTAACGAATGTCATCGCAATGAATTGGGCAGCATAGGTAAACATAAATATTATGGCGTTATAGTTTCCTAAGCCTTACGTTATGCCAGCAGATTTCATTTTGATTGAGAGCAATAGAAAACAAGCTCAAACTGTTCTGATAGGTTTTTCTGTTAGTATTGATGTTATTTGTTCCACAATTTTTTATCAGTTAAAAAGTACGTATATAAGCCATCCATCTTTTTTGTCGTTTTATTATTGCATGTGGCAAAGCTGTACATAAAAAACCCGACGAAGACAGAAAAAAAAATGCATATCATAAGTAAATGATGTAGCAAGAAATATTTTTCATTCAATCTTCCTTGATAGCCAATGTACTGTTAATATTTCCTTCTTCTCTTAATTACACTCATTCTGCATGCTACTAAAGCATGCTTCTCTGCATGCTTTTATGAACTGTTATGAAATTTGGGTTTTTACTGGAATTCATGACTGTCAATGTACTGTTTTTTTTTCTCTCGATTAA